>NC_072379.2:127891666-128197000 GCF_028885625.2 Pongo pygmaeus
TTGAGCCCAGGAGGAGGAGGGTGCGGTAAGCTGAGATCATGCCACTGCACTACAGCCTAGGAGACACAGACCCTGCTTCAAAAAATAAAAGTAATACATGTTACCCCATAAATATGTACAACTATCATGTATCAATTAGAAAAAAAAAAGAAAGGATTCTTTCTTAGTAAAGTAGATTTATACACACTTCCCTTTGCAAGATCCTTTATTAACAGCCAACAGTTTGGAACATTAAGCAGTAGAAGAGCACAAGATAAATAATGAGATGGCCTTAGTTCAAATTCTGAATTAACAGTTGTGTAACTCTAAAGTCCATTTCTCATTCATAAAAGAGATAACGTCACCTTTAGAGGATTATACAGAAACTTAAAAAGCATAGTTTCTGAAAGTATGTTGTAATGGTAAGGTGTTACATAAATGCCAAAGCATCATCATTAAATTTTGCAAAGAAAGCTATTTCACAATAATGCAATTGGATTACAAAATAACCACCATGGCTTTCTGCCTTTATGCAGCAACTTAGTATTTCAAACTGACTCACCAATAGAGATACTACTGTACTAGAGTAGAAGGCCAAATCTTCTATAATTTCTGTGCGCCGATTAGCTCCAATTCGTAAGGAACGACTATGTACTTCTTCAGGTAACACTGTAAGGATCTCTAGCAAAAAAGGCAAAGAAGTCACATCATTGCTGTATCTGCAAAAGAAAAAAGCAGAGATATGTTATTTATAGCCAGAAAATACACAATCACATAAGATAACAGCCATCAGAGTAACTCAGAACAACAAAAGCAACATTCCCACCACTGTTAAGGGGGAGAAAAAAGATACAAACATAAATGTCCTCCATAATTAGTTAAGATTAAAAAAAGGACACAGTTATTCAATGAAACATAGCCATTATAATGAACATGATATCTATATGTCCTAATATGAAAAAAATGTCCATAATGTAGTAAGTGAAAAACATGTATGAAACATATTGAATATGGGTGAACAAATATATAGGTATATGTACATTAAAATATATATGCACTTATTTATTTTAAAATGCATAAAGGAAACTCTACATAGCCAATTGTTAATAGTGGTTGCTTATAAAATACAGGGTTAAGGGCCAGGTGTGGTGGCCCATGCTTATGATCCCAGCACTCTGGGAGGCCGAGGCAGGAGGATCACTTGAGTCCACAAGTTCG
Source organism: Pongo pygmaeus (assembly GCF_028885625.2). Lineage (NCBI taxonomy): Eukaryota > Metazoa > Chordata > Mammalia > Primates > Hominidae > Pongo > Pongo pygmaeus. The sequence continues at coordinate 127,892,864 of NC_072379.2, forward strand.
AGACCAGCCTGGGCATCACAGGGAGACCATTTCTACATTAAAAATTTTTTAATTAGCCAGGCATGGTGGTGTGCATCTGTAATCCCAGCTACTCGGGAGACTGAAGCAGAAGGATCTCATGAGCCCAAGAGTTGCAGGTTCCAGTGAACCATGATCACACCACAGCACTTCAGCCTGGGTGACAGAGCGAGACCTTGTTTCAAAAATAAAATATAAGGATAGGGAGAGAGGATGGGGTTCATTTTGTACTTTGAAGGTTTCCATACTGTTAGAATTTTTTCAAGGAGCATGTGTCAATTTCCCCAATAAAAATTTTATTTAAAAAATAAGCTATCCACTCAGGAGGCTGAGGTGGGAGGATGACTTGAGCCCGGGAAGTCGAGGCTGAGGTTGTAGTGAGCCATGACTGTGCCACTGCACTTCAGCCTGGGTGACACAGCAAGACTGTGTCTCCAAAAAAATAAAAATAATTTTAAAAAAAGTTATCCAAGCTGGATGAGGTGGCTCACACCTGTAATCCCAGCACTTTGGGAGGCCGAGGTGGGCAGATCACTCGAGGTCAGGAGTTCGAGACCAGCCTGGCCAAACCCCGCCTCTACTGAATATATAAAAATTAGCCAGGCGTGGTAGCACATGCCTGTAATCTCAGCTGCCTGGGAGGCTGAGACAGGAGAATCACTTGAACCCGGGAGGTGGAGGCTGCAGTGAGCCGAGATCGCACCATTGAATGGGCAACAAGAGCGAAACTCCATCTCAAAATAAAATAAAATAAATAAAAAGTTATGTGTAAAATGCTTTAATGACACACTATATTGGAGGTAAAAAGTAATTCTACTTTGTTCAAAAATAACTTCCCAACCAAATGCAAGCAAATATCAAGGTTATCTTGCCAGGACCCAGAAGGAATGCTTGTTTCAAAGTAGCAAGCTCTGTGTGTCTAAAAAGAATATTGCCCCTCTGACAAACGTGAAACAAACTCCAATTAGTAAGAACATATATTCATAACAACCTCCCATTTAATGTAATCTTAAATTCTATATATTTACAAAATGGCTGTCATGCCAGTTAGTGAGAGTGATCCACAAGGCAATAAAAGACTTTGCTGCAATTAATTCAAGAAGTGTGTGTTACATAAATTACTAGTCTTTTACATCTCACACAATATATTTCAGTAGTATTTAAAATTTTAGATAAGTTTCACTTAATCTAACAAAGGTTAATAACATAATTCTATGTTAAGAGTTAAGGGAAATAGTCAAATATCTAGCTATTGCTAACAAATTTCTCTGTGTAGGTTAATGGCAATTCCAAATGCTAACATACAGTCAATACAAATTACTTACTTTTCCACCAGTGTTTGCACACATCCCTTCCAGGAAGGCATCTGTAGGGCAAGATCTGCTATTGCTAAAGCCAGCTGAATAAGAGAGATTAAATAAATGAAGACAGATAAACAGAAATAGGGTTACAATAAATATTAACTGGGAAGCAAAGAAACATTTCTTCCAAACAATATGACAACTAAGACTAACCTCCTTCCCCCATTTCTCCCAACCTCCAATTCTATATATCTGATGTAAACTCTTCTGGGTTAGCTACAAATTGCTGAAATTTAAGAGTTAACCTTTAAAAATTAAAAAGAAAAGAAAAGAAATGAAGTCAGAAACAACAGACTACAGACATTCCTCAAAATATACCAATATTTACTTTTATTTGGCAATACCACAGAACTTCACAGACATATAAATTACACTATGCCAAAGGTCAAAGCTACTAACAAAGTCAGACCTTTGACTCAGTTCTCAAGTAATGGATTGCCATTTCCCTTCTCTTTCCATTTCTCATCTTGAAGACTTAAGAAAAGCCTCCTCTTCAAGGGCACTTCTATGCCAGGAAGAGAACACATGTGAGTATATACTCACAGAAGTTTCCGGTTTTCCTATCTAATGTATTTCCCTGTCCAAGGGGGAAAGGACAGATGCTCTAGTTCAACCTTTCATTCATGAGACCTTTACTAAAGCCAATCAGCCCTGAAAGAATTTCTTAAAAGGCAACTACCTAAACCTCTGACCTAGCATGCCTGTGAAACCACATACTCACCTTAACCACTTCTGGTATCAAGTTAGTGTGAAACCAAATGAACTCCAAGATTAATACAAAAGATTAACAATTTCGTTTTCTATCCACTTACAAGAACATAGCAGTACATCTGTAATGAAGTTAACATTACCTCACATGGCCTAGCAATACGAATTAAAACAATCCTGATAAATCCAAATGGCCATACAAATTTCTCTAATGAGAAGCACAGGATTTACCTGCGTTACAATGACAGGCGACAAGTCTTTCAAGTTCTGGATATGGGTTAGCAATGAGTCCCGTAAAGAGGCATGAGAGTCTGTAGGGAGCTCATAAAATGAGGTCTGAATCTTCATTTTCATGGTCTGTGCAGCAAAATAGCATGATTCCACATCCTGTCGGATCTGTAACAACTGGTCTGAGATCTCCCATGCATGAACCTGAAAGTGTATTAGACAAAGATGTCTTAAAGAAGACTACTTTTCTAATTTTAATGCCATAACCTCAATACTTATATAAACATATTTAGACCAAAGTATAAAGAAAGAAAAATCTGACAAGCTAAATTACCCAGTAATTCAGCCAACAGTTCAAAATACATTGTTATAGGCCCTGTTCAACAAAATAATTACCTAAAATCTGACTCATTCTAAGAAGGCATGAGAGCTATCAGTTAAATTAGTAGATACAATCTTGTTGATTTGAATGACTGTGTGGGTGTCAAGAGTATGAAAAAAATGTCCCAAAAGTCTCCACTAAACTAAAATGTCACTGTATAATTTCCAATCCTAATCTATGGCTGCATGTTTCTTCTCTTTTCTTGCTTAAAATAAAGCTTTGTTCACTCTAAGAATTGAATCCAGAAGCTGTTTTAATATATCTATAAATATGAGAATATATTTCATACTGGTCTCAGTAGCCCTACATTTTAATTATTAATTCCCGATTAAATAGCAGAAAAACTATCTTGGTTCAAGTAAATATTTCACATCCTTCAATTATTTTCTTTCTTTTTTTGGAGACAGAGTCTCACTCTGTCACCCAGGCTGGAGTGCAGTGGCACAATCTAGGCTCACTGCAACCTCTGCCTCCCAGGTTCAAGCAATTCTCCTGCCTCAGCCTTCTGACTAGCTGGGATAACAGGTGTGCACCACCACACCCAGCTAATATTTGTATTTTTAGTAGAGGCGAGGTTTCACCATGTTGGCCAGACTGATCTTGAACTCCTGACCTCAGGTGATCCTCCTGCCTCGGCCTCCCAAAGTGCTGGGATTACAGGCATGAGCCACGGTGCCTGGCCCCTTCAATTATTTTCTGATGTATTACTACTTGGCAAAGTGCTACACATGTTACTGAAATCATTTTCAATGGAAAAATAAACTTATCTATAGACATAATAAGAAGAACCAAAGTATAAAATCTGGTCTCTAGTAGCTAGTCACAATTACAAAGGGGAGTCATATTTTGAAGTCAACTTTGGAAACAATATCGTGCAGTAGATTGTAGACAACTAATTAATTAGATTAATTCTAATCCAATTCTACACTCAACAGCCTCCGGAAGAAGACAAACATGGACTGGCAATAATGGACTGAAAAAAATTTCAACCTCAATTTGGGAATAGTGTCTATTGTAAAGAGAAGGGGTCAATTTCTTATGAAGACAGAGCTCTTCACAAGTAATACATAATCCTTGTATATCCTTCAAGATCTTTCCAAAGATTGATACGAAGCAAGTTAAGATATAGAAACAGGTAGAATAAATGGCTTGTACAAGTTCCTAAAGTAAATGGAAAATAAAGACCCTGAATTTCCTAATTACAGATTTACTGACATAAAACTTAGCTTTAGGCTGGGCGTGTGGCTCATGCCTATAATCCCAGCACTTTGGGAGGCCAAAGCGGGAGGACTGTTTGAGCCCAGAAGTTTGACACTGGCCTGGGCAACATGGCAAGACCCCCGTGCCTCTACAAAAAAATTAAAAAATTAGCTGGGGCCCAGCACAGTCGCTCACACCTGTAATCTCAGCACTTTGGGAGACAGAGGCGGGCAGATCACCTGAGGTCGGGAGTTCAAGACCAGCCTGGCCAACATGGTGAAACCCAGTCTGTACTAAAAATACAAAAAAATTAGGTGGGTGTGGTGGCACTCACCTGCAATCCTAGCTACTCGGGAGGCTGAGACAGGAAAATAGCTTGAACTCAGGAGGCAGAGGTTGCAGTGAGCCGAGATTACACCACTGCACTCCAGCCTGGGTGAGAGTGAGACCCTAAAAAAAACTTAAAAAATAAAAAATAAAAAATTAGCTGGGCATGGTGGCATGCACCTGTGATCCCAGCTACTTGGGACGCTGAGGCGAGAGGATTGCTTGAGCCCAAGCAACAGAGTGAGACTCTGTTTTTAAAAAAACCACCCTTCCCGCCCCCAACCAAAAAACCCCAACCTTAGCTTTCAATGAAATAAGGGGTGCAAAGTAAGCATGAGGTGTTAACTTCTTTACAGATATAGTACATTTTACTAATTTTTGTACTTTTTAGTCCAAACATCATGTCTCAAATGTATTCAACAAATGTTTAATTAATTAATGTAGTACTAATAGCACCAATTTTCCTTTCTCAAGTAAAAAAATCTTCCAAAGTTTTTAGCCATTGATTAACCAGTAACCCAAGCACACCTATGATTTAATAGACCATCAGAATATCTTTACTTTGCTCACATTAATATCTTTTTATTTTGTGAGACAGGGTCTCGCTCTGTCACCTAGGCTGGAGTGCAGTGGCACAATCTCAGCTCATTGCAGCCTCAACCTCCTGAGCTCAAGAGATCCTCCTGCCTCAGCCCCCTATTAGTTGGATCTACAGGTGTCTGCTACCACACCTGGCTAATTTTTGTATTTTTTTGCAGAGATGGGGTTTCGCCATGTTGCCCAGGCTGGTCTTGAACTCCTAAACTCAAGTGATCCTCCTGCCTTGGCCTCACAAAGTGCTGGGATTCCAGGCGCGAGCTACCATGCCTAGCCGATATAGTTTTAAATAGCAAAAAGATTCTATGAAGCTTTATACAATCTCCACAAATCCCTCAAAAAAAAAAAGAGCATTAGATAGCAACAAAACTAGGTGTTGTCTAGTTATCTCCAACGGTATCTACAAGAACCCCAAAATTTAAGTGGAAGGAGACAAACCAGTGACACCTGTAAGACCTGTGTGGTTTTAGTCTCAGTAAATGTGGAAGCAGAGGCAAACAACAGGGTGTCTAATGGACCTAAGAACAGAGAAACACCAAGAACCAACACAGATTCACCAGAAACTACAAGGAGCCAATCTGAGGATGGCAGTTGAAAATGGAGGAGGTTTGGCCGGGCGCGGTGGCTCACGCCTGTAATCCCAGCACCTTGGGAGGCTGAGGCAGGCAGATCACCTGAAGTCAGGAGTTCAAGACCAGTCGGGCCAATATGGAAACCCCGTCTCTACTAAAATACAAAAATTAGCTGGGCATGATGGCGGGTGCCTGTAATTCCAGCTACTCGGGAGGCTGAGACGGGAGAATCACTTGAACCCGGGAGACGGTGGTTGCAGTGAGCCAAGATCGCACCACTGCACTCCAGCCTGGGCAGCTGAGTGAGACTCCGTCTCAAAAAAAAAAAAAAAAAAAAAAAGAGAAAGAAAAAGGAGGAGGTTTTACCCAATCCAGTAGCCAGTGAGTATAAGTGTGAAGGGGATGCCAACAGTTTAGCCTTTATAAAACCTTGAAACCAAACAGTCAGGAAGAGACCCCAATTGAGGAAAAACTGCTATGAAAAAAACCAAAATAATATAGAACAAGTATAATAGAGATGAAGGAAGAAAAGGTTGGAAGTATTATCCTTAATCAAACCTCCTTCTAGAAATTCAGAAAAACTAATTTCACAAAAATAAGCAACTGAGGTCAAATGTCATATATGGCTGAAACAGAAAATAAGCAGAGTAATACCTTACGAGGAAAGAAGACCAGAAAAACAGGTTTAAAAACCTAGCCTATTACTTCAAAATGAGCTAAACAACATTAAGAAAATGATACAAGATACAGAAGAAAAGAATTGAGAAGGAAAATTTCAGAAATTAGGTAAAAATCTCAGGAAAAAATTAGAAATTAAAGAAAAAAATCCCTTCAGAGATGAAGACTAGGAGGAATTTCACATGTGACTAAACACCAGATAATGTCTTAAGAGAAACACATGAAAAGGAGTGTTTTTTTTAAACAAAAAAATTTAAAAACATTCAAGAGGAAATGACAAATATTGAACACAGGCAAATATCTAACATACAGACAACAGAGATCTCTGAAGAAGAAAATCAAAACAAGGAAACAGAACAATTATCAAAAACTGTAATTCAAGAAAATGCTCCTGGTTGGGCAAGGCAGTTTACGCCTGTAATCCCAGCATTTTAGGAGGCGGAGGTGGGAAGCTTACTTGAGGCCAGGAGTTTGGGACCAGCCTGAGCAGCATAGCAAGATTCTGTCTCTACAAAAAATTTAAAAATTAGCTGGGTGTGGTGCCTATAGTCCTAGCTACTAAGGAGGCTGAGGAGGAAGAATCATTTGAGCCCAGGAGTTTGAGGTTACAGTGCACTATGATCCTACCACTAATCTTTTTTAATTTAAAAAATTTGGTATCAAAGTTACCAAAAGAGGAAGAGTAAATAAATGAATATAATCCCATCACTGCACTCCAGCCTGGGTGACAGAGCAAGACCCCGTTTCTTAAAAAAAAAAAAAAAGAAAAGGTTTCTGAAATGTTGGGGGGTAGGGGAGAAAGACATGAAACTATACATTGAAAGAGTATATCATATACTTAAAAATACCAACCCAGAACAACCAATACTGAGACATAATCTGGTAAAATTAATATACTTAAAGAAGAAAATAAAATAATTTGGACATCTATATAAAAAGAGCAACTGATTTATAAGGGAAAAAATTAGATTATCATCTACTTTGACTTGAACACTTCATGGCAGAAGAAAATGAAAGAACATGGTAAAGATATGCTAAGAAAGAAAATGTGACAAAGATTTTATGTCAAGTCAAACCGATTTTCAATTATAAAGGCCAGAAACTGTTACTTGCAAAAATGTAGATATTATTCCTCTAAGCCCTTCCTAAACAATCTGTTTAAAAAATCAAACTGATTAGAGAGAACAAGGCATCAACATAAGGACTGGGGATGAATATTAAACGTAGTTTATTACAACAATTAAGAATAAATGAAAGTCAAAAGAGAAATGGTATATAATGATTACAAGCTCTGTACAGACACAGTGTGGAAGAAAGGGGAGAGCACATGCAAAACTATGCTTGTTTTTGGTGTATATACTGATGGTAGTAGTGTTAGTATTGTTAGTCTGAGGCTACTGACTAGGTTAATGTGGGACAGAGCTACTGAGTAATTATGAGATACTCTGTCACCCTCTGTGTCCCTCACAACCTGGATTCTCAGTATGGAAGAAAGGAAGTGTAGACATAAAAAGGCTTAAGTTAAAAACTTTATAGTGCTGTAGTTGAAAAGGCAATATCTCTATAAATTCACGAGGTATTTTACCTTTAAGTATTTATACCCACTATTTATATACATACTTTTCTACACTTGTATACATACACGTGTAGATAATTTATATATATTATATAGATATATAAAAATATATAATTTCCTAGCTCTATCCACTGAAAGCCCTAAACACACTGTCCAACTCAGTAACAACTTGCATCCCTAGTGCCTACATTGTAGTCTTTAAATTCAATTTCCCACTAAAAGATACCAATATTAAATACACAAGATAGGCACATGATGCATCCTGTCATACTAGAAAGGACAGAAGACAATAAAACTAGTAGAGTCATTTCAAAAGTACTGAGGGGCAAAGGAGGCAACCAGCTGGCCAGAGACAGGACAATTTAGGATTCAGCTAAGGGACACAAGGAAAAAACAAACTGGCCACCACAGGCCATTTTTCTTAACAATTACAAGCAGACATAAACTCATTATCTTACAAGGGTAAAAATGATGTATTTATCTTGGTTTTCCTATATAAACTGTACTCCTAAGTAACCTAACAGAGAAGAGTCTCTTTATAGAAGTATTCTAATGGCAAAAACCACAATTACTTTGGCACCAACCTAATAGGATGTAAGTAAAGAAATAACAGATTTATAACGTTAACACTTCACAACCCACAATTAACGGATTAAGCACTGAACAATAACAGCCAGTTACATCACACACAAAAAACAATGAGGTGGATTAAAGATAGCTGCGAATATAATGCTAATCCTACACTGAAAGGTAGAATCTACGTGCCTTTGAATCTGCACCGGCCTTCATACCCTGCTTAACTGATAGAATATGGCAGGAAGTGACATTCTGGGACTTTCAAGGTTAAGTAAGTCAAAGGAATCTTTGGAGCTTCTGCCTTGGTATCCTGAACACTTACTCTGAGGAAAGCCACTGCCTGTAAAAACTTAAAACTACTCTGCTAGAGAGAATGTGGAAGAGCCCTGAGACTACATGGAAAGTTACAGGGGCCGAACTGAATCCAGGCTTCCAGTCATTCCCACCAGACTGTCAGGCATGTAAATGAAGCCATCTTAGAACCTCCAGACCAGCCCAATCACCAAATGGATGAAAACTGAAGGAGCACAATCAGCATCCTGGATGCTGATTTGAGCCCGCTCAAATTCCTGATCAACAAAGTTATGAGATACAATAAAATGTTTTTTATTTCAAATCACTTAAGTTTTGGGGTAATCTGCTTCACAGTGGTAAACAATTAGAACCACCAGAAAACCAAACACTATATGCCTCTTGATGAAAGGAGATACCACAATAACAAGGGAATCAAATCTGTGCCTCACTGAGCCTCTAGATCCAGCAGCTAATTTGCCGGAAAAACAAGGGAGAGTAGAACTGAATCATGACAATAAAATCAGCAAAATCCTCTGTGGGAAACTCTACAGGTCAAATGGCCCTGATACTTCAACAGATAAATAACCTACAGAGGCCAGGTGTGGTGACTCACACCTGTAGCCCCAGCACTCTGGGAGGCCAAAGCAGGAGGATCACTTGAGGCCAGGAGTTTGAGACCAGCCTCTATGAAAAATTTTTGAAAAATCTGCCAAGTGTGGTGGCATGCCCCTTAGTCCCAGCTACTCGGGAGGCTGAGGGGAAGGATCCCTTGAGCCCAGGAGTTTAAGGCTGCAGTGAGCCATGACCACACTATGCACTCCAGCCTGGGCTACAGAGTGAGACAGTCTTAAAAATAAAATAAAATAAAACAGAGAGAGAACCTGCAGATTAAGACACTCAAAAAACATTATATAAAAAAACAGGCCAGGCGCAGTGGCTCACACCTGTAATCCCTGCACTTTGGGAGGCCAAGGAGGGTGGATCACCTGAGGTCACCAGGAGATCACCTGAGGTCACCTGAGATCACCTGGAGTACAATGGCACAATCTCAGCTCACTGCAACCTCCACCTCCCAGGTTCAAGAGATTCTCCTGCCTCAGCCTCCTGGGTAGCTGGGACTACAGGCACACACCACCAAGCCCAGCTGATTTTTGCATTTTTAGCAGAGATGGGGTTTTACCATGTTGGCCAGGCTGGTCTAGAACTCCTGACCTCAGGTGATCTGCCCGCCTTGGTCTCCCAAAGTGCTGGGATTACAGGCATGAGCCACTGCACCCGGCTGTTTGAATATTTTTAAAGTGTCTTTTGTAATTACCTGTTTATTAAAAATAACTTGTACTTTATATACAATTTTTTAAAAAGTGATACAGATCTTGTAAAATTTTTTTTGACAGGGCCTCTCTCTGTCACTCAGGCTGGAGGGCAGTGGGACCATCACAGCTCACTGTGACCTCAAATTCTTGGGCTCCAGTGATCTGCCTATGTCAGCCTCCTGCATAGCTGGGACTACAGGCATACATCACAGCACCCAGCTATTTTTTTTTTTTTATTTTTTGTAGAGACAGGTCTTGCTATCTCCTGGTCTCAAACTCCTGGGCTTGCCTGCCTCAGCCTCCCAAAGTGCTAGGATTACAGGCACGAACAATCACAACGAGCCTGTAAGATTTTTTTCTGTAAAATTTGTTTAGAAAAGGTAGCAAAGCTTTTTTAACAACACACAGGAGTTAGTTTCATGTCCAAATGCTCCCTAAACAGTAATGCTATCTCTCTCATTACATTTATCGGGTGTTTCAACTTTGGTTATAACAGACCATCTGGTATTACACCAATTCATAAACTATCAGAAAAGATTCACTAAGACCAGGCACAGTGGCTCATGTCTATAATCCCAGCACTTTGGGAGGCCGAGGCGGGCAGATCACTTGAGATCAGGAGTTTAAGACTAACCTGACTAATATGGTGAAACCCCATTTCTACTAAAAATACAAAAATTAGCCGGGCACGGTGGCACGCACCCGTAATCTCAGCTACTCAGGAGGCTGAGGCAGGAGAATCACTTGAACCAAGGAGGTGGATGCTGCAGTGAGCCAAGAACATGCTACTGCACTCCAGCCTGGGCGACAGAGCAAGACTGTCTCAAAAAAAAAAAAAAAAAATTCACTAAATACTCCCTACAAAGAACCTTTTTAAAGACACCAAAGCTAAAATATGAGGCCACAGATCCCAGAAAGAAGGGAATGGAAGAGCAGAGAGTTCAATTCACTCTTTGGCTCCACTTTTCCCCTCATGGCATTTGCCAATTTGAAAGTGGAAGACAAGAGGCTAAGAAGCTGAAGAGCTCTGGACAGCCTCTCAAGACTGGGGAAATAAAAACTGGAATTCAGAATATCGAAGAGAAGCCCTGGTAAATACTCCAAACTCTTGAGTTGGGACCCAATGAAGGAAACAAGAAATATACCACTCCTTAAAAAGACTGATACGTTAGGCCACAAAGTAAGTCTTAATAAATTTTCAAAGACTGAAATCATACAAAACATCTTTTCTGATCACAATAAAACTAGGAGTCAACAGCAAAAAGGAAACTAGAAATTTCCCAAATATGTGGAAATTAAACAACATACTCTTAAAAAACCAATGGGTCAAGGAAGGGAAATCAGAAAACATCTTCAGACAAATGAAGATGTTTCTTGACTTGGGTGGTGGCTAAAAGGACATTCACATATAGTAACTCACTAAGTTATACATTTGTATTGTGTTTCTGTGTTTATGTTTAGAAAACAGAACAAAAACCCCAATGTTGCATATTAAACTGAACTAGTATAAGATCTAGTATAAAACTGAACTAAACTGAACTAGTATAAGAACACAACATACCAAAACTTATGGGATGCAGCAAAAACTGTGCTAAGAGGAATAAAATGTATAACTGTATATATGCTTACATTAAAAAAGAATAAAGGTCTCAAATCAACAACCTAATTTTACACCTTAAGGAGCCAGAAAAAGAACAAACTAAATCCAAAGCTAGCAAAAAGAAGGAAATAATAAAGATTTAGGGCAAAGATTAACAAAATAGAGGATAGGAAAATCAAGGGAATGCTACAAAAAGATCAACAAGGTCAGTCCCGGCAGCCACAGTCACTGGCCACCCCTCTGCCAACAGCTCCAGCACTACCTTGGGCCAGCATCTCTGGCGGGCAGAAGCAAGGCACTGACAGGCACAGCAGAGAGGTCCTGTAGCTCTGGCTCAGACAGCAGCATCTTCACTCTCCGTGGTACCCAGGTGCTCTGAGAATGTTTCCACTGCTGCTCTGAGGGCACAAGAGGCAGGATTTGGAATTCGTGGAGAACTGTCTTTGTGAGAAGCTGGAAATATTTCTTTCAATTCCATCTCTTAGTTTTCCATTCTGTTGTGTTTCAGAGGAACATCAAGAAACCATGAAAAGTTTAATAATGAAGAGTTTCACTGCCACTTGCTTCCTTGATGAAGGTTTTACTAACAAGGACATTCTGGACCAAAAAATTAATGAATTTTCTTCTGATGATGATTAGGATGCCTTCTATGTCATGGACCTTAGAGACATTCTAAAGGCACATCTAAGATGGTTAAAAGCTCTTCTTCATGTCACCCCCTTTTATGCAGTCAAATATAATGACAGCAGAGCCATCATCAAGACTCTTGCTGCCATCGGGACAGGATTTGACTGTGCTAGCAAGGCTGAAATACAATTGGTGCAGATTCTGGGGATGCCCCCAGAGAGGTTTATCTATGCAAATTCTTGTAAACAAATGTCTCAAATTAAGTACACTGCCAATAATGGAGTCCAGATGATGATTTTCGGTAATGAGGTCAAGTTGATGTCAGTTGCCAGAACACACTCAAAGCAGAGTTGGTTTTTAAGATTGCAAATGATGATTCCAAAGCAGCCCGTCACGTCAGTGTTAAATCTGGTGCCATGCTCAAAGCCAGCAGGCTTCTTCTGGAATGGGCAAAAGAGCTAAATATTGATGTCACTGGTGTCAGCTTCCATGTAGGAAGTAGCTGTACCAATCCTGAGACCTTCATGCAGGCAGCCTCCAATGTCCACTATGTCTTTGACACAGGAGTTGAGTTTGGTTTCAGAATGTAACTGCTTAATACTGGCAGTTGCTTTCCTGGATCTGAGGATGTGAGGCTTAAATCTGAAGTATTACCAGTGTAATCAACCCAGCATCGGACAAGTATTTTCCACCAGACTCTAGAGAGAGAGTCACAGCTGAGCCAGGCAGATATTTCATGTGGTATCAGCTTTCACTGCCAAAAAAATCATATTAAAAGAACAGACAGCCGTCGCGGTGGCTCATGCCTGTAATCCCAGCACTTTGGGAGGCTGAGGCAGGCAGTTCATGAGGTCAGGAGATCAAGACCATCCTGGCTAACACAGTGAAACCCCATCTCTACTAAAAAAAATACAAAAAATTAGCCGGGCATGGTGGCGGGTGCCTGTAGTCCCAGCTACTCGGGAGGCTGAGGCAGGAGAATGGAGTGAACCCAAGAGGCGAAGCTTGCAGTGAGCCCAGATCGCACCACTGCACTCCAGCCTGGGTGACAGAGCGAGACTCTGTCTCAAAAAGAAAGAAAAAAAAAAAAGAACAGACAGGCTCTGAAGAGGAAGATGAGTCAAGTGAACAGACCTTTATGTATTACATGAATGATGAAGTATATGGATCATTTAATCAATCCTTTATGATCATGCACAGGTAAAGCCCCTGCTGCAAAAGAGACCTAGATCAGTGAGAAGCATTATTCATCCAGTATATGGGAAAAACATGTGATGGCCTTGATCAGATTGTTGAGCACTGTGATCTGCCCAAAATATATGTAGGTAATTGGATGCTCTTTAAAAACATGGGCGCTGACACTGTTGCTGCTACTTCTACTTTTAATGGATTCCAGAGGCCAACAATCTACATGTGATGTCAGGACCAGCATCAAAACTCATGCAGTGTATCTAGAACCACAATCTCCCACCCCAAGTAGAGGAACAGGACGTTAGCACCCTGCCTGTGTCTTGTGCTTGGGAAAATAGAATGAAACATCAATCAGCAACTTGTGCTTCCGCTAGTATTAATATGTAGATATCACTCTTGTAGTTGTTAACCATGAGTCCAGCTTGAATTAAGGGATTTCGTAAGAGTTGAGTTCGCATGGACATGGCAATATGGAAGACTAGGATATGGGTTACACATTATTTGTGTTACTATGGAAACTATTTAAATTTTTGTTTTATATGGATTTTTATTCACTTTTATTAAGAGTTGGGTTCATATGGATGCAGCAATATGGAAGACTAGGATATAGGTCACACATTATATATGTTCCTATGGAAACTATTTAAATATTTGTTTTATATGGATTTTTATTCACTTTTCAGATATGCTACTCAAGAGTGCCCCTCAGCTGCTGAGCAAGCATCTGTAGCTTGTACAATGGCGGAATGGGCCAAAAGCTTAGTGTTGTGACCTGTTTTAAAAGTAAAGTATTTCAAAATTAACAACAACAACAACAAAATTGACAAAGCTTAAGCTAGATTAAGAAATAAGAGAGAGCCGGGTGCAGTGGCTCATGCCTGTTAATCCCAGCACTTTGGGAGGCCAAGGCGGGCAGATCACTTGAAGTCAGGAGTTCAAGACCAGCCTGGCCAACGTGGTGAAACCCTGTCTCTACTAAAAATACAAAAAAAGAAATAAATAAACTAGCCAGGCCTGACGGCAGCTGCCTGTAGTCCCAGCTACTTGGGAGGCTGAGGCATGAGAATCGCTTGAACCCGGGAGGCAGAGGTTGCAGTGAGCCGAGATCATGCCACAGCACTCCAGCCTTGGCGACAGAGTGAGGTTCTATGTCAAAAAAAAAAAAAAAAAAAAAAAGACAGAAAGAAAGAAATAAGACGATTTAAATAACTAATCAGAAATAAAAGTCAGGATATTACTACCAATTTTACAGAAATAAAAAGGGTTATAAAAAGTATTATGAACAACTGCAAGTGAACATATTGAATAACTTACATGAAATAAACAAATTCCTAGAAAAATAACCTACCAAGACTAAATCATGAAGAAATAGAAAATCTGAATAGATCTATAACTTGTAAAGAGATGAAATCAGTAATGAAAAACTTCCCAATGAAGAAAAGCCCAGGACCAAATGGCTTTACTGGTGAATTCTACAAAACATGTAAAGAAATAACATTAATCCTTTTCAGACTCTTTCCAAAAACTGAAGAGGAAAGAACACTTCCTACTCATTCTATGAGACCAGCATTATTCTGATACCAAAGCTAGATGAAGAAACAAGAAAAGAAAATCACAGACTAATAACATCCCATATGAATAGTAATGCAAAAACCCTCAATAAAATACTAACAAATGGAATTCAATAGCATATTTTTTTCTCAATTTTTAAATTTTTATTTTCAAAATTTTAAATTTAGAGATGGGGTGTTGCTATGTTGCCCAGATGGGTTTTGAGCTCCTGGCCTTAAGCAATCCTCCTGCCTCAGCCTCCCAAATAGGTCAGATTACAGGCATGAGCCATCATGCCTGGCTTTTCAACAACATATTGAAGGGATTATACATCATCATCAAGTGGGATTTATACCTGGAATACAAGGGTGGCTCAACATACGAAAATAAATGTAATCCACCACATTAATAGAATGAAGAAGGAAAAGACATGGTCATATCAATTTATGCAAAAAAAGCATCTAACAGACTTTGACACCCTTTCATGATAAAGACACTCAACAAACCAGGAAGGAAACAACTTCAACGTAATAAAGGCCATATATGCAAAAACCAACAGCTAACATCACACAACAGTGAAGACAAAAAGCTTTTCAAAACTGTAAGATCAGGAACAAGACTAGGATGTCTACTGTTGCCACTTCTATTCAACATAGTGTTCCAAGTTCTAGCCAGAGCAATTAGGCAAGAAAAACAAAGGGCATCTAAATTGAAAGGAAGACATAAAATAATCTCTGGTCACATATAATGTAAGATCATTCTACATGATCTTACACGTAGAAAACCCAAAAGATTCCATAAGAAGACTGTTAGACTTAATAAATGAATTCGGCAAAGTTGCAGGTCACAAAATTAACAGATTAAAATTAGTTGCTTCTACATACTAACAATGAAAAATCTGAAAAGAAACAATTCCATTTATAATAGAAAAAGAATAAAATACTCAGGAATAAGCTTAACCAAGGAGACAAAAGACTTGTATACTGAAAATTACAAAACATTGCTGAAAGAAATTAAAGATGACACCAATAAATGAAAGACATCTCATGTTCATGGACTGGAAGACTTAATATTGTTAAGATTTCAGTACTACCCAATGTAATCTACAGATTCAATGTAACCTTCAACAAAATCTCGATGACATTTTCTGCAGAAAATGGAATTGTTTCCTTCATATGGAATCTCAAGAGACCCCAAATAGCCAAAACAATCTTAAAAAAGAATAATATTGGAGGTCTCATACTTCTAATTTCAACACTTATTACAAAACCATAGTAATCAAAACAGTATGGGTACTAGCATAAAGACGGACACACAGACCAATATAATGGAATAGACCCAGAAAGAAACCCTCCTGTAAAGGATTCAAATGATCTTTGTCAAGGGTGCCAAGACTACACAATGGTGCTAGGAAAACTGAATATTCACATGAAAAAGAACAAAGTTAGTCCCTTACATCACATATAAAAGTTAACTCAAAAAGGACTAAAGACCTAAACGTAAGACCTGAAACTATAAAACTCTTAGAAGAAAGCCTAGGGGAAAAGCTTCATAATCATTGCAATTGACAGTGATTTCTTGGATGACATTTCTGGAATAAATATTTCTCCAAAGAAGATATACAAATGGTTAACAGGCATATGAAAAGATGCTCAACATCACCAACCACAGGGAAAGGCAAATCAAAGCCACAACAAAATATTACCTCACACCCAACAGAATGACCACTATCCAAAAAAACAAAGCAAAAAAACCTCAGAAAATAATACGTGTTAACAAGGACGTGGAGAAATTGGAACCCTTTGCATCACTGGTGGGAATGTAAATGGTGTAGCTACTATGGAAAAGGGGATGGAGGCTCCTCAAAAAATTAAAAATAGAACTACCATATATTCCAAAAATCCCAGTTCTGGCTATATATCTAAAAGAACTGAATATAAAATCTCAAACAGGGCCGGGCACAGTGGCTCACACCTGTAATCCCAGCACTTTAGGAGGCGGGTGATCACTTGAGGCCAGGAGTTTGAGACCAGCCTGGCCAACATGGCAAAACCTCATCTCTACTAAAAATACAAAAGTTAGGTGGCACATGACTGTAATCCCAGCTACTTGGGAGGCTGAGGCATGAGAATCACTTGAATTCGGGAGGCCAAGGTTGCAGTGAACCAAGATCATGCCACTGCACTCCAGCCTGGGCAACAGAGCTAAACTCAAAAAAAAAAAAAAAAAAAAAAAAGATCTCAAACAGATAAGATATTTGCACACCCATGTTCAACTGCAGCCAACTGCAGCATTATTCACAATAACCAAGAGACAGAAGCAACCTAAATGCCCATCTATGGATAAATGGATAAACAAAATGTATATATATGCAGTGGAACGTTACTAAGCCTTCAAAAGGAAGGAAATTCTGACGCACATTACAACATGGATGAACCTCAAGGACATTCTACTAAGTGAAAATACACTTACCACTAAAAGATAAATACTGAATGATTCTAACTTATATAAGGTATCTAAAGTAGCAAGACTCATAAAAACAGAAAGTAGGCCAGGCACAGGGGCTCATGCCTGTAATCCCAACACTTTGGGAGACTGAGGCAGGAAGACTGCTTGAGCCCTAGGAGTTCAGGACCAGTCTGGGCAACAAGGTGAAATTAGCTGGGCATGATGGCAGGTCTGTGGTCCCAGCTACTGGGGGGTGTGGGCAGGAACACTGAGGTGGGAGTATTGCTTGAGCCCAGGATGCAGACGTTGCGGTGAGCCATGATCACGCCACTGAATTCCAGCCTGGATGACAGAGCAAGACCCTGTCTTGGAAAACAAAACAAAACAAAAAAAGGCTGAAACACAGCTTAGAATTTGCTCAATTCCTTTTTGAATTTCAAAGAGATCTGTCCCTGTCATAAAGACCTGCCAGGCCGGGCGCGGTGGCTCACGCCTGTAATCCCAGCACTTTGGGGAGCTGAGGCGGGCGGATCACGAGGTCAGGAGATTGAGACCATCCTGGCTAACACGGTGAAACCCCGTCTCTAATAAAAATACAAAAAAAAAATTAGCTGGGCATGGTGGTGGGAGCCTGTAGTCCCAGCTACTCGGGAGGCTGAGGCAGGAGAATGGCGTGAACCCGGGAGGCGGAGCTTGCAGTGAGCAGAGATCGCGCCACTGCACTCCAGCCTGGGCAACAGAGTGAGACTTCGTCTCAAAAAAAAAAAAAAAGAAAAAAGACCTGCCAGAAGCAAAAGAAACTCATCTCAGGAAGGAAACATCATTTATCTCTTCAACTTATCTTAAACAACATATCGGCCAGGCGCGGTGGCTCACGCCTGTAATCCCAGCACTTTGGGAGGCCGAGGCGGGCGGATCATGAGGTCAGGAGATCGAGACCATCCTGGCTAATACGGTGAAACCCCGTCTCTACTAAAAATACAAAAAATTAGCCGGGCACGGTGGCAGGTGCCTGTAGTCCCAGCTACTCGGGAGGCTGAAGCAGGAGAATGGCGTGAACCCAGGAGGCGGAGTTTGCAGTGAGCCGAGATAGAGCCACTGCAGTCCGGCCTGGGCAAAATACCGAGACTCCGTCTCAAAAAAAAAAGAAAAAAAGAAAAAAAACAACAACATATCAAGCATCTATCAAACAAAAGCAAAGCCAGGCCAGGAACATTGGCTCACACCTATAATCCTAGCATTTTGGGAGGCCAAGGTGGGAGGATCACTTGAAGCCAGGAGCTCAAGACCAACCTGGGCAACAAAGTGAGACCTCGTCTCTACACAAAAAAGGAATTAGCCAGATGTGGTGCTACATGCTTGTAATACCAGCTACTTTGGAGGCTGTGGTGGGAGGTCCATTTATTTAGGCCCAGGAAGTCAAGGCCACAGTGAGCCTTGATCACACCATTGCACTCCAGCCTAGGTGACAGAGCGAGACCACGTCCGGGGGGAAAAAAAGCAAAACCAAGTGACAACAACTAAAAAGAAACAGACAATACAAAGTAATCATTATCTAGATAATGAATTATCAAAGACTAAAATAACTGATGTCTTAACCAAAGTAATAAAACATCACCAATAGATTTTATGTGACTCCTGATGTGATTCAGTAAAAATGACAAATTATCGCCTATGCAGTATTCTTCCAAAAAATGTTTGACCTGAATGCAATCATGAGAAAAGAACCAGACAAATCTAAATAGTGAGGCATACTAAAAACTAAGACAAAATGGCCCACCCTGGATTTGTGTGGGGTATGTGTGTTTTTTCTTTTCTTTCTTTTTTTTTGAGATGGAATCTCCCTCTGTCACCCAGGCTGGAATGCAGTGGTATGATCTCGGCTCACTGCAATCACCGCCTCCCGGATTCAAGCGATTCTCCTGCCTCAGCCTCCCGGGTAGCTGGGACTCCAGGCGCCTGCCACCACACCCAGCTAATTTTTGTATTTTTAATAGAGACAGGGGTTTCACCATATTGGCCAGGCTGGTCTTGAACTCCTGACCTCATGATCCGCCCACCTTGGCCTCCCAAAGTGCTGGGATTACAGGCGTTAGCCACCGCACCCAGCCGTGTGTATATGTTTTAAAGGGACAAGGTCTTGACATGGTTGCCCAGTCTGGCCTCCTGGGCTCAAGCAACCCTCCCACCTCAGCCTCCTGTGTAGCTGGGGCTACAGGTGTGCACCACTGTACCTGTCTTGGATTTTTTAATATCATTATCATAAAAGAAAAAAAATACCCAGGTAACTAGAGACGTAACAACCAAAAGAAAAGCATTACTCTTGAAGGATCCTAGATTAGAGAAAATAAAATTTTAGAAAGCTTGAAATCTATAGCTAGAGCAATTAGGAAAATTTGAATACAGACTGATAATACCATCATATCAATGTCAAATTTCTTGAGAGTGACAACAGTTTTAGTTTATTTTAGAAACATGTCCTTGTTCTTACAAGATACAAGTGGAAAAGTTTAAGGAGTAGGGCATTATAAGGTGTATTTCTAAAAGGTTAAAAGAAATAAAGAGTTGGAAAAACTGAACAGCTGATTAATATATGCAAAGACTTAGAAGACAAAACTGGAGAATTTCCATTAATAAATGGAATATATAAAAAAGAATTGAAAGGAAATTCTAGAAGTAAAAAAATACAGTAACTGAAATTAAGAACCATTAGAAAAGGCCAAACAGCAAATCAAACAACTGAAGAATTATAGATTGCTATGCTTGATAACAGGTCAATAAAAAACAAAAAGACTGAAGCACAAAGTCAAAAAAAGGATAGCAGGTAAACAATGAGAAGAATGCAAGTGACATGTGGGACACACTGAAAAAGGCTAAGACACATACAATTGAAATTCTAGCAGGAAAAGAGAAAACGGAAATCAGGAATGAATGAAGAACAATGGAAAAGCAGTTAAGTATATGGGTAAATACAATTAACACTGATTATATAAAGCAATAATATCTTGTGGGATTTAAAATATACGAAGAATAAAAATGTCTCAGAAGAGTTCCGCATCCACCTAAGATATATAATGACAGAAACAATACTGCTTTCCGTAAGTTAACAATACACAAAAGCAAATAAACTACAAAATAACCTTGCTTAAATGCATCAGAAAGCTGAGGTCTTAGGGCAACCAAGTTGACTGAAATCTAAGGACAGACCTCTAACAAGGAAAATGAAGGCAAGCACTGGCTCATCTACCACAGGACAGAGGAAGAAATTCAGGGCACCTGGCAACCAGCTCATAAAAATTCAGCTAACACGTCTAACAAATTGAGAAAGGTTGCATGTGGGCTAGCATGAGCATATAGAACCCCTGGGACTCGCAGACACAAGGGGAACTCACAGTCACCCAGCAGATCACCTTCGCAGACCAGATACTCAAGAGAAAGACTGGGGGTAGGGCAGAAGACCACCTCCTTTGGTGGTGCAGTCCTGGAGGAGGGGAAGAGCCTCTGTTGGGAAAAAGCACAAAAATCTCTGACTGAACCCTTCCCTCAACAAAAGCCTTAGGCTATGGGGAAGGGGCAGCAAAGCATGTCACCACTCAAAGTACAGGTTAAGACTCACTGCAGTTGCACTAAGCGTAAAAGAAAAACCTCTACCCCTAGGGGATAGGCATAAAACAGTCTTGAGCCTATAATAATACTACCAACACCATGAGAGGTCTCCTACCACTGAGAGAAGGGAAAAAAAAAACTATTTTGCACAATACCTGCCAGATGCAAGGCAAAGAATGAATGCCACGAGAAAAACTAGGATCACTGAGGCCGCCCTACCAGTGAGAATGGCAGACAATGGAAATGCTAAAGACTAGGGTAGACCAGGGCAACAGAGAATGTTACTCCCCCAAATAAGCGAACAAATTCTAAATATATCATACTCAAACTCCTGAAAACCAGAGATAAAGAGAAATACTGAAGGGAAGCAGAGAAAAAGGACACATTAAATACAGAGGAACAAAAGTAAAAAGCTAGAGCAGACTTCTTGTCAAGAATGAGGATGCCAGAAGACATGGAGAGGTAGATCTAAAAAATGGGAAGAAAAAAAGGAAAGAATTCTAAAGCCAATGAAACCATATTTCTAAAATGAAAGCATTCAACATCAAGAACCCAATTTAAAAATGGACAAAGCAAAAAATAACAGATGCTGGTGAGGTTGCAGAGAAAAAGAAATGCTTACACACTGTTGGTGGGAGTGTAAACTAGTTCAACCATTGTGGAAAGCAATGTGGCGATTCCTTGAAGAGCTAAAAACAGAACTACCATTCGACCCAGCAATCCCATTACTGGGTGTATACCCAAAGGAATATAAATTGTTCTATCATAAAGACACATGCATGCAAATGTTCACTGCAGTACTATTCACAATAGCAAAGACATGGAATCAACTTAAATGCCTAACAACAGTGGACTGGATAAAGAAAATGTGGTAGATATGCACCATGGAATACTACGCAGCCATAAAAAAAGAATGAAATCATGTCCTCTGCAGGAACATGGATGGAGCTGGAGGCCATTATCCTTAGCAAACTAACACAGGTTCAGAAAACCAAATATCACATGTTCTCATTTATAAGTGGGAGTTAAATGATGAGAACACATGAACACAAAGAAGAACAACAGACACTGGGACTAACCGGAGGTAAGAGGTTGAGAGGAGGGAGAGGATCGGAAAAAATAATTAATGGGTCCTGGGCTTAACACCTGGGTAACAAAATAATCTGTACAACAAAC
The DNA here is from genome assembly GCF_028885625.2 of Pongo pygmaeus. Lineage (NCBI taxonomy): Eukaryota > Metazoa > Chordata > Mammalia > Primates > Hominidae > Pongo > Pongo pygmaeus. The sequence continues at coordinate 127,914,893 of NC_072379.2, forward strand.
CCCTATGACACAGGTTTACCTATACAATAAACCTGCATGTGTATCCCTGAACCTAAAAGTTTTTTAAAAAATGGACAAAGAACTTGAATAGACATTTCTCCAAAGATACATGAATGGTCGAAAAGCATATGAAAAGATGCTCAACATGATTAGCCATTAGGAAATGCAAATCAAAACCACAATGAGATATCACTTCATACCCACCAGGATGGCTATAATCAAAAAGACAGACAACAAGTATTAGTGAATATGTAGAAAAACAGGAACACTTATACACTGCTGGTAGGAGTGTAAAATGGTACAGCCATTTTGAAAACAGGATGCCATTCTTTGAAAGGTTAAAAATAGAGTGTTATCACCCAGGCACAGTGGCTCACACCTATAATCCCAGCACTTTGGGAGGCCAAGGCGGGAGGATCGCTTGAGCCCAAGAGTTTGAAACCAGCCTGGGCAACATAGTGAAACCCCATCTCTAGAAAAAATACAAAAATTAGCTGGGCATGGTAGTGTGCACCTGTAGTCCCAGCTACTCAGGAGGCTAAGGCGGGAGGATTGCTTGAGCTGGAGAGGCAGAGGTTGCAGTGAGCAAAAATCACACCCCTGCACTCCATCCTGGGTGACAGAGGAAGACTCTGTCTAAAAAATAAATAAATAAAAAATAAGAGTTATCATATAATCCAAAAATTTCAACAGCACTTGTACATGAATGCATTATAGCACTATTCACAAATGATAGCCAAAAAGTGGAAACAGTCCCAATGTCCACTGACCAATGAATGGATAAGATGTGGTATATATGTTGAATGGAATACTGCTCAGCCATAAAAAGGAGTGAAGTAATAACATATACTATAACATGGATGAACCTTGAAAACATCATACTAACTGAAAGAAGACAGTCACAAAGGATAATGAACTATATGATTCCATTTATATGAAATATCCAGAATAGGCAAAACTCTAGAGACAGAAAGTAGATTAGTAGTTGCCTAGGAATGAGGTGGGAGGTGGCAGGCCAAGGGGTACAGGTCTCTTTTTGGTATGATGAAAATGTCCAGCTGGGCATGGTGACTCATGCCTGTAATCCCAACATTTTGGGAGACAGAGGCAGGTGGATCACTTGAGGTCAGGAGTTCAAGACCAGCCTGGCCAACACAGTGAAACCCCGTCTCTACTAAAAATACAAAAATTAGCCAGGCGTGGTGGTGCACACTTGTAATCCCAGCTACTCAGGAGGCTGAGGCAGGAGAATCGCTTGAACCCAGGAGGCAGATGTTGCAGTGAGCCGAGGTCGTGCCACTGCACTCTAGCCTGGACAACAGGGCAAGACTCCATCTCAAAAAAAAAAAAAAAAAAAGAAAATGTCCAAAACTTGATGGATAAAGAAATCTCTATATTAAAAATCATTAACCGGTATACTTTAAATGAGTGAAATGTAGTTGTGTGAACTATATTTCACTAAAGCTGTTTTTTAAAAAACAGGCAAAACAAATCTGTGGTGATGTAAGTCAGAATAGTGGTTATGGGAGGGGAATGATTTACTGGGAAGAGGCATTCAGGTATCTGCTAGAGTAATAGAATGTACTATGCCTTGATGTTATTTGTGATTACTTAAAATATACATATAAGAAAAAATTGAGTTATACACTTAAGATGGTGCACTTTATGTAAGAAAATTACCTCTCATTAAAAAAATTATTTTTCTGCGAGTTGAAAATTGCACCTTTTAATGCTCATTTTGTTATTATCTAGTTTGCGGTTTTTTTAAACTAAACTATGGATGGCAGCTATATGAATTTCTCAGGACAATGCTATGGGAAATTAGTCTTAGAAAAATCATTGACTTACTCTTGTGCAAATGTATCAAGTAGAAGCAAAAGGAAGGTACTATCTTCTAAATTCAAGCACCCTTATTTACTTTGATACTGTCTTACCCACTGGTCAAATGTACTTCTCCTTTCAAATACTGTATTAGTTTTTTCAGAATAATAACTAAATATGAGAGTGACCCCTAAAGAATCACTTGGCAAACTTGGGTATCAAGGCTACTACTAAGTACATCGTCAATGAAAAATCACCCATGATGACACTGCCCATACTAAATATTAAGGGTCATAATTATCCCTTTATTTTGAATTCCAGGAGAGTTTAAGAATTGTTGACACCCAGCCAGGCATGGTGGCTCACACCTATAATCCCAGAGCTTTCAGAGGCTCCTGCCTAGGCAGGAGGCTTGCTTAAGGCCAGGTGTTCAAAACCAGCCTGGAGACAATATAGTGAGATCCTGTCTCTACAAAAAAATTTAAAAATCAGCCAGGCATGGTGTACTTGTAGCCCTAGCTACTCAGGAGTCTGAGGCAGGAGGATTGGTTGAGCCCAGTAGCTGGAGGCAGCAGCGAGCTATGATCACACCACTGCCCTCCAGCCTGGGTGACAGAGTGAGATGCTGTCTCAAGAAAACAAAATGAAATCTTGTTTTGGCTACTGAGTCATAAAGAAAATTCAACCAAATCCTGATACCCTACAAACTACAGTACATTGCTCATTGTTCTTCCCCTCTGCTAAACAGCAGAAAAAAGGAAGGGAAGGAAGAGAATCAAGGAAGGAAAAGGGATTCTTTATAAGGAGAGAATAAAGCACTTACACTTCATAGGACTTTCTAGCCACAGATGCCAGGTGCTACCCACTGAAATCCAGGCTTGGACTAAGCTCCACATTTCTGAAAGGACCATCTCAACTGAAGCCTGGGGCTCAGAGTCAGCAGGAGGAAGCTGCAGCTCCCACTAGCAGCACATTTCAAAGAGGCTGCAACAAGAGAACATTTTCCATTTAAGCATCTAATTCCAATCTTCCATGTCACAAAGCAGTAGCAGAACAGGCCTTTATATCAGTCTTTTCAAAAGATATTTCCATGACTATGTGATGAATATGAGGCAGGCTATGGCCCAGCAATCCTTTCACTAACATGCTCTAAGCCCTTCATTATACTTCACAGCAGATCCTAAAGTACTTGCTCCCTTTTTTGTTTAATGGTGCACTGTTGCTCCAAGACTCACTTCTACACTAACGTTTCTAAAACTGCTGAATCAACCAAAATCACTGAGCAGGCCCTCAACAATGCAAGCACACACCCAGACAGGTGCCTAAGGACTCATTAGCTGCCAAGAATTAGAAGCAGATTACAGCTGCTAGTTAATCCTACATAAAAACTCCTCAAATTAAGCAGAATTACCTAAAATACTTCACTGAGTACCAAAGAGCTCTGGCAAATAGAAAATAAAGTTCTGGAAATACAGATAATTCAATAAGACTTGAAAAGTAACATAAGTGTCAGGTTGCTGCATTTTTTAAGCATTTCGATGAGTGAACGATATTATTTACTAAATGAAGATTTTCAAAGATTTATAGTATATTGGGGAAAGTTCTGGGAAGGAAGACTACATCAGAACACAGAGAAAAAAGAACTCTTAAAAAGAAAACTATAAATCAGTCAAACAAAACAATATTTTAGATATATGCCCTGCAACCATGTGGTATAGAGCTAGAAAAGTCAGAATTTCCCATATCAAGAAAAAATCATTTTCATGAGATGGGGAAAGAAAGAACAAGTCTAATTTACCTGAAACAGAAAAAGTAATTTTTTAAGTCATCAACTACCTTAAGTTCTTTTATCTAATCCTTTATGAGAATTTTACAAAACGAGATAAATTGCTAGATTTGTTACAACAAATTACTTCCTGATAATTTTCTCGGACAGTGGGAAGAAAAATGGTTTGAAAGGATACTAATTAAGAAAAAAATAAACTGAGGGGAACATAAGATAACCATCACTACCTAAAAACATTTTTCAATATAACTTCTTTTGCAAGATGGCCTGAAACACAGAAACCAAGATGAAATCAAACTTAGCTAATATCTTCACCAAAGCAGTGATAAAACAACTCCCATCCTCCAAAAAAAAAAAATTGTAAAAGAAAAGTAATCATAAATCTCCTAGCAAGCTCCCAGATTCACAAAATACACTTGGGTATACATAAATACATTTTCTAGAAGCAAAAAATTCCCTTATAGAGGTAAGTTCAGTCAACTTACATTTTCACAGCCATCTCCATAAGAGCTAAATATATAATCAAAAGGAAAACAAGTATTTTCCTTATGAGGAAAGATATTCGTAGCTAAAAACAATTACTTAAAAGGAAGGGCCAGGTGCAATGACTCACACCTGTCATCTCAGCACTTTGGGAGGCCAAGGTGGGAGGATCACCTGAGACCAGAAATTCTACACCAACCTGGGCAACATAGCAAGACCCAGTCTTTACAGGAAAAAAAAAAAAAATTAGCAGGATATGATGGTGCGCACCTTTGGTCTCAGCTTCTGGGGGTGGGGGTAGGGGACTGAGGTGGGAGGATCACTGAAGCCCTAGTTACAGTGAGCTGTGATCCTGCCACTGCACTCCAGACTGCGTGACAGAGTGAAACCCTATCTCTAAAATAAACTGAAATTGAATCAAAATAGAAGAAAGGAATCAATAAGGCCAATGACAGCACTGCACAGTGTGGTCTTCCCAGATTCTTCTGAAATCCCAGAAGTTCTGAGACAAGCATTTTTAAATAATCCTATATCATAATGACCTCTGACAAATGAATTTTGGCTGAACTATGTAGTTGTTGGTCACACATAAGATGGTACTAAGATATCTTGCCCCAATTTTTTCATGACAAGAATCCCTATCCAAAATAATAATCCTCAATTACCTATGAATGTCAGTATTAATCTCAAGAATGGCCCTCAAAAAGACAAATAAATTTAGATCCATAAAGCCAACTTCAGTTGGGAATGACCACGGCAAGCATTACTCGATAATCTTTTCACTGTGGGCCTTATTTATACTAGGCAGTCTTGCTTTAAAAATAGAAAATGCCAAGCTTGAAACCATTTCATTTGAAACAAATGGTTAGCCCATGCAAGGGCTTCCTGAAAGCCAAAATACAGAAAATTTATCTTCTTTCAACACTGGTCTCTATTTCTGCCTACCTGCTCAGTTTTATAACTCATATAAACCAGATGAGAATTCTATTATACATACAAAGCATATGTTAACAGTGCTTAAGACTCAAATTTTTCAAACTTACATAAATGTAATATATCTAACTTAAAGTATTGTAATAACGCATTAAAGTATTTAAATCTCTGAATGCTTATTTATATAAAAGCATGTATATTTTCTTGAACCCCTGACCTCAAGTGATCTGCCTGCCTTGGCCTCCCAAAATGCTGGGATTACAGGCGTGAGCCACTGCGCCTGGCCTTTTTAAATTTTTTTGTTTTTGAGATGGAGTCTTGCTCAAAACATCTATGTTTTCATGTCTACTTCCAAATATATTCTCTTGCTTTGAATATAACTGTTAAAATATTACACTATGACTGAGACAGAAAATACAACTAGGAAGCAATGAACACAAAATAGAAAAAAGAATTGTGCTGTGGGCTTGAGAAAAAAATAAGTAAAAACCATTATGCAAACTCTGTTAACAGAAAACCCACCAAAAAGAAAAATACTTGTTTTCTAATTTCATTTTGGATACTCTACCAGAAGAGGAAAATTAAATTAGTACTTTTAAGAGTATGTACATACCAAACACTACAAAACTATCCCTTGTAGCAATACTGTTAACTTCCAGTAAAGAGAAATAAGGTTTATCTTAGAGGCTTCACCTATACAGCTGTAAAAATACTCTCTGGTAATATTTCAGCACCGTGGTACAAGTGAGGGAAATACAGGACAGGTAGTCTGAGTAATCTCAACTTCCTAAGAAATAAATTTGTTTTTAAGTTTAACAGAGCTTAAAAATCTGGGAAACAGTATGGCAGTTCCCCCAAATAAGTAAACAAATAAATATAGAATTACCATATGATCCAGCAATTCCAATTCTAGGTATACTGTATATCCAAAAGAATTGAAAGCAGGTACTCCCACAAGTATTTATACACCCATGTTCATAGCAGCATTATTCACAAAGGTGCAAGCAAGTGTCCATTGATGGATGAATGGATAAGCCAAACGTGGTATATATACATACAACGGGATATTATTCAGCCTTAAAAAGGAAGGAATTTCTGACACATGCTACGCACATGGATGAACCCTGAAGATATTATGCTAAGTGAGAATAGCCCATCACAAAAAGGCTAAATACTGTATGATTCCACTTACCTGAGGTACCAAGAATAGTCACATTCATAGAGACAGAAAGTAGAATGGTGGTTGCCAGGGACTGGGGCAGGAAGCAAATGGGCACCTATTTTGTTTAGCGGGCATAGATTTAGTTTTACAAGATGAAAAAGTTTTGAAGATGGATTACGGTGATGGTTGCACAACAATGTCAATGTAATACCACTGAACTGCACACTTAAAAATGGTTAAAATGACTGGGCACGGTAGCTCATGCCTGTAATCCCAGCTACTTGGGAGGCTGAAGAGGCAAGATAGCTTGAGCCTGGGAGTTTAAGGTTGCAGTGAGCTATGATCGCACCACAGCACTCCAACCTGGGCAACAGAACAAGACCCTGTCTCAGAAAAAAAAAAACGTTAAAATGCTAAATTTATGTTTTGAATGTTTTACCACAAAAAAAAAAACCTATAAAACCTACTTTCCATTTCATCCATAAACATCAGTGCAATCACTATAAAAGAATGCTGAAGAAATATCTGAAAAGCTTTGAAAAAACTATTGTAATTAGAAAATATAGTAGTACCCTGATAATTTTACATCCTAAATCAAACTATCAACTTTGGCCCAAGGCCTGGCAAGACAAGAAACTAATCAAAATATGGAGAAATGCCACCATATAACAGACTACCATGGCAACAGAAATACTGTCACAAAATCACAAACATAGACTCCAATACTTCAAAGACATGAAATGTTCTATATTTGCACTGTACAGTACTTGGAATGTGGGTAAGTGCAAATAAGAAACTGATTTTAGGCCGGGCGCAGTGGCTCATGCCTGTAATCCCGGCACTTTGGGAGGCCGAGGTGGGTGGATCACGAGATCAGGAGATCGAGACCATTCTTGCTAACACAGTGAAACCCCATCTCCACTAACAATACAAAAAATTAGCCGGGCATGGTGGCATGCACCTGTAATCCCAGTTACTTGGGAGCCTGAGGCAGAATTGCTTGAACCCGGGAGGTGGAGTTTGCAGTGAGCCAAGATTGCACCACTGCACTCCAGCCTGGGCGACAGAGCGAGACTCCATCTCAAAAAAAAAAAAAAAAAAAGAAACTGATTTTAACTTTTACTTAATTTTAAGTTTAAATAGTCACACTGGACTGGTGGCTACTACACGGGATGACACAGCTACATTGGTACACTCTCTGGGAGAAAGATCTTTGGTTTTCATTATTTACATACTCCCGTTTCTATCAGTGCAAGGCACAGAGTATTCCTAGACTGAACTCATCTACTGAAGTTGTATAGGAACATTTTCTGTTTTCTAGAAGGCTTTCCTTTCAAAAGCATGTTTTGACTGGAAGGTGTGAGCATAAGCACACACAAAAAATGCCTAAACTTTCAAGATAAATCAGTAACGACCAGAGAAAAGCCAAAAACCCTAGGTTTTATAACCAGGCTAAAGAATCAATAAATTCCAAATAGGAAAAGTACTAGGAAAGAAGTTTGAAGCCGATAGTCCATGACCCATGTATTAATGTGTTCTCACACTTCTAATAAAGACATACCCAAGCCTGGGTAATTTATAAAGGAAAGCGATTTAACTGACTCAGTTTCACATGGCTGGGGAGGCTTCACAATCATGGCAGAAGACGAAGGAAGAGCAAAGCAACGTCTTACATGGCGGCAGGCAAGAGAGAGCTTGTGAGGGGATCTCCCATTTATAAAACCATCAGAACTTGTGAGACTTATTCACTACCACAAGAACAGTATGAGGGAACCCCATCATGATTCAATTACCTCCACCTGGCCCCACCTTGACACAAGTCAGGGGGTATTATTACAAGGTGAGATGTGGGTGGGGACATAGCCAAACCATATCAACCCAAGACCTTTCTGATATGATATCTAAGAAGAAAATTCCTATGGACATGTGATAAACCAAACATGACAATGCCAACTTAGTCTATCAAAGCATGACTTTACTTCGTCTGCTTTATGCTTTTGATGCTTTTCATCAAAAAGCTGCATACATCCATGTTGAAGCATGCCTTTTCAGTTTCCAGGCTGAACTATAAAACTTTTGAGGTAATATCTAACCCAAAGATTGTCTCTGTAAAAGTTATCTCCTACTTACAACTTAAATTAAAAACTTATAACTGAGTAGCTTAAGTAATTGGCCCTATGAAAAGATGGTCTTTCCTTCAATAGCTCTCTACAACTTCTACTAATTTTAGTTAGTAGGGGTGGACAAATGAAACTACTAAATATACAGGACAGGCTACTAAGATTCCTTTAAGATCTGCCTCAAAAAAGTGTTTCAGAACACTTTGAAGTTATCAGTGATATCTACCTATCACATAAAACATAACCATGGCTGCACATCTCCAAAAATTTTGGTGGAAGAAGTTTAGAGCAATGAATACAGATTCTTCAGAAAATGGCTGTTTTATACAAATATTAGAGAAAGAGAAAAGATGCTAACTCACAGTACAGGCTAAAGCATATTCAAATTATACCTCTATACCACGTCTACTGTCACCAGGTCATTTGAACTATACTAAATTAGGTGGGGTGGTAGAGAAGAATAAGGATAATAGTTTCACACAGATACATATTCTTGAAAGTAGTTTTTTAGCAAACCACACAAATTCTATGCCTTACCAATTTCAAATGGATGTTAAAATGCTATACTTATTACTACATAAAACACGCTTTTGTTCCAGTAGACAAAATCTTCTGGAAAGAAAAAAACCACCACACACATTACTTTTGGTTACAAATGACACTTAGTGACCACTTAAAGAGAGCCTTGGCCAGGCACAGTGACTCATGTCTGTAATCCCAGCACTTTGGGAGTCTGAGGTGAGAGAAGTGCTTGAGCCCATGGGCTCGAGACCAGCCTGGGCAACATGGCAAGACCCTGACTCTACAAAATATACAAAACATTAGCCAGGTGTGGTGGTGCATGCCTGTAGTCCCAGCTGTCCAAGAGGCTGAGGTGGGAAGATCACCTGAACCCAGGCTCAGGTGAGCAAGGCTGCAGTGAGCAGTAATCACACCCCTGTGCTCCACAGCCTGGGCAACAGAGTGAGACCCTGTCTCAAAAAACTAAATAAATAGGCCAGGTGCACTGGCTCACACCTCTAATCCCAGCACTTTGGGAGGCCAAGGCAGCCAGATCACTTAAGGCCAGGAGTTTGAGACAAACCTGGCCAACATGGCAAAACCCCATCTCTACTAAAAATACAAAAATTAGCCGGGCATGGTGGCACGCGCCTGTAGTCCCAGCTACTTGGGAGGCTGAGGCAAGAGAATCGCTTGAACCTAGGAGGCGGAGGTTGCAGTGAGCCAAGATGGTGCCACTGCACTCCGGCCTAAGCAGCAGAGTGAGCGAGACTCGGTCTCAAAAAATAAATAAACAAAGAGAGCCTTATTGAGTCAAAAAGTTCCTCTCCCTTTCTGTACCTGAATATTTGCAAGTATAAAATGAGGGCAACATATACATCTCATAAAGGTTTTTTTTTAAAAAAAAAAAGAAAAAAAGACTGGAAAGACTGAAGAGCATTAAAGGAGCCAAATATTGTTTATTTTTAACCATGTATATGGTGAAGAGTGACAGCAAAAATGAATAAAACTCGCAGATAAAGAAAAATGTGAGTTATCCAACTGAGTATCTGCATGTATGCACTTCTGACAATCAACATTTTTAAGAACCTGTGTGTGAAGCATCTTGATTGTTTATCTTAATAACCACGGTTTATTTCTTCAACTATGGGTATTGGACTATATAAACAAATGTGACAAGAATCCCGGTCTAGTAGGGGAGGCAAAACACTTATTTTCAAAAGGGTTTATAAAAAGGCAAACATAATGAAATAAAGTTCTCTAGGCATTCATTGGGGGCTGAAATCACTTTTGGCTGAAGAGAAGCAGGTAAGCCTTGAAGGACAAAGCAGAATTTAGGTTGGGCTTTCAAAAGATGAGTTAGTTTCTGCATTTGAAGAAAGGGTTGGGAAAGAGTAAAAGCAGAGAAGAAAGTAAAGTTGGGCAAAGGCAGCATCCACTCTACCCCAAAATATCTGTATACTATGAGAAATATTTCAGCTATTTGGATGCTGATGGGAAAGACTCAGTAAAGGAGTCTAAAGATGCAGAAAGACATAGGATAAACCAAAAGATCAAGGTCCCAGAGATTTCAGAAGATTGAGAGATGCAAAGCACCTAGATCTGACAAGAGGAGAAGCAGCTGCATACAACCATGCTGAAGTTTGACCAAATTAGAGGGGAAAGGTGATGGTGTATTTATAAAATGACTAGAATGATAGATCTTGGAATCCACATTTGATAAGGAGAGAAGTAAAAACAAGAAGACCTAATAAAGAAAAAGTAAGGAACAGTCAATGAACTGAGGTTTTGATAAAATTCAAGAACTAATGCAGGGACTTCTGTTTAAAATGACTAAACTAACTGATTGAACACAGCTGTCCGCTCTCAGGTCCTTCCAAAAATCTAATAAAAATCAGAGTAAAGATCTTTTTTAAAAAAGGCAAAAACACACAAAGACAAAGAAAATGGAAACAGGTGACAGATATCAATAGAACTGTGGAAACTGGAAAGCTAAAGGACAGTGTTAACTGTCTTAGCAGATCCGAAAAGGCTGATATTTGCCTGGGGGTGGGGAGGGAGGATGAGATGAGAATAGGGAAGGCAAGGCACAAACTATTCATGTTGCAAAACCCAGGAAGACTGGGGAATTGGAAGCACAGGTACATCTGAAGGCGGATGCACAGGTGGAACAAAAAATAAAGGAGTGGAGCTGGGTGTGGTGGTGTGCACCTGTAATTTCAGCTACTCAGGAGACTGAGGAGAGAGGATTGCCTGAGACCAAGAGTTCGGGTCCAACCTGGGCAATATAGCGAGACCCCATCTTTTCTTTTCTTTTTTTTCTTTTTTTAAAAAGGGTGGGGTGGGCTGGGCGCGGTCACTCACGCCTGTAATCCCAGCACTTTGGAAGGCCGAGGTGGGCAGATCACAAGGTCAGGAGATTGAGACCATCCTGGCTAACATGGTGAAACCTTGTCTCTACTAAAAATACAAAAAATTAGCTGGGCATGGTGGCGGGCACCTGTAGTCCCAGCTACTCGAGAGGCTGAGGCAGGAAAATGGCGTGAACCCAGGAGGCGGAGCTTGCAGTGAGCCGAGATGGCGCCACTGCACTCCATCCTGGGAGACAGCGAGACTCTGTCTCAAAAAAAAAAAGGGTGGGGTGGGGGGAATCTGCCAGTAATGCAGCCTTAAAACAAAAAAAGAAAAAAGTTAAAATAAATAAAAGGGTCAAAATCTGTGTAAGAAGCAGTAGACTCCTAAATTTCCTCTCTGACTCTGAGCAACCAGGCTACTACTCTCCCACCGTAACAGAAGACTCAAGGTTTACTGTGGAAAGATTGAAGTAGGTGGTCTCTGGACTCTTAGACAACAGACTCAGCTATAGACAGGAGTATCATGCTGAAAAACAAGAGATTAAATTAAAACCTACACACTCAGTTGTGAGATCCATCCCCTGGCTTCATTCCCTGACCTGGCTTTAGAACACTGGCAGTCTAGCTTATAACCCCCAGGCTGACTAGAGAACTCAAGGTAAAAGCAGCCCAAGAAAAACAGACCAACAGAAAAGCAATGAGAGAAAAGATGAAGGTTCCCTTCTCAATGATCCATTAAATGGAAGAGTAACCCAAGAAAACATCATGGAATCCAAGAATCAGTGGATCCAGCACAACAAAGAGGCAAAGGGAATTCCCTAGGACAGTGTTTATGGAATCCCATGACAATATTATCCAACAGACCTAGCAAACCAGGCCAGACTGGAGCAGGGAAATGGAGGGCTCTTGGGATAGATATTTCCTTCAGCCAAAAAAGAAAACAAATCACCAGTCTGAACAATGAGGATATTTACAGTACTGAGATTTGGGGGTGACTTATTGTGGATACCCAGAAAACAAAATGTTAAAAAAAAAAAAAGAGGTATTTGATTGCCAACAGGAAAAAAAAGGTTCCACAAAATTTTGTTTTAAAAATAAAACTTAACTATTAGTAAAACTACATAAAGATTTAAAAAAAAAACTAGGTGATGTTATTTGAGATTTTTGAGCCAGCAAACTGGAAAACAGTGGGTTATGATCACAGCAGAATGTCTGAATCAGTGATTTGGAGGTGTGATGACTTTTTTTTTTTTTTTTTTTTTTTTTTTTTTAACAATCTTGCTGTTTCCCAGGCTAGAGTGCAGTAGCGAAATCATAGCTCACTCAGTCTTGAACTCCTGGGCTCAAGGGATCCTCCCGAGTAGCTGGGACTATAGGCGAATGTCACCACACCCAACTAATTTTCCTATTTTTTTGTAGAAATGAGGTCTCGCTATGTTGCCCAGGCTGGTCTTGAACTCCTGGGCTCAAGGGATCCTCCACCTTGGCCTCCCAAAGTGCTAGGATTACAGGTGTGAGCCAATGGGCCTGGCCTGGCTGACAACTTTTTTTTTTGAAATGGAGTCGTGCTCTGTTGCCCAGGCTGGAGTGCAGTGGCACGATCTCAGCTCACTACAACCTCCACCTCCTGGGTTCAAGAGATTCTCCTGCCTCAGCCTCCTGAGTAGCTGAGACTACAGGTGCGCACCACCACGCCCAGCTAATTTTTTTATTTTTAGTAGAAACGGGTTTTCACCACGTTGGCCAGGCTGGTCCCAAATTCCTGACCTCAAGCGATCCGCCCGCCTCAGCCTCCCAAAGTGTTGGGATTACAGGCATGAGCCACTGCGCCCAGCCTGGGTGGTGGCTTTTTAGTAAAGACAAGATCCAGGGTGTGATTGTGTGACCAGGTGGCTAAAGAGAAGAGGTAAAGGAATCAAAAGGCCAAAGTGTTAGCTGAACTGTCAATCCAGATGCTGAAGTTGCCTAAACACGATGTGTGACTGCTGGATATTTTCCAGATCCACTTTTCCACCCTCCTCTATCATGTTTTCTGCTCCAATAGGCTGACCTGTATAGACTTTACCAACAGGTCACTGTGTCCCCTGGCTTCCGGTTGGGTTTGGCCAATGGGGAATCCCAGCAAGAAATTAAGAGAACAGGGTCAGGATATTCATTCCTCCAGCTTCATTCTCTCAAGGTCACCTGAAACTAGCTATGTCCCTTTGGCTGAAAGTCACCATTCCTCTCAAGGCAGCCAACTCCATACTTTTCAAGTAACTATTCCCTCTTTTATGGGATGTTAACCGTTCAGCTACAGGTCACCAAACTATTTCTTGTCGCACCACTATACCTAAATCTTTATAATAGTATCTTTATAAAATAAACTCGAATTATCCTGTCAAGTGTGCCATCTGTTCCTGTCTGGACTCTGACTATTAACTGTGATGGTGAAGATGATGTAAGGTTGTAATAGAGTATTGGAAAGTAAGGAGAGAAAAGTGACTAATATTTAAATAACAATTGCTAACATTTTAATCTCTATGTTCCAAGAACTTTTCTAAGCTCTTCGTAGAATATTAACTCATTTAATCACAACTACCTTCTGTGGTAAGCAGAGATTTTTGTCTGGTTCATTTCCAAATCCAAACACCCAGCATAGTTGCTGGCACATGGTAAGCACTCAAATATTGATTTAAAATACACACAACAAGCAGGTTTAATTAGAAAGAGATTACTTTTTTAGTATAGTGTAGCATTTCTCCTAATTATACCTTAGAAAACTATACAAAGATCAGGGAATTGTTGACTCTCCAGAGATCACAGAAACACTAAATGAGACCATACATATGTGAATGATTTTCTTGTGTTGCCTACAGTGAGTCGTATTCCTTTATTTTCTGAAGAGGAGTTGGGCGCCAATTTTTTAGGTTTAATATTCAAAGTCAAAGTTGCAGCGGGGGGCGGTGGCTCACACCTATAATCCCAGCACTTTGGGAGGCCGAGGCGGGCAGATCACCTGAGGTCAGAGTTCGAGACCAGCCTGGCCAACATGGCGAAACCCCGTTTCTACTAAAAAATACAAAAATTAGCTGGGTGTGGTGGCGTGTGCCTGTAATCCCAGCTACTCAGGAGGCTGAGACAGGAGAATCACTTGAACCCGGGAGGAGGAGGTTGCAGTGAGCCGAGATAGCACCACTGCACTCCTCCAGCCTGGGCAACAGAGCCAGACTCTGTCTCAAGAAAAAAAAAAAAAAATTAGTCGGGTGTCATGGCGGGCACCTGTAATCCCAGCTACTGGGGAGGCTGAGGCAGGAGAATCACTTGAACCCGGGAGGAGGAGGTTGCAGTGAGCTGAGATGGGACCACTGCACTCCAGCCTGGGCGACAGAACTAGACTCTGTCTCAAAAAAAAAAAAAAGGCAAAGTTGCTCCATACCAAGACCAGATTTTTAAAAAGTCAAAGTTGCAAATTTTTAAATATTATGCACTTGCAGCCTAGGAGCTCATTTAATAAGGCAGAGCACCTTTAAGTATCAGTTATGAGTTAAAATAAACGGAAGGGGGCCAAAAAAATATGGTTGTAAGTATAAAATGCAAAAATAAAGGTAAAGGTGAGTATTTTGTCAGCCTGTAAAAAAGCCTCTTTAGTTTTCAAAGTACTTAATTTTTAAAGTACATCCTACATTAGAACCTAAGTCAGCCAGATCACCAAGAATACACATTTACACAGAAATGAAGCACAGCAAAGGCGGAAAATTAGGGCAGGAAGCATAAAACATGAATCAAAGAATGCAGAAATACAATAGATATAAGCTACAATTAAATATCTCACCGGATGCACATACAGTTTTATATGGAATAATCAAAGCAGCAGTGATACCCATCTTATAAATAAAAATCTAAAAGCCAGAGAAATAACAAGGTTAGAGGATTAATATGAAACAAAATGAGAACTCCAAAGATTTTCTGAAAGCAGAATTACTGTTTTTTCTTCATATTATGTTGCCACTCCAAAGCAACGGTAAAACTCGCATGAGTAAGAATCTAGAAACCTGAGAAGTTTCGAGAAGAACAGACTCAAACTGGAGTGAAAATAGGCAAAAAGAGTGAGGCATAAGGCTACGACTGGGAGGAAAGTGCCAGATTCAAGTCTTGGACACGGAGGGGAGACGAATAAAGCCTTCTTAAGCGGAAGGTGGAGAAACACTGGGGTTGGATTTGGTGGGAGGAAGACAAAACGGAAAAGCACGGCCCAAGAAGCAACGGCAAAGGGAGAACTTAAACAACATTAGATTGATGCCATAATCGAAAAGTATGAGACCTACAAATCAGATTCTACCGGGTGGGGAAAGGGCCAGGTCGCGACCGATCAGGTGCGACTAGTTTCCCAAAAGCGGCAAAGATGTAGCTTCGCAGCCCCACCCCACGACAGCAGCTCCTCCCCAAGGAGGACCTCACGAGGTCAACCGCCGGGCTCTGGTTCTCTCCTGGAGCCTAGGTTCCACCCTGCCCCGGCCCCGCGGCACAGAACTGCCTCTCTGGGCCCCTCACCGAACGCTGCAGCTCCCCAAGCCAAAATGAGGCGCGCTCCTTTCCGCTGGGATCTGGGTCGTGGTAAAGCGCCTGCACTGCCTGGTACACGAGCTGCAATGTCGGCTTTGCTCCTTCCATGGTGGTGGCGGTAGTGGCGGTAGCGACGGCTCTGATTCTTCTCCGGAGGATTCCTCGGTTGCTCCGCCTTCGCGCTTCCTCACTGTCTGGGCCACGGCCGCTCCCTGACTGGCGCCATCTCCTCCTCTTTGGCCGTTACCAGGGCAGAAGGTTCTCCGTAGAAGTTGCCCCCTCGGAAACAGCTATTAGGTCGTATTCAGGTTCCTGGCCTTTTTTCCGGTTTTTCCACTTGACTCTAGACTTCTGAGTCCACAGATTCTGGCGCTCCCGTCTTCACTCGCTGACTTGCCCTCAGAAGACTATCTTCGCACGCCGCACACCAGTGTACCTAAGGTGCGTTTACCCGGACCGGAAGCGACAGCACCGATACCTTTGGCACACTTCCGCCTGGTACACTACAAACGGCCTCCTTCCCGGCACGCCTCCTCTTGTCTCCCCGCCCCCTCCCGGAAGTGACCCTGCCGGGCCAGGAGCCGGGAAGAAGAGCAGGTGTTCTCTCTGTTCCTCGCTAGCAGCTTGGGACATTAGCGCCGAGATGTGCCCCATATCTGAGCTGCCTTCAGCTCCTTGGAAATGGATCCAGGTTTTTCCTACCCCTTCCGACTTCCCCATCCCTCTCCAGAGAATCCTTTTCTGCCCTGGTGATCAAGGCGCGTCAATTCAACTCTCCCTAGAGTGGCCACAATAGTGGAGATCCAAAGATGACTTAAGACATGGTACCTACGCTGGCTCTAGTGGAGGAGACAGACACGTAGTCAACTGAGCTATTTTACAAACCTGAAATATGTGCCACGTTGAGATAAATCCAAAATGCCTAGAATCTCTGTTCAGCTCCCCTTTACTTAGTTCTTAAGCTCAAAAGAGGTCTTCGTTCTGCTTACAGCTCCTGGTGCTCTAACTCCAGAGCATTTTGCATACATCTTTAGGGTTATTCTCACATTGAACTGTATTTTTGTGAATGCCTTTCTGTCCGAATCCAATACCAATGGTCTAACAATTCACAAAAGAAAATAGAAATCTTGGAAACTGTACTATGGAGAAATTGGGGACAAAAGGTAACAGTATATTAATATTAACATTGCTGCTAGTCCTTTGCACTAGCAAATAACTGCTATTTGATAAATGATCACAATGTGTAAAACACTGTAGTTACAAGATCTCATTTAATCCACCTAACAACCTTGCCAAGTATTAATAAAACCCGTTTTAGGCGCTGACACTGACCTACAGCGCCTCAGCTCCAGCGCCATGGCGCCCTCCAGGAAGTTCTTCGTGGGGAGGAGCTGGAAGATGAACGGGCGGAAGAAGTGTCTGGGGGAGCTCATCGGCACTCAGAACGCGGCCACTGTGCCTGCCCACACCAAGATGATTTGTGCTCTCCGCACTGCCTGTATCGAGTTGGCCCCGCAGAAGCTAGCTCCCAAGATTGCTGTGGCTCCGCAGAACTGCTACAAAGTGACTAATGGGGACTTTACTGGGGAGATCAGCCCTGGCATGGTCAAAGCCTTAGGAGTCACGTGGGTGGTGTGGTCCTGGGGCACTCAAAAGGCATGTCTTTGGGGAGTCAGATGAGCTGATTGGGCAGAAAGTGACCCATGCTCTGGCAGAGAGACTCAGAGTAATCGCCTGCATTGGGGAGAAGCTAGATGAGAGAGAAGCTGGCATCATTGAGAAGGTTGTTTTTGAGCAGACAAAGGTCATCGCAGATAATGTGAAGGACTGGATAAGGTCATCTTGGCCTATGATCCCGTGTGGGCCACTGGTACTGGCAAGACTGCAACACCCCAAGAGGCCCAGGAGGTACAGAAGAAGCTCCGAGGATGGCTTAAGTCCAACATCTCTGATGCAGTGGCTCAGAGCACTGGTATCATTTATGGAGGCTCTGTAACCAGGGCAACCTGCAAGGAGCTGGCCAGCCAGCCTGACGTGGATGCCTTCCTCATGGGTGGTGTTTCCCTCAAGCCTGAATTCGTAGACATCATCAATGCCAAACAATGAGCCCCATCCGTCTTCCCTACCCTTCCTGCCAACCCAGGAACTAAGCAGCCCAGAAGCTGAGTGACTGCCCCTCCCCTGCACATGCTTCTGATGGTGTCATCTGCCCCCTATTGTGGCCTCATCCAAACTGTATCTTCCTTTACTATGCATACCTTCACCTTGTAATGGTTGGGACCAGGCCAGTCCCTCCTCCACTTACTATAATGGTTGGAACTAAATGTCACCAATGTGGCTTCTCCTTGGCTGAGAGGTGAAAGGGATGGAATTTGCTCCTGGGTCCCCTAGGCCCTAGTGAGGGGAGGAGAGAGAAACCATCCTCTCGCTTCTTACACTGTGAAGCCAAGATCCTCCACTCAGAAGCCAGGGGTGCTGCCCTCTCCCACGGTGCCAACGCCTTTGTGTGTTGTGTATGTGAGCCATCCCACATGTGAGGGAAATAAACCCCTGGCACTTAAAAAACAAACAAAAAAACCCATTTTAAAGAAAGAAAAATAGTAATGTAATTTGCCCAAGGATACACTTCTTAAAGTTAGGATTTGAATCCAGATCAGTGTTGCTCCAAAACCTGTTAAATCACACAATCCCTATCATCTTGTGCGTTCCTTTGCTTCTGAATTGTTAGTCAAGGAATTTTTAATTGCCAACAACATGATGAAAACAATGTTACTGCACAGAGTTGATACAATTTTAGACAGAAAAAAGAAACTTGATATTTTAGTTACCTAATCCATTCATTCATTAAAAAAAGATTTAGTGCTGGGCTTGGTGGCTCACAACTATAATCCCAACATTTTGGGAAGCTGAGGCAAGAGGATTACCTGAGGCCAGGAGTTCAAGACCAGCCTGGGTAATGAAATGAAACTCTGTCTCTACCAAAAAAATGCAAAAAAATTAGCAGGGCATGGTGGTGGGTGCCTTTAATCCCAGCTACTCAGGAGGCTGGGGTGGGAGTATTGCTTTAGCCCAGGAGGTGGGGGTTGCAGTGAGCAGAGATTGTGCCACTGCACTCCAGCATGGGAAACAGTGAGACCATATCTCAAAACAAATTTTTTTGTGTGTATCAAAGGACACTATCAAGAAAGTGAAGTAACAGTCCACAACATGGAAGGGAATGTGCAAATAACATATCTGATAACTGATTAGTATCCAGAGTATATAAAGAACTCTTACAATTCAACAATGAAAAGACAACTCAGTTTTTGGGTGGGTGGGTGTGTGTGTGTTTTGTTTTTTTGTTTTGAGATGGAGTCTCACTCTGTTGCCCAGGTTAGAGTACAATGGCACAATCTCAGCTCACTGAAACCTCCTCCTCCTGGGTTCAAGCGATTCTTGTGCCTCATCCTCCCGCGTAGCTGGGATTACAGGTGCCCACAACCATGCCTGGCTTATTTTTGTATTTTTAGTAGAGACAGGGCTTCACCATGTTGGCCAGGCTGGTCTCGAACTCCTGACCTCAAGTGATCCACCCGCCTCAGCCTTTCAAAGTGCTGGGATTACAGGCGTGAGCCACCGTGCCTGGCCTCAGATAATTCAGTTTTTTAAATGGACAGTGAATTTGAATAGACATTTCTTCCAAGAAGATATACAAATGCACATGAAAAGATTCTCATCATTAGCCCTCAGGGAAATACAAATCAAAAACTGCAATGAGATACAACTTCACACCCACTAGAAAAACTAAAATTTAAAAAATGATAAATGCTGGTGAGAATGTGGACAAATCAGAACTCTCATACACTATTCATGGGATTGTATCATGGTGCAGCCATGTTGAAAAACAGTTTGGCAGCTCTTCAAAAAAATGTTAAACATAGAATTATCATATGAACCAGCAGTTCTACACTTAGGTGTATACTCAAGATAAATGATAACGTGTGTGCATACAAACACTTGCACATGCATATTCATAGCAGCATTATTCATAATAGACGGCAGAAACAGCCCCAATATCCATCATTTGATGCACGGATAAACAAAGTGTCCTATATCCATACAATGAAATGTTATTTGACCCTTAAAAGGAATGAAGTACGGATAGATGCTACAATATAGATAAACTTGAAAAATTATGCTAAGTGAAAGTGGCCAGACACAAAAGGCACGTTAATTACATGATTCCATTTACATAAAATGTTCAGAGTAAGCAAAATTCTAAATATAGACGGTAGATTGGTCATTTCCATGAGAAGGATGAGTAAGGAGAGACTGCTGATGCATAGGGTTGGTTTTTTGTTTTGGGTTTTTTTTTTTTATACTAATGGAAATAAATGCTCTGGAATTAGTGGTGATGTTCAGAAAAACCTCATGAATATACTAAAAACCACTGACATATGTTTTATATATGTTTTAAAAGGATGAATTTTATGGCAATGTGAACTGCATTTCAATAAAACTTATTTTTAAAAGTTCTATGGTTAGGAATTATTAAAACACCACATGGATATTTAGCTAACAGTTGGAGAAAAAAGAAAAAAAAATAGAGGTGATACCTAACCCAGAGTAGAGAGATTGGGAACACCATCTGGAGAAATTATGTCTAAACTGAGACCAGACTGATAGATAAATAGGAAGCAATTAGGCAAAGGGTTTAGTATTGTAGGCAGAGGCAACAGTATGAAAGCCTGGAGGCAAGGGAAAAAATTATGTTCTGAAGACTGAAAGTAGCTGAAGGATAGAGTTGACGTTGGGTAGGAGTAAGAAATGAAGCTAAACAGTGTTTAACCCATCTTTGTGACCTCATGCCCTTACCTGATACATAGTGGGTGCTTAGCAAATGTCTTAAGTGACATGTTTCTTCGTTCTTTAGTCTTCAAAAAAAAAAAAAAAGTCTAGTTTAACATGAAATGGCTTGGGCAGGGAAGGTGGCTAGAACAGAAATAAGAAATGATTGTAATAATCGTGGTGAGGAGTGATGGTAGCCTGGAGTAAAGTGTTGGCGGTGGGCATGGAGATAGAGAGGTATTTAGGAACTTAGGAGGAAGAATCTTGATACGGTGATTACTTAAGCTGCAAGGTATGACAAGAGGGAAGAAAACCCAGGCTTTTGAGATATGGAACCTAAAGGAAGAAATGGCTTTTATGGAAACAGAAAAGGATACGAGGATGAAGATGAGTTTAATCTTAGCCATGTTGAATATTGAGGCACTTAACAGACAGCCAAGACCAGCAGGCTGCAGCATGTGTGGGACTGAAGCCCAGGGGGTGGGTTGAAAATCCAGATTTGAGAGTTGTCAGTTTCTAGTTGGTGGCTAAAGACAAAGGAGTGATTGAGATGTGCATCTTTAAGCACCAAATAAATGCACCAGAGATGTCGAATATTGTTAGAATAATACATTTGAAATAAAATATTAGAAATACGTGAAATATTTAAAATACCAAAACCCCTATAAATTTTGTCATTAGGCACAATGGTAACCCTA
This sequence comes from Pongo pygmaeus, assembly GCF_028885625.2. Lineage (NCBI taxonomy): Eukaryota > Metazoa > Chordata > Mammalia > Primates > Hominidae > Pongo > Pongo pygmaeus. The sequence continues at coordinate 127,936,123 of NC_072379.2, forward strand.
GGAAAACTGGACTCTAATGCAAAGTTTAATGAGACCAAACCCACCCCCAACAAAAAGAGCCCCGACTCCTTCCTTCTGCAAGCAAGCTAAATATGGATTCTCTGAAGGAAAGAAGGAAAGAGATAATGAGTGTTTCTTTTACTTTTTTTTTTTTTTAATTTATGAAGTATTTATTGATCATTCTTGGGTGTTTCTCGGAGAGGGGGATATGGCAGGGTCATAGGATAATAGTGGAGAGAAGGTCAGGAGGTAAACACATGAACAAAGGTCTCTGGTTTTCCTAGGCAGAGGTCCCTGCGGCCTTCTGCAGTGTTTGTGCCCCTGGGTACTTGAGATTAGGGAGTGGTGATAACTCTTAAAGAGCATGCTGCCTTCAAGCATCTGTTTAACAAAGCACATCTTGCACCGCCCTTAATCCGTTTAACCCTGAGTTGACACAGTACATGTTTCAGAGAGCAGGGGGCTGGGGGAAAGGCCATAGATCAACAGCATCCCAAGGCAGAATTTCTCCTAGTCAGAACAAAATGGAGTCTCCTATGCCCACCTCTTTCTACACAGACACAGCAACAATCTGATCTCTCCTTCCTTTCCCCACACCTCCCCCCCTTCTCTTCAACAAAACCGCCATCGTTCTCATGGCCCGCTCCCGATGGTCGCTGTCTCTTCGGAGCTGTTGGGTACACCTCCCAGACAGGGCGGCCGGGCAGAGGCGCTCCTCACCTCCCAGACGGGGCGGCCGGGCAGAGGCGCTCCTCACCTCCCAGACGGGTGGCCGGGCAGAGGCGCTCCTCACTTCCCAGACGGTGTGGCGGCTGGGCAGAGGCGCTCCTCACTTCCCAGATGGGGCAGCCAGGCAGAGGCGCTCCTCACTTCCTCCCAGATGGGGTGGCCGGGCAGAGGCGCTCCTCACTTCCCAGACGGGGCCGCCGGGCAGAGGTGCTCCTCACTTCCTCCCAGACGGGGTGGCGGCCAGGCAGAGGCGCTCCTCACTTCCCAGAGGGGGCGGCCGGGCAGAGGCGCTCCTCACTTCCCAGAGGGGGCGGCCGGGCAGAGGCGCTCCTCACTTCCCAGAGGGGGCGGCCGGGCAGAGGCGCTCCTCACTTCCCAGAGGGGGCGGCCGGGCAGAGGCGCTCCTCACTTCCCAGACGGGGCGGCGGCCAGGCAGAGGCGCTCCTCACTTCCCAGAGGGGGCGGCCGGGCAGAGGTGCTCCTCACTTCCCAGACGGGGTGGCCGGGCAGAGGCGCTCCTCACTTCCCAGACGGGGCGGCCAGGCAGAGGCGCTCCTCACTTCCTCCCAGACGGGGTGGCGGCCGGGCAGAGGCGCTCCTCACCTCCCAGACAGGGCGGCAGGGCAGAGGCGCTCCTCACCTCCCAGACGGGGTGGCCAGGCAGAGGCGCTCCTCACTTCCCATATGGGGTGGCAGCCGGGCAGAGGCGCTCCTCACTTCCCAGATGGGGCAGCTGGGCAGAGGCGCTCCTCACTTCCTCCCAGACGGGGTGGTGGCCAAGCAGAGGCGCTCCCCACTTCCTCCCATACGGGGTGGTGGCCGGGCAGAGGCGCTCCTCACTTCCCATATGGGGTGGCGGCCGGGCAGAGGCGCTCCTCACCTCCCAGACGGGGTGGCAGCCGGGCAGAGGCGCTCCTCACCTCCCAGACGGGGTGGCGGCCGGGCAGAGGCGCTCCTCACTTCCCAGATGGGGCAGCCGGGCAGAGGCGCTCCTCACTTCCTCCCAGACGGGGTGGCGGCCAGGCAGAGGCGCTCCTCACTTCCCAGACGGGGCGGCCGGGCAGAGGTGCTCCTCATCTCCCAGACGGGGCAGCCGGGCAGAGGTGCTCCTCACTTCCTCCCAGACGGGGTGGCAGCCGGGCAGAGGCGCTCCTCACCTCCCAGACGGGGTGGCAGCCGGGCAGAGGCGCTCCTCACCTCCCAGACGGGGCGGCCAGGCAGAGGCGCTCCTCACTTCCTCCCAGACGGGGTGGCAGCCGGGCAGAGGCGCTCCTCACCTCCCAGACGGGGCGGCCGGGCAGAGGCGCTCCTCACATCCCAGACGATGGGCGGCCGGGCAGAGACGTTCATCACTTCCTACACGGGATGGCGGCCAGGCAGAGGCGCTCCTCACTTCCCAGATGGGGCGGCCGGGCAGAGGGGCTCCTCACATCCCAGACGATGGGCGGCCAGGCAGAGACGCTCCTCACTTCCTAGATGGGGTGGCGGCCGGGCAGAGGCTGTAATCTTAGCACTTTAAGAGGCCAAGGCAGGAGGCTGGTAGGTGGAGGTTGTAGCGAGCCGAGATCACGCCACTGCACTCCAGCCTGAGCAACATTGAGCATTGAGTGAGCGAGACTCCGTCTGCAATCCCAGCACCTTGGAAGGCCGAGGCAGGCAGATCACTCGAGGCCAGGAGCTGGAGACCAGCCCGGTCAACACGGCGAAACCCCGTCTCCACCAAAAATACAAAAACCATTCAGGCGTGGCGGCGCGCGCCTGCAATCCCAGGTACTCGGCAGGCCGAGGCAGGAGAGTCACAGGAGCCCGAGGCAGGGAGGTTGCAGCGAGCAGTACAGTCCAGCTTCAGCAACAGAGGGAGACCGAAGAAAGGGGAGAGAGAGGGAGAGGGAGAGGGAGAGGGAGAGGGAGAGGGAGAGGGAGAGGGAGAGGGAGAGGGAGAGGGAGAGGGAGAGGGAGAGGGAGAGGGAGAGGGAGAGGGAGAGGGAGAGGGAGAGGGAGAGGGAGAGGGAGTTTCTTTTACTGACTTGGGGTGAGATTATCCAAAGATTGAGGGCTGTACCTCAAGCACTCCAGTTCTTTACAGGCAATACCATGAAACCTTCCATAAAAGCTTTGATCTGGCCAGGCGAGGTGGCTCACACCTGTAATCCCAACACTTTGGGAGGCAGAGGTGAGTGGATCACCTGAGGTCCGGAGTTCAAGACCAGCCTGGCCAACATGGCGAAATCCCATCTCTACTAAAAATGCAAAAATTAGCCAGGTGTGGTGGCATGCGCCTGTAATCCCAGCTACTCAGGAGGCTGAGGCAGGAGAATCACTTGAACCTGGGAGACGGAGGTTGCAGTGAGCCAAGATTGCGCCACTGCACTCCAGCCTGGGCAACAGAGCAAGATTCTGTACCCCCCACCCCCTGCCAAAAAAAAGCTTTGATCTGCCACGAGATGGAACCCATGATTTGTGATGAACCTCAGGTTACAATAATAAGCATAGGTTGTGGCCCCACAGAGGCCTCCTTAATTCTCTTCTAGCCTCTTGACACCCACCCCACCCCACCCCACATCATCCTCCAACCTCAGGGTAAAGTGAACCACTGCACTTTGCAGAGAAGTTGCAAAGGCAGTGTGTCAGAGGCCAGTGGTTTTACTCTAATACCCATTGTTTTCTTTCCTAGAGTTCTTTGAAGAAATAGTCTTTTTTTCTTAAGCTAATTCAAATTAAGTTTCTGTCACTTCCACCAAGAATTTTGAAGTCCAACTTCATCAAAATCTTAGCTCGACTTACCATAACAAAATACCAGCTTGAAGAAGGGAAATTTATTTTCTTACAGTTTTGGAGGCTGGAAGTTCGAGATCAGGGTACCAGCCTGATCAAGTTCTGGAGAGGGCCCTCTTCCTGGCTTGCAGATCACCACTTTCTTGCTCCTCTTCTTGTAAGGCCACAGTCCTCTTGGATTAGGGCTCTACCTTATACCTCATGTGACCTTAATTACCTCCTAAAGACACTATGTCTGGATACAGTCACATTGGGGGCTAGGGTGTCAACATATGAATTTTGGGGGGACACAACTCAGTCCATAGCATCTGTCATTATGCCCACTGGCCTTGAAGAGTTAGTAGAAGGCCCTCATCCTTGCCCAAAAGAATACGATAACATCAGACTTCTTTGGTACACAGATTATAGTAAAAGTTCAGGCAAAGCCATGCTGACTGCACCAGGGACAGGGACATGTTATGCTTCACTGAAAGACAATACCTTGATTCTTTTGTAGTTGATAAGCATGATGACTGGAGTTTCATGTGCATGTGTGAGACGTACCTCCCTCCAACCTTGTTACCACATCTGCACATTACCTGCCTGATGTGAACAAAAGAAAAGAAAGATTTTTTTTTTAAAGACAATGCCTTTGAATTGGATTTCACAGCTCCCTGCTAGGAAAACAAGCAGTCACAATTTTCTCAGGTAGTGACAGGACACTTATAGGATAAAAAGATGTATGCATAAGAATGTTCATCCTAGTGTGGTTTCCCCTAATGAAAAAGTAGAAATATCCTCAATGTCCATCAATAGGCATCTTGATGTCCATCAAGAACTTTAGGATATACGCATGCTTTGGATACTAGGCAGCCACTGAAAACCAAGCAGAAACGACTCTCATTAATTTTGTTACATATGGTAATGATATTGGGGCTACATAGGAAAATGTCCTTACTTATTTAGAGGTACAGACAGTCCCCGACATGATTTTTTGACTTCACAGTGGTGCAAAACAGCTGCTTGTGGGGGCTGAGGCAGAAGAATCACTTAAGCCAGGGAGGTTGAGGCTGCGGTAAGCCGAGATCGCACCACTGCACTTCAGCCTGGGTGACAGAGTGAGACCCCGTCTCTAAAAAAAAGAAAGAAAGAAAGGAAAAGAAAAACAAAAATCATAAATTGAAAATGCGCTTTTTATGTGTGAGATAGGGTCTCACTCTGTCACCCAGGCTGGAGTAAAGGAGCACAATCTCAGCTCACTACAGCCTCAACCTCCCACACTCAAGTGATTCTCCTGCCTCAGCCCCTCAAGTGGCGGGGACCACAGGCAGGCACCACCACACCCGGCTAATTTCTTTTTACTTTTGGTAGAGAGGAGGTTTCACCATGTCGCCCAGGCTGGTCTCAAACTCCTGAGTTCAAGCAATCCACCCACTTTGGCTGCCCAACATGCTGGAATTACAGGTGTGAGCCACTGTACCCGGTCTGCACTTTTGACTTACAATACCTTCAATGTACTATGGTTTTGCATATCCTAAAATACTTAGGCGCAATGTAGTATAATAAAGAATATATCAAGTCTTCATCCCCCGTTCCTGGCACAGTGCTTCAAATGCTCTTGAAATTTTCCAAGCGATGGCAATGCCTTCGTTACAGTAATTAAGTGACTCTGTGCAGACCCCTAGATAACTTCAGGATACGTTTGGTGACCAGAAAGACCAACCATGTGTTTAGAAGGTTGGGACTCTGGGCCCATTGGAACGCTGGTAGGAACTCTAGGAGAGAGAGGAGCTTAAGATGAGTTCAATCATGTGGCCAATTGTTTAATCAAACATGCCTACATCTTGAAACCCCAGCAAAAACTCTAAACACAAAAGTTCAGTGGCTGTTCCTAGTTTAACACATTGGTGTGCTGAAATGGTGATGCCCCGTGATTCCAGGAGAGGGGATGGAAACTCTGTCTTCCTCCCAGGCCTCTAACAATGTTTTTTTTTTTTTTTTTTTTTTTTGAGATTTTTTGAGATGGAGTCTCACTCCATCACCCAGGCTGGAGTACAGTGGTGCGATCTCAGCTCACTGCAACCTCCACCTCCTGGGTTCAAGCAATTCTCCTGCCTCAGCCTCCCAAGTAGCTGGGATTACAGGTACACACCAACACGCTCAGCTAATTTTTTTATATTTTTAGTAGAGACGGGGTTTCACCATGTTAGCCAAGCTAGTTTCAAACTCCTGACCTCAAGTGATCCATCTGCCTCTGCCTCCCAAAGTGCTACGATTACAGGTGTGAGCCACCACTCCCGGCCATGTTTTATAATAAAACTTTAATCATAAGTATTATGCTTTCCTGAGTTCTGTGAGTTGTTCTAGCAAATTATCAAGCATGTGGGGACTGTGGGAACCCCTGAGTTTGCAGCCAGTTGGTCAAAAGTGCAAGTGCTTAGGGACATCCCAAAGTGAGGCTGATGTCTGAAATGAGAGCATCTTATAAAAGACTAAGCCCTTAATGCCATGGAGTCTGATACTAACTCTGGGTAAATAACATCAGAATTGGGCTGGGCATGGAGGCACATGCTTATAATCCCAGCACTTTGGGAGGCCGAGGCAGGTGGATCATTTGAGCTCAGGAGTTTGAGACCAGCCTGAGCAACATGGCGAAACCCCATCTCTACAAAAAAAAAAAAAAAAAAAAAAAAAAAAAAATTAACCAGGAGTGGTGGTGAGCACCTGTGGTCCCAACTACTGGGGAGGCTGAGGTGGGAGGATCACCTGAGCCTGGGAGGCAGAGGTTGAAATGAGCCAAGATCGTGCCACTGCACTCCAGCCTGAACAAGAGCGAGACCCTGTCTCAAAAAAAAAAAAAAAAAAGTTGCTGTTTTTTAAATAACCAACAGCCCTTTGAATTGAATTATAGCTCACTTAGTTGGGGTGGAAACAGAACAGGTAACCTGCTCATCATGTCTATAATTGAGTTTAACATATATAAACAAAAAGAAGGTAAAGCAAATATGGCAAAATAATAATGTTATAGGGAATAAATAAATGTGTTTACCATTCTCTCTACTTTTCTATATGTTTAAAGTTTTCCATATTAAAAAAAATTGCTTGATGACTCATGACATAGAAAAAAATAAAAGCTAGAAACAAAATTGTATCAGTTTTTGTTTATTGATATAAAAAGATATCTCAGAAATATTATTGGAAAAGAAACAGGTTATGAATCAGCCTGTAAAAATGCTTGTTGATACAAAAACATATTTGTATATTGGCAAAGAGAGGGGTTTGGAAGAATAGACAACAAAATGTTAACAATGGTTATCTCTGGTGATGAGATTTTGAGTGGTTTATATTTTCTTTCTTTCTTTTTTTTTTTTTAAGACAGAGTCTCCCTCTGTCGCCCAGGCTGGAGTTCAGTGGCGCCTTCTCGGCTCACTGCCATCTCCACCTCCCAGGTTCAAGCAATTCTCCTGCCTCAGCCTCCCGAGCTGGGATTACAGGTGCTCACCACCACACCTGGCTAATTTTCTATTTTTAGTAGAGATGGGGTTTCACCATGTTGGCCAGGCTGGTCTCGTTCTCCTGACCTCAAGTGATCCACCTGCCTCGGCCTCCCAAAGTGCTGGGATTACAGGTGTGAGCCACTGCGCCCAGCCGGTTTATATTTTCTTTTTTGTGTTTTTCTTCATGGCACTATCACCACTTGACACATTCCATACTTGTGTTGTTTTTAGCTACTCCCTTCATTAAAGTGTAAGTTCCCTGATGAGAAAAGAAAATAGCTTTAATCTGAGGAATGAGAATTATTTTAAATTATCAGGCGCAGAGATGCATGAAAATGAGATAACAATCACGCCCTACTTCCCCATTTTGAACTATGTATTCGTCTCTTGAAACTGCTTGCTATTGCCACAAGTAGCTAAAAATTAACTAAAATTAACCTAATAATGCCATACCTGACACCATAACCCACATTCTGTGGCTTAACAGTGTATGGCACTCAATAGTCAATGTTATTTCTATAAACCAATTAGAATTTTTGACAGATAACTTTGTATCGGCCTACTAGCTTTTCCCCTTTTTTGACTTTAAAAACCTGCTATAATAAAGGCCAAATGGAGCTCATATCCAAGGGTACTTGGGTCTGAGACTTCTGGGCAGCTCTTCTCACTTTGTCTCAAATAAATTCTTTCTGAGACAGGGTCTTTCTCTGTCACCCAGGCTAGAGAGCAGCAGCGCAATCATGGCTCACTGCAGCCTCAAACTCCTGGACTCAAGTAATACCCCTGCTGAGTAGCTCCTACCAAGTAGCTGGGACTACAGTTGTGCACCACCATGCCCAGCTAATTTTTAAATTTTTTGTTGTTGTTGTTGAGATGCAGTCTTGTTTTGTTGCCAGGGTTGGTCTTGAATTCCTTGCCTCAAGCGATCCTCCCACTTCAGCCTCCCAAAGTGCTGGGATTACAGGCATGAGCCACTTTGCCTGGCCTCTAGTAAACTCTTCAAATTATATTTTGTGTCTCTGCCTCTTTCATTTAGGTCAACAATGCAAACAGAAACTCTGTGTTGGTCACTGCCATATCCCCAGTGCTTTGAACAGTGGCTGGAATATGGTAGACAGAAAACAAATAGTTGTTGAATGCATTAATAAGGTTCACATCATTTGAATCCTTTTTTTTATAGACAGGTTCTTGCTCTGTTGCCCAGGCTGGAGTGCAGTGGTGGGATCATAGCTCTCACAGCCTCAAACTTCTGGATTCAAGTGATCCTCCCACCTCAGCCTCCCAAGTAGCTGGAACTACAGGCCTGTGCCATTATGCTAATTTTTTAAATTTTTTGTAGAGATAAGGTCTCGCTATGTTGCCCAGGCTAGTCTCAAACTCCTGGCCTCAAGTGATCCTCCTGCCTCAACCTCCCAAAATTCCAGGATTACAGGCGTGAGCCATCATGCCCAGCCTGAATTTTTTCTTTATAGTGATTGTTTACATTTATTATAGTTTTTAAAAATTAATTTATTTTTTTAATTCCAGCACCCATTTCAGAAGGGTCCCTGTACATCCCTGTCATCACATACACGATAACTGGCCAATAGTAATGATCATGTGAAGTAACTTTTGGGCTTCATTGACGAGAGCTTGGTCTTTTGGGGTGCCACCAACTTCAATTATCTTGGCACCAGCCAAGAGTTGCATTATAAGGCCAGACATGACAATGGGAGAGATCCCCAGCTCCATCAATGTGCCTCTGTTAGAGGCTAGAATCACTCTCATCCAATAGAAAGGGTCAACTGAATCTGAAGACATGATACCAAATAGGGGAATCTGGCAGCACACTAAGATAAAGAGGGCAATAGCGGTCCACAGCATTTTCTCCTTAAACTGAATCCTCCTCTCCAGCTTCTGAATTTCCAGCAGGATGACACGGAAGGGCTTGATGACTTGCAGAAATTTGATCACCATGGCGGCGGCTACTCAGGCTCCGGGTCCCGCTTCAGCTCAGCTCTGTTCCGCGTGAGGGGACGCTGCCCGCAGCCCAGCCTGTTCCACTGCACAACTAAAGAGAGAGTCTGGCTATGTTGCCCAGGCTAGCCTTGAATGCCTGAGCTCAAGCGATCCTCCTGCCTCAGCCTTTTAAGTAGCTGGGACTACAGGCACAGGCTGCCACCCAGTGATTACTTACATTCTTAACAAGCGTATTTTATCAAAAACAACACAGCTGGAGTTCCCCTGCCCCCCAAAACAATGACACTATAAACTTGAAGTTATAATTGTCAGGGGGCAGTGTTGGCTGAATCTTGGTGGCTGTTTGTGGAGAAAAGGCCACATGGCACCAACCTCTCCTGACTCAACTTCTCCTGACTTACCAGCCCTCAGGGCACGTACTCTAGACCAAATTCCTGCAGCTGCACAACCTAAGACAGCCAGAAATCCAGCACCAAACACATTTCTTTTCCCTCAATTAAACCCAATTCAGGGTTTGCGTGCTGAGGACAGCATCTGCCTTTGTCTGGCTCTTCAGCTCAGAACCACCCTGAGTCATAGCCAGCATTTCACTGGATTTCAATTGCAAAGCAAATGCAAACTGGTGGGAGGGGCTAGAAGTGGAGGACACTGAACCGAGATCTTGAACTTCCATGAATCATGATGTTATGGAATTTTTTTTAAGGAATCAGAGAGACCAGTGGGGTTCAGGAGGATATTTATTATTTAGGTGCACTGGCTCAGTCAGATTAACATCCAAAGGACTGAGCCTTGAAGAAAGAGTTAAGTTACCTTTTAAGCATTTCGTAGGGTGGGGGAGATCTGTGCAGGGGAAAGTATAATACAAAAGCGAGAAGCAAAGACAGTTATTCAATTAATTGAGACATGCATTACATCATTTGTTACTTTTCAAGGAAAAACATGTTTTACTACTTGAGTTTATCCGTCTAGTGACCTTGCAACTGCATAGCTAGGGAAATAGGGTTTTCACAATGCCTGGGAAAGGAGGAGAGATAAGGCTTACTAGACACAGAAAAATAGGCAGTTAATTTTTAAAGGACTCCAGCTCTTTTTCTTTCTTGGGGGAATTGGGTTTTCTTACATACAGCTGAGTTTCTGCTTACACGCTCTTTAATTTCTTTTAATTCCTGTTTCAATGAGAGCACAAATTAACTGCCTACACCCACAAGGAGCCTTGCTTGAAGATTTTCTGAGGGACGGTTGTGACATGCTGGGGTGGGAAAGTACTAAGTAGGTCTGCATTCTTCTGAACATAAACAGAGTGAAATTCATTTCAGAAAAGGAAATATGATACAGAGAACCCCGGGGAAAGAGAATAGAAAAAAAAAAATCCTAATTCAGTAAAAGGAGCACCAAACTACCCCGACCCCATCTCTCTTATCACACTCAAAGGCTTTCCTCGACGGTTTTCTCTTTGGAATCCAGATGTAGAGGAGGGAGAAAAGTAGCTTTCACCCAAAAAAGATTAATTTGTATAATTCATATTATATCCAGTTTATTGATACCCAGCCCTGAAGTATACTTCAGGGTGCTGAGCAATGCATTGGTGCTGGTGTGATCTGGCCGAACTGCCGGACAACCAGGCTGATGGATCAATGCTCTTCTCCCACAAATACAAAAAGCACCGCTGACTGTAAGGGGAAAAGTGACTCTCTCGTACAGCACTAGGAAGAGAGCTGTCCTAAAAACCAGACTCCTTGGTGCCAATCCCAACACCACTTCTCTCCAGCCAGGTGACTCCAGCCAAATAACTACCTTCCTAAGGTGGATTCCCCTACAAAAAGGGGAACAAGACACAGTGACTCACACTTGTAATCCCTGCACTTGGGAAGGCCAAGGTGGGAGGATGGCTTGAGCCCAAGACTTGAAGACCAGCCTGGGCAACATAGTGAGACCCCATCTCTGCAAAAAATAAAAAAATTAGCCAGGCAATATGGCACGAGCCTGTAGTCCCAGCTACTCTGGAGGTTGAGGTGGGAAGATCCTTGAGCCTGGGAGGTCAAGGCTTCAGTGAGCTGAGCTGTGATCACGCCACTGCACTCCAGCCTGGGTGACAGAGTTAGATGCCCCTCCAAAAAAAAAAGCGGGGCATTGGGAGGCAGGTGCTCATAATACCTACCAATCTGACACACAGGAAAACCAGATAATGTGAAAGGGCCTTGGAATTGGTTCACTGTAAACAACTATAAAATGATTAAACACTGTTTTACAAATATGTGGAGTCAGTAACTTCTGGTCTTAGAAATAATATTTAGAAATAATTCACAGAATCCGGGCACCATGACTCACACCTGTAATCCCAGGACTTTGGGGGGCCGAGGCAGGTGGATGACTTGAGGCCAGGAGTTTGAGGCCAGCCTGGCCAACATGGTGAAACCCCGTCTCCACTAAAAATACAAAAATTAGCTGGGCATGGTGGCAGACGCCTGTAATCCCAGCTACTCGGGAGGCTAAGGCTGGAGAATTGCTTGAACCTGGGAGGAAGAGGTTGCAGTAAGCCGAGATGGAGCCACTGCACTCCAGCCTGAGCGACAAGAGCAAAACTCAGTCTCAAAAAAAAAAAAAGGGAAATAATTTATAGATTTTTACGAAAACCCAATAGCCCTTTGGAACACCGGAGGAATCGTGTATTTAGTGAGTTACCAAGTCAGGAAACAAGACAAAGTCTTGGCTACTCCACCAGCCAAGCACCCGAGACCACTGTCACATTACCACACTGCCTGCAGCTTCCTGCTTCCTGGGGCCAAACTGCTTGCCAGCCAGCTATTGCTTCCTGAAGAATTTAGATATTTACATCCACCCATAACTCTCCCCTTCCCTGTCAGTCTGCTTAGTGGGTACTGAGTACGTACCTGCTCTGGTTCCACTCCACTGCATTTAGACCCCAGAGGCTCTTTCCCTGAACAAACTCAAAGCCCTCATCGATGTCCTCCAGCGTTCTAGATCTCTCTGCAGCCTCCAATTTCCCTCTTCCTCCAATGCCCAAATCCTCACCTTCCAGGACTCCAACTTCCAGGACTCATTCCTCTCCGGTTGTCGCTCTGATTCTTAATCACGGCTATCAACCCATTGCACATGAAATCACCTGGGGGACTTTTAAAAATACCAATGCCTGGGTGCCTTCCTAGAGCAATCAAATCAGAAACTCTGGGGCTAGGTCTGGAGTGCCAATCTAGGTATTTTAAAGCTCCCTGGTGATTCTAATGTGCAACTGTGTTGATAGGCATGCCTTCATTTTGTTACAGAAGAAATTTCTCAATGGGAGAGCCACTGGCATTCGGGGGAATTCTTCCTTGTGCAAGGAAGCACTGCAGCCTGTCACTAACACACCCCAGTCATAGTGGTAGCCAAAAATACATTAAACAACTTCACATGCCCTTAGTGAGAATCTCATCAACTCTTCTTCCTTTTGTGCACTTCCTAAGAGTCAAAGCATACATACCCCACAGCTGTTCAGGTTTTTGGTTGCTTTTTTGAGACAGGGTCTTGCTCTGTCACCCAAGCTGGACAGTGGTAAGATCTCAGCTCACTGAAGCTTTGACGTTCTGGGTTCAAGCAATCCTCCACCTCAGCCTCCCAAGTAGCTGGGACCACAGATGCATGCCCCTATGCCTGGCTTATTTTTAAATTTTTTCCAGAGACAAGATCTTCCTATGTTACCCAGGCTGGTCTTGAACTGAACTCAAGCGATCCTCCCGCCTCAGCCTCCCAAAGCACTGGGAGTACAGGCATGAGGCACCATGCCCAGCTGGCTCTTCAGTTCTTTTTTCTTTCTTTTTCTTTTTTTTTTTTTTTTCGTGAGATGGAGTCTTGCTCTTGTCACCCCAGGCTGGAGTGCAATGGCGTGATCTTAGCTCACTGCAACCTCTGTCTCCTGGGTTCAAGCGATTCTCCTGCCTTAGCCTCTGGAGCAGCTGAGACGACAGGTGCCTGCCACCATGCCCAGCTAATTTTTGTATTTTTAGTAGAGACAGGGTTTCATCATGTTGACCAGGCTGGTCTTGAACTGCTGACCTCAAGTGATCCACCCACCTCAGCTTCTCAAAGCGCTGGGATTACAGACGTGAGCCACCGCACCCGGTCAGCTTTTCAGTTCTTGTATGACCAATTGTTATTTGCTTGGGACTGAGGGGTTTCCCAGGACATGGGATTTTCTTTTTTTTTTTTCTTTTTTTTTTTTTGAGACAGAGTCTCACTCTGTCACCCAGGCTGGAGTGCAGTGGCGCGATCTTGGCTCACTGCAAGCTCCGCCTCCAGGGTTCACACCATTCTCCTGCCTCAGCCTCCCGAGTAGCTGGGATTACAGGCGCCCACTACCACGCCCGGCTAATTTTTTGTATTTTTAGTAGAGACGGGGTTTCATCGTGTTAGCCAGGATGGTCTCAATCTCCTGACCTCGTGATCCGCCCACCTGGGCCTCCCAAAGTGCTGGGATTACAGGCATGAGCTACCGCACCCGACCTGACATGGGATTTTCAGCGCCAAATGCAGGAAAGTCCTAGGCAAACACAGATGATTGGTCATCCTAGATTTTCTTGTATTGTCTTCCCTAAGAGATAACAATTTTTTTTTTCTGTTTCCCTCATGCCTTTTCTGGGAACTAGGCCTTCCCAGCCCGGCCTTCCCAGCCCAGCCTTCCTCCATTTAGGGATATACTGGGAAAATCCTGGAGGAAGTTGCTGATGCAAGCCAGATCACCTGAGTTCCTCCCTGGGAATTTGCAACTGGAACTGGATGCCCGTCTCAGGTTGGCTTGTGCTCCAAAAGAGTTTTTTTTGGTTGGTTGTTTGTTTTTGTTTTTGTTCTTTTGAGATGGAGTCTTGCTCTGTCACCCAGGCTGGAGTACGGTGGTGAGATCTCGACTCACCACAGCCTCCGCCTCCCAGGTTCAAGTGATTCTCTGCCTCAGCCTCCTGAGTAGCTGGGATTACAGGTGTCCGCCGCCACGCCCAGCTAATTTTTGTATTTTTAGTAGAGATGGGGTTTCACCATGTTGGCCAGGCTGGTCTCAAACTCATGGCCTCAAGTGAGCTGCCCGCTTTGGCCTCCCAAAATGCTAGGATTACAGGTGTCAGCCACCGCACCCGGCCCCAAAAGAGATTTCAACTTAGGAATTGTCGGTGGTCATTTTCTACCGTGAAGACTTTTGCAGGGATGTGGAGGTGAATGGTCAGTGGCAGACAGCTTGTCTGCAACAAGAGAGGAAACGCACATGCAGAGCACAGGTGAGATGGAAACTTTCCCCGCTTTCCCGCAGTGGTCTGGGCCAGGGATTCTCAAATGTGAGCCTCCGTCACCAGCACCTAGAGAGTTTGTCAAAACACAAACTGCTAAACTGGGCACGCTGGCTCACCCCTGTAATCCCAGTGCTTTAAGAGGCCAAGGTGGGTGGATCACCTGAGGTCAGGAGTTTGAGACCAGCCTGGCCAACATGGCAAAACCCCGTCTCTACTGAACAAAAATTAGCTGGGCATGGTGGTGGGCACCTGTAATCCCAGCTACCTGGGAGGCTGAGGCAGGAGAATCGCTTGAACCCAGGAGGCAGAGGAGGTTGCAGTGAACTGAGATTACACTGCTGCGCTCCAGCCTGGGCGACAGAGCGAGACACTGTCTCAAGGAAAAAAGAAAGAAAGAAAAAAAAAACCCACAGTCTGCTGAGTCCTGCTGCTAGAGTTTCTGAGTCACGAGGCCTGGGGTGTGGCCCAAGGATCTGCCTTTCTAAGGAGTTCCCAGGTGGTACCGATGCTACAGGTTAGTGGTACCGACGCTACAGGTTAGGGGCTTGACTCATGGTGAGGACCCCTGCTCTGGGCCAGAGGGCTGAACCAGAGGGCTTAGTTCAGCATCCTCCCCAGAGTCCCCAGCCCGTGAGCATCCAGCAGGCTCAGTCCCTGTCTTTGGGTTACATGAGTCTGTATCTTTCTAACAAATTCCCCCTTTTTTCCCCAAACAGCTTAATTGTGATATAATTCACATACCATACAATTCACCTACTTAAAGTATTACAACTCAGTGGTTTCTAGTATATTCACAGAAATGTGCAACCATCACCACAGTCCATTTAAAAAGGAAGGAAATGTTGACACATGCAACAACACGGATGAACCAAGATGACATTATACTAGTGAAATAAACCAGTCGGAAAAAGACAAATATTATTTGGTTCCACTCATACGAGGTAACCAGAATAGTCAAATTCACAAAAACAAAGTAGAATGGCGGTTGCCAAGGGCCGAGGGGAGGGGAAAATGGAGAGTTGATGGGTACAGAGTTTCAGTTTTGCAAGATGAGGAAGTTCTGGGGACTGGCTGCACAGCAATGTTGTAACCACATTACACCAATCTGGTTCAACTTCTATGTAGCAAAGTTGTGAGTTGTTTTTCAGTGGTCATGGCCCTGTAGGTTGGAGGGGGCAATGGCTGGATGAACATCGTGTGCAACCATGAATGGGAACTAAGTGCTTGGACCAAGGAACCAGGCTGAATTAAGAAGCAAACACCAGGCTGGGCGCTGGTGGTGCACGCCAGTAACCCCAGCAGTTTGGGAGACCGAGGCAGAAGGATTGCTTAAGCCCAGGAGTCCGAGACCAGCCTGGGCAACATGGTGAGATCCCATCTCTAAAATAAAAAATAAAAATAAAAATAAAAGCAGACACCATGGCAGGACCCATGATCCAATCAGATTGAGCTCTGGGATGACCATATGGCAGGATCTAGTCAGATCACATCTCATTACCCTATGCTAACAAAATCCAACCCAGCCTCCAGCTCCAGGAGACAGATTTGACCATTTCTTCCTGTCTCTCTGTCTGTCAACTCACAAACCTTTCTCACTGCAAAAACTGTGTGTTTTGGTGTTTGGCTTTCTGTTGCATACTGGCAAATGGACCCAGTTTTGGTTTGGTGACAATGTGAATATACTCAACACTGAACAGTACATTTAGAAATTGTGAAGATAGTGAATTTTATATTATACCTTTTTTTATTTTACCACAATAAAAAGTAATTTTCTCTCTCTCTTTTTTTAAAGACATATGGCCTCTGTCACCCAGGCCGGAGTGCAGTGGTGCAGTCATAGCTCACAGCAGCCTTGAACACCTGGACTCAAGCCATCCTCCCATCTCAGCTTGCCAAGTAGCTGGGATTACAGACATGAGCCACTGTGCCTGGCAAAAGTTATTTAAAAGTTTTTTTAATGTCTTTTAAAAGGAAACTTTCTGATATGGTCAAAGGAAGCAGTTGGTATCCAGATTCAGCTGAACTTAATACACCTCCTTGGTTTAATTTATGGAAATATTTATATAGTTCCCGTTTAATTATCCTCCAAGGACATGTCTGCTCAGAGGATCATCCTAGTTCTCTGGCCAACAATAAACAGGAACTGAGACAGAGTGATGGACGGTATGACTCTTAGTGTTTCTGTCATGGCACATTGGCCTTTATGGGTCATTGCCCTTGTGTTCCAGGATTTAGGATGAATTTTAATATGTCACTCTGCATGGGCTAAGGATTGGGTTTTATTAGGGAAAGTGAAATCTTACAAGGCTGGGTCAACAAGCAAAGGGGAAGCAGGAGTCTCCCATTCTATTCTCCGTCCCACAGAGAAGTATGTGAAGGTCAGGGTCTCGGCTGGATCTGCAGGATAGGTCCATGTTCTGCTGTATTTGTTAGGGAATAAATGTAAGAAAACAGTCTGTGAGTGGGGAACACATGAGTTGTTTGGGTGCTGGGCAGCTTGGATGTAGGGTGCCAGGGGTTCAGAGGAGATGGGAGGAACTCCAGCTTCCCAGTATTTGGAGACCTTGGACCTGTGGGAAGGTGCAGTCAGCCTGTGTGAGGAGGGAGTCTGCCCATGCTGTGGAGGCTGAGATTGGGACAGCTCCTTCCACCAGGAATAGGCTTACTTGCAGTTCCAGCTGGCTGGCCCAGGTAACCTTGAATGAGCTTCCAGAGCAGCTTCCAGGCAATTCTGCTCATTTCACCAGTTTCTGAATTCAAAAATAAATTAAAAACACATTTGTCCTACCTGGTGTTCTTTGTTTTCTATGACTCTGCTGCTTTCCTCTTGAAGAATCACTAATTTGCCTACTATAACTGCATGTGTGTGGTCTCTTTTTCAAAAAGCACCTCTAAGATTGCTTGAGCCTGGGAGGTCCAGGCTGCAGTGAGCTGTGATTGCGCCACTGCACTCCAGCCTGGGTGACAGAGCAAGACCCTGTGTCAATAAATAAATAGATAAGTAAAAAAGCAGCTCTTATGAGGGATATGAACAGGCTCCTAAAGAAATACAGAAGACTAACAGATACATGAAAAGATGTTAAGCCTCACCAGTAGTCAATGAAAATGCAAATAAAGAGCAAAATGGCAGCACTTTTCAATTATATTGGAAACAGTTTACATATTGAAAAAGATTTGTCTATGTTCTCAAGGTTGTGCAGGAAAGGGTGTCATCTTGGAGTGCTGAGGGGCATTCTAGCAATCTATGCCAAAATTTTGAATATCTGTAACCTCTGACCCTCAAAACTACATTCCTAGGAATTTATTCCAACTAGGTAATCTGACAAGTGAGCAATGATAGATGTACAAGATTATTTGACAATGTATTGCCTACATAAGTGAAAAATGGAAACACTATGTACACCTATGGACAGGTAGTTAAATTCTGAAACATCCACACAGTGAAATACTATGCAGTCATGACAAAGAATGATGCATACTACCATATGCCACCAATTCTAAAATGATTATTTTATGCATTTTCACAGTTGTTACATTCCATGGCATATCACAGTTTATTTGGCAGCATTTTTTTCTTTCTTAATGGCACCTAAACTTATAGGGCATTTAACAGGTGATAGCATATTATGTTTGATGAAATGTTGTATATTTGCTGACATACGGTTGAGTGGAAAATGGCCTCTCTAACCATATGTAATGTGGTTCCAGTTACATGTAAATTTTAAGATATGTTTATATTGGCGGGATGTGTTGCCTCAAGCCTGTAATCCCAGCACTTTGGGAATCTGAGGCGGGTGGATCACGAGGTCAGTAGTTCGAGACCAGTCGGGCCTATATGGTGAAACCTCATCTCTACTAAAAAATACAAAAATTAGCCAGGCCTGGTGGCGTGTGCCTGGAGTCCCAGCTACTCGGGAGGCTGAGGCAGGAGAATCGCTTGAACCTAGGAGGCAGAGGTTGCAGTGAGCCGAGATCGTGCTACTGCACTGCAGCCTGGGTGACAGAGTGAGATTCTGTCTCAAAAAAAAAAAAAAAGGTATTTTTATATTTATACATGCATGCACATACCAGAAGTTAGCAGAGACCCCACCCCCACCCCTTCCCTGCCTCATTTCTTGGGATTCCCGGCAGAGTTTACACAGATTCCCTGCTAAGGCCACAGGCTGTTGAAATCCAAAACTATCCTTGTAGATTTCTGCCAGCCCCAGCGCTCCTTTTCCCACGGTCTCCCCTCCTGCCATCAGAGCTGCTGGCAAGGAATCCCATGTAGAACTCCCTATCATGTAGATGGAGCCACTCAGAGCATTCATGAGGCATTTCTGGAAATGCTTGGTGACAATTTGGAGATGGCAGGGAACGGTCACCTGGGCAGGTCACAGCTTTTCTGTTCCTATTAGCTTCCTCTTTCCTTCTTTCACCCCTTTCTGGAAGGAGTAAAAGAATTTCTTCTCTTCATCTTGTGTGTAGAATTCAGGATGGAAGCCTGGCTTAAGTGGTATTTGCTCCTTTTTGGCACAGTCTCTGAAAATGTCAACATTTCAAAGTGTTTGAAGGCAATACATTAACACAATGGTTGTTGAGACTATGAGAAAGAATATTTGAGAAAGCAGTGTGTCTTAGTCCATTTGGGCTACGATACCATAGACTGGGTGACTGATACACAACAGAAATTGATTTCTCACAGTTCTAGAAGCTGGGAAGTCCAAGATCAAGGCACAGGCAGATGCAGTGTCTGGTGAGGGCCCATTTCTTGGTTCATAGATTGCAGCGTCTTGCTGTGTCTTCACGTGGTGGAAGTGGCCGTGCGGTTCTCTGGGGCCTCTTTTATAAAGTTACTAATTTTATTGATTAAGTCTCTGCCCTCATGACCTCATCTCTTAAAACTCGCACTTGCTCATGTCATTGTATTGGAGACGAGGTTTCAATGTATCACTTTTGGGGGGACACAAACATTCAAACCATAGCACAGTGTGAAAGTAACACAGTGAGAAAGCTAGAGAAGTTTTCAAAAACTGGTGTGTTTTTAGGTACCTGCCAGCTACCACCACCAAACAGTGCAGAGAGGCTGTTTCCTTTCTTGGGTATTCTACTGACCACTAATTTTTACCTCTAACCCAAACGTTTATTAAAATATTTTCTTCCAGTTTTCATCAAACTTAAACTGTTGCTCTGTAAAAGACAATTTTAAGAGAATGAAATAATAAACTATAGATGAGGTATAATATTGCAAATCACATACATGGCAAAGAATTTGCATCTGGAATATATAAAGAACTCTCAAAATTCAGTCATAAGAAATGGACAAACAACCCAATTTAAAAATGGGCAAAAAACTTGAACAGACAATTCACCAAAGAAAATATATAGGAGACAAATAAGTACATGAAAAGATGTTCAACATCATTAGCCATTAGGGAAATACAAATTGAGATATCACTACACACTTAATAGAATAATAAAAATAAAAAATAACAGGCCAGGCATGGCAACTCACGTCTGTAATCCCAGCACTTTTGGAGGCTGAGGTGGGCAGATCACCTGAGGCCAGGACACAACCAACCTGGCCAACATGGTGAAACTCCATCTCTACTAAAAATACAAAAATCAGCTGGGCCTGGTGGTGCACACCTGTAATACCAGCTACTCAGGTGGCTGAGGCACAAGAATTGCTTGAGGTTGTGCGTGGTGGCTCACGCCTGTAATCCCAGCACTTTGGGAGGCCGAGGCGGGCGGATCATGAGGTCAGGAGATCGAGACCATCCTGGCTAACATGGTGAAACCCCGACCCTACTAAAAATACAAAAAACTTCCTGTAGCCCCAGCTACTCAGGAGGCTGAGGCAGGAAAATGGCGTGAAGCCGGGAGGCGGAGCTTGCAGTGAGCCCAGATTGCGCCACTGTACTCTAGCCTGGGGCGACAGAGCAAGACTCCGTCTCAAAAAAAAAAAAATCTCTTGAACGCTTGAACCTGGGAAGTGGAGGTTGCAGTGAGCCGAGATTGCACCACTGCACTCCAGCCAGGGCAGCAGGGCAAGACTCTGTCTCAAAATAAAAAAAAAGATATTAGGAATACCTAGTGCTGACGAGAATGTGAAACAACTTCAACTCTCGTACATTTCTGGTAGGAATGCAAAATGGTACAGCCACTTGGAAAACAGTTTGGCAACTTATAAAGTTAAACATATACCTACCACATGACCCAGCAACCCCACTCTTAACGTATTTACAGAAATGAAAACATATGTGCACACAAAATTCTGCATGTGAATGTTTATAGCAGCGCTATTCATAATTGCCCCCAGCTAGAAATTATCCAGATGTTCTTCAGTGGCTGAAACTATAAAGAATCTTTTTTTTTTTTTTTGAGACGGAATCTCACTCTGTCGCCCAGGCTGGAGTGCAGTGGCGCAATCTCTGCTCGCTGCAAGATCTGCCTCCCGGGTTCAAGCGATTCTCCTGCCTCAGTCCCCCGAGTAGCTGAGATTACAGGTGCCCGCCACCACGCCCAGCTAATTTTTATATTTTTAGTAGAGATGGGGTTTCACGATGTGGGTCAGGCTGGTCTCAAACTCCTGACCTCATAATCTGCCCGCCTCGGCCTCTCAAAGTGCTGGGATTGCAGGTGTAAGCCACCGCACCCGGCCAAGAAACTTTTTGCATTGGTACATTCATACAATGAGATACCAGTCAACAATGGAAAAAAATGAATTATGACACTGGCAACAACTGGGATGATCCTCAGAGGCATTACACCTAGTGTGAGAAGCCAGTCTCAAGACTTACATATTGACTGGGTGCAGGGGTTGACACCTGTAATCCCAGCACTTTAGGAGATCAAGGGAGGAGGATCGCTTGAGACCAGGAGTTTAAACCAGCCTGGGCAACATAGTGGGACCCCATCTCTACAAAATATGCAAAAATTAGCCAGACATGGTGGCACATGCCTGTAGTCCCAACCACTCTGGAGGCTAAGGTGAGAGGATCACTTGAGATCAGGAAGTCGAAGCTGCAGTGAGCCATGTTTGTGCCAATGCACTCCAGCTTGGGCAACAGAGCAAGATCCTGTCTCAAAAAAAAAAAAAAGTTACATATTGTATGATTTTATTATATGACATACTCAAAAAGACAAAACTATAGTGTTGAAGGACATATTAATGATTTCTAGGGATATGGGATTGAGGGGAGGATATAATTACAGAAAGATAGTATAAAGCCAAGCACGGTGGCTCACGCCTGTAATCCTAGCACTTCTGGAGGCCAAGATGGGAGGACTGATTGAGCCCAGGAGTTCGAGACAAGCCTGGGCAACATAAGACCTGTCTCTGCAAAAACCTTAAAAAATTAGCTGTGTGTGGTGGTGTGCACCTGTAGTCCTAGCTACTTGGAAGACTGAAGCGGGAGGATCACCTGAGCCCAGGGAGGTCAAGGCTGCAGTGAACCATGATTATGCCACTCCAGCCTGGGTGACAGAATGAGACCTTGTCTCAAAAGAAGATAGCCTAAGAGAGTTTAGAGGGGTTATGAAGCCATTCTGTATGTTGATTGTGGAGGTGGTTAAAAGAATCTGCATATGTTAAAACTTGTAGTACTTTTTAAAAAGGGTCAGTATTGCTGTATGTTAATTTCTTTGTTAATTTTTTAAATTTTTATTTTTTTATTTTACTTTTTGGACACAGGGGCTTGCTTTGTCTCCTAAGCTGGAGTCCAGGGGCGTGTGATCACAGCTCACTGGCAGCCTTGACCTCCTGGGCTCAAGCAATCCTCTCACCTCAATTCCCTGAGTAGCTGGGACTACGGGCATGTACCACCATGCCCAGCTAATTTTTGTATTTTTAGTAGATACAGGGTTTCACCATGTTGGGCAGGCTGGTCTCAAACTGCTGACCTCAAGTGATCTGCCTGCCTCAGCCTCTCAAGTGCTGGGATGACAGGCGTGAGCCATCGCCCCCAGCCTTCTTTCTTAATTTTTTAATAGAAATAGGATCTTGCTATGTTGCCCAGGGTGGTCTCAAACTCCTGGCCTCAAGCAATCCTCCCAAATCCTTGGCCTCCCAAAGTGCTGGAATTACAAGTGTGAGCCACCTCGCCTGTTCTGTGTGTTAATTTATAAGACAAAAATTTTAAAACTTCATCCAAAGGAATACAGAGCTAAGCAAAGAATTCTCAAAAAAGAAACACAAGATGGTGGTCACAAGTTTCCTCTGGGGAAGGATGCTGTAAATCAAGGAAAGTAGAAAGACATCCTTTTACAGGATTATACACTTTTTACTATTTGAATCATTTGTCATGCATGTATGTTACCTTTCCCTCCTGCAAAAAAAAAAAAAAATTATATTGAAACACAGGAGGAACACAGGCCTTCCCCTCTTACATTCTGGTGGTTACAATTCTCCCCCTCTAATTACATTTGTACACTTCTATAAATGAGGCTAGCTAGGGAGAGCACCAAAATGTGCAGTGATAGGCCAGGCGCAGTGGCTCATGCTTGTAATCCCAGTACTTTGGGAGGCCAAGGCAGGCGGATCACCTGAGGTCAGGAGTTTGAGACCAGTCTGGCCAACATCATGAAACCTTGTCTCTACTAAAAATACAAAGATTAGCTGGGCATGGTGGTGCAAGCCTGTAGTCCCAGATACTAGGGAGGCTGAGGCTGGAGAATTGCTTGAACCTGGGAGGCAGAGGTTGCAGCGAGCTGAGATGGTGCCATTGCACTCCAGCCTGGATGACAAGAGCAAAACTCTGTCTCAAACAAACAAACAAACAAACAAAATGTGCAGTGATTACCTCTAAGCAATGGATCTAAGGAGTTTTGTTTTGTTTTGTTTGAAACAGGGTCTCACTCTGTCACCCAGGTTGGAATGGAGCGGTGCGATCCCAGATCACTGCAGCCTCCACCTCCCTAGCTCAGGTGATACACCCACCTCAGCATCCCAAGTAGCTGGAACTACAGGCAAGCACCACCTGTAGCCAAGGTCAATTTTTGTGTTTTTTGTAGAAGCAGGGTCTCACTATGTTAATTTATAAGACAAATATTATGTTGCCCAGGCTGGTCTGGAACTCCTGGTCTCAAGCAATTCTCCTGCCTCGGCCTCCCAAAGTGCTGGGATTACAGGTGTGAGTCATTGTGCCCGGCCT
Organism: Pongo pygmaeus; assembly: GCF_028885625.2. Lineage (NCBI taxonomy): Eukaryota > Metazoa > Chordata > Mammalia > Primates > Hominidae > Pongo > Pongo pygmaeus. Next base: position 127,959,472 of record NC_072379.2, read on the forward strand.
TAAGGAGATTTTTACTTTCTTCTTATACTTTTCTATTTTTCTCTATCAGCATATATGATATTTATAATTTTTAAAAGCTATTTTCATTGTGAAAAAAAAGAGAACATATTAGGGGAAAAACCATAAGCTCACAGAGGACAAAAACCATGTTTTAGTGCCTTTGGGTACTGTAAACTCTCTGACATGGTACAGGTGCTGAGTATTCTACCAAGTAAGACATTTTGCTTGAAAGTTATAGACAAGGTCCATCCTGGCTAACACAGTGAAACCTCGTCTCTACTAAAAAATACAAAAAATTAGCCGGGCGTGGTGGTAGGCACCTGTAGTCCCAGGTACTCGGGAGGCTGAGGCGGGAGAATGGCGTGAACCCGGGAGGTGGAGCTTGCAGTGAGCAGAGATCACACCACTGCACTCCAGCCTGGGCGACAGAGCGAGAATCCGTCTCAAAAAAAAAAAAAAGTTATAGACAAGGTGTAACTATAATGGATATTGATTGTATTTCTTTATATTAAACTCTGAATACCACAGGTGTTCATAGAATAATAATCTACCTTAGAAAGGAGTTTTACTATTTGCATTAAAAGCTTTAAGACAAGCAAGACAGCTATGAGTTTGCTCCACTTTACAAATGAATGAGGAAACTGAGGTTTAGAGGTAGTTACTGGCAATAACAGAATTTAGACCAGTTTCTTGATACCAAACCTAGTATATATTCCAGGACACTCCCGCTGTCTCTTCTCAGCTCTCAAAGAGCTATAATAAAAGGAAAATAGCTAACTCTAACACTGTTTTCAACATATTCTTTGAACCAGCAGAGAGCTGATTGATGTCATCTAAGGGAAGTGGTTTGGAGAGCTGGGAAAGTCTCTTTCAGGGCAATCACCTTTTTTTTTTTTTTTTTTTTTTTTGAGATGGAGTCTGCTCTGTCGCCAGGCTGGAGTGCAGTGGCGTGATCTTGGCTCACTGCAATTTCCGCCTCCCAGGTTCAAGCGATTCCCGTGCCTCAGCCTCCCGAGTAGCTGGTACTACAGGTGTGTACCACCATACCCAGCTAATTTTTCATATTTTTAGTAGAGATGGGGTTTCACCATGTTGGCCAGGGTGGTCTAGATTTCCTGACCTCGTGATCCACCCACCTCGGCCTCCCAGAGTGCTGGGATCACAGGAGTGAGCCACTGCGCCCGGCCAGGCAATCACACTTTTCAGGATCAGACCTTCCACCCTGAAGGGCCACAGGCTCACCCCTGGCAATACCCAGTGAGGACCAGACTCTGAGAACAGACTCACATTGGAAAAGGGACATAGGAGGCTGAGGGAGACACCAGGCTGCCAATTCACTCATTGACCATGATAATTGGGACTGTTACAGGGTCAGCTACTTCTCCCCTACAAGTCTCGCTCTGCAGCATATTCCCTCTGGTCGGTAGGTCGCCATGAAAATGAGAAAGTTGACTGCCAAGTGGCCATGGAAAACACATGGAAATTAGACAACGCCCCAGGGTTCAGTGGTAACAGGTGAGGCTAAGATAGCCTAGGCCAGTCATCCTATAATAGAGGTGGTCTCACCAACAGGTTACTTACCGCAGAGTACTCACAGCCCATTGGTTACAACCTCCTGCCTCCACATCTCCATTATAAGTTGTTTTGCCATTTAAAGGCGGTGATTTCCTGCCTCCTGGACAATACATGGATGGGCAATGCGTATGTCCACCTCCCAGAAGTGTCCTCTTCCAAGAATCCATGCTAAACAATGCCCCTTCTAACAAACAGATTTTTTTCAATCTTTTAATTTAAACAATCAAATCCTAGGAGCCAGGCTTTTTTGTCACATGCTAATTATATATTGATCTTATTATTAACTTTCTATGATTAGGACGGGCACGGTGGCTCACGCCTATAATCCTAGCACTTTGGAAGGCCAAGACAGACCGATCACTTGAGGTCAGGAGTTCGAGACCAGCCTGAACGACATGGTGAAACCCTGTCTCTACTAAAAATACAAAAATTAGCCTGGCATGGTGGTGCGCGCCTGTGGTCCCAGCTACTCAGGAGGCTGAGGCACAAGAATCTCTTGAACCTGGGAGGCGGAGGTTTCAGTGAGCCAAGATCGAGCCACTGCATTCCAGGCTAGGTGACACAGCGAGACTCCATCTAAAAAAAAAAAAAAAAAAATCGTATGATTGCTAATTGCCCTCTGATGTAATAATTCCCCTTCTTCTTCTTTTTTTTTTTTTGAGACAGAGTCTCACTCTGTTGCCCAGGCTGGAGTGCAGTGGCGCAATCTCAGCTCACTGCAATCTCCACCTCCCGGGTTCAAGTGATTCTCCTGCCTCAGCCTCCGAAGTAGCTGGGACTAGAGGCCTGCGCCACCACACCCAGTTAATCTTTTTTGTATTTTAATGGAGACAGGGTTTCACCATGTTGGCCAGGATGGTCTCATGATCTCGTGATCCACCCGCCTTGGCCTCCCAAAGTGCTGGGATTATAGACATGAGCTACCATGTCCAGCTGGTGTTTTAGGTTTTTTCTGTTATTATCAAACTGAATTCTAACTAATATTCATGATAATTTTATTCCTCTTACTTTTAAGTTCTTGCAGTCCCGAAGTACAATAGTAAATTTAAGATTCTGGGCTGGGTGTGGTGGCTCACACCTGTCATCTTAGCACGTTGGGAGGCCAAGGTGAGAGGATCACTTGAGCCCAGGAGTTTGAGACCAGCCTGGGCAACATAGCAAGACTTCATTTCTATTTAAAAAAAAAAAAAGAAAGAAAGATTCTGGAATGCTTCAGACTCCGTGTTATACAAGCTTTCTGACAGTGTGATGAATCAGGGAGGAGTGAGTTAACAAATTTCTGACCAGACAACTGACCGGAAAAAACAGCTTGTGGAGCGCTCAGTATATCATTTCATTCCTCAGGTTCACGTAACAAATGTTCAGAAGCTCAGAGCATATTTCATTTCCATGCAATTAATCTTACCCCCTGCACTACTTTTGTATCTCCCCTTAGTAACAGGTTCATCCAACCCTCAATGTCTACAGGAGCCACGGAAAGAAATGCAGAACAAAGACAAATCACCCACCAGAATTGTTAGCAAGAGAAGCGCCGGCAGCAATAGGCCCTCTTACAAAGAAGAAACTTAGAGTGAAGCTTTTCCCAAACAGCCTGAAAGGTTCTTTATCCTCCATAAGTAGCTGCTCACCCAATTTTTGACAAATCCTCATTTTTGCTTCAAAAATAAATAGTTAACACTTACCTATATTTACCATATGCCAGGAACTGATCTAATCATCTTACATGTATTATTATTTTTAACAGCAATTTAAATAAGGTTTTTTTTTAAAGGTGGTTATTTTTATTTTTTGCAATGCCATGGTTGTAGGAGTGTATGAAGAGGTAACACATCTTCTTTTCCTTGACTACGCTTTTTTTTTTTTTAACCTTCTGCACAAAGATAAAGGTTTTTGTTAATCTCATAGTTAATGGTATAAAACAGAGGTCATGCCGGGCGCAGTGGCTCACGCCTGTAACCCCAGCACTTTGGGAGACCGAGGTGGGTGGATCACGAGGTCAGGGGTTCAAGACCAGCCTGGCCAAGATGGTGAAAGCCCGTCTCTACTAAAAACTACAAAAAAAATTAGCTGGGCATGGTGGCAGGTGCCTGTAATCCCAGCTACTCGGGAGGCTGAGGCAGGAGAATCGCTTGAACCCAGGCAGCAGAGGTTGCAGTGAGCCGAGATCGTGCCACTTCACTCCAGCCTGGGTGACAGAGTAAGACTCCCTCTCAAAAAAACAACAACAACAAAAAAAAGTTGGCAAACTTTTCCTCCAACAGGCCAGGTAGTAAATATTTTAGATTTTACAGACCACATATTTTTCTTTTATAACTCTTTAAAAATGTAAAAATCATTTTTAGTTTGTACCATACAAAAACAGACTGGGCCAAATTCGGCCCATGGGCAGTAGTTTGCCAACCCCTGGTATAAAATATCCACTTTGTCTTGTCAGAGAAATTGCTGTCCATAGGCTTCTAGACAATCTGCTGCCTGAAGTCAAGCACAGAAGGGCCTTATTTACAATTTAATGCGGTTTGTGACAGAAGTAGAAATGGAGAGCCTCTGTTCACTTTTGACTCTCCCAGTTTTTCCATTCACTCATTTACATATATTATTAACTCATTTAATCATCGCACCAACTGTATGGGGATTATGCCCATTTTATAGATGAGGAAAGTGAGGCATAAAAAGGATAATGGACTTGCTTAAGGTCAGAACAGCAAAACCAGGATTGGAACCCAAGCAGCCATCTCCAGAGTTTGTGCTTGAACCCAGGAAGCCTGGGGACCCAGGAAGCCCGGGAATAGGAACACCAATGAATGTGGCTGGAAACAGGGGATGCCTTGGAATGGAGCAATGTGGCATGGGAGAAGTTGGATGACATTGGTGAGGGTATAAAACAAAATAAATTTTAAGGGGTATGGTTTGGAGGGAGCTTTCAGGGTAAAAGTATAGTGACATGACAAAGGGGAGGTAACAGAATATTGTAGAGTCCTTTGTATCCTTTCAAAATAGCTTTACTGAGGTATAACTGACATACAGTAAACTACATGTTCATAGTGTAATTGGATAAGATTTGACATACATATACACCCGTGAAACCATGACCCCAGTCAAGATAATGAAAATAGGCCAGGCACGGTGATTCACAGGAATCACTTGAACCCGGCAGGTGGAGGTTGCTGTGAGCCGAGATCATGCCACTGCACTCCAGCCTGGGTGATAGAGTGATACTCTCTCAAAAAAATAAAATATAATAAAGATAATGAAAATAAATATCAGCTCCCAAAAGTTTCCTTGTGTCCTCCCGTGATCCCTTCTTCCTGGAAACTTCCCCCAAACTCTCTCCCCATCCCCCATTGTCCCTCATCTGCTTTCTGTAATTATGGATTGGTTTATATTTTCTAGAATTTTATAGGAATACAATCGTACAATATTTATTCTTTTATTTCCAGTTAACATAGCATTTATTCAAAAGTCCTTACTCTTTTCTTGTCTGGTTTATTTCACTTGGTCTAATTATTTTAAGATCTATCCACATTACTGCATGTACTTTAAGTGGGTGAGTCGTATGCTATTTGAATTCTGTCTCAATAAAGCTGTTACTAAAAACAAACCACAATGAGATACCAATGTGCACCCATTCGGATGACAAAAATTTAAAAAACAGACAAAAGCAAGTGTTAGTGAGGATAAGAAGAAACTGGAACTCTCATACCCTGCTGGTGAGTGGGCTTGTATAATGATGCAGCCACTTTGGAAAACAGTCTGGCAGTTTCTCAAACATTTAAACATAGAGGTACCTTTTGACCCCAAAGTTTCACTCCTAAGTGTATATACCCAAGAGAAATGAGAACATGTGTCTACACAAAAGCCAGTATATGAATGTTCATAGCAGCATTATTTATTATTTATTATTATACATTTTTTTGAGGTGGAGTCTTGCTCTGTCGCCAGGCTGGAGTTCAGTGGCGTGATCGCGGCTCACTGCAGCCTCCGCCTCCTGGGTTCAAGTGATTCACCTGCCTTAGCCTCCCAAGTAGCTGGGACTATAGGCATGCGCCACCACGCCTGGCTAATTTTTTGTATTTTTAGTATAGACGGGGTTTCACCATGTTGGCCAGGATGGTCTCCATCTCCTGACCTCGTGATCTGCCCACCTCGGCCTCCCAAAGTGCTGGGATTACAGGCATAAGCCACTGCGCCCAGCCTATTATTATTATTTTTTGAGACGGAGTCTCGCTCTGTCACCCAGGCTGGAATGCAGTGGCGCAATCTCAGCTCACTGCAACCTCTGCCTCCTGGGTTCAAGTGATTCTCCTGCCTCAGCCTCCAGAGTAGCTAGGATTACAGGCGCCCACCACCACACCCAGCTAATTTTTGTATTTTGTTTAGTAGAGACAGGGTTTTACCATGTTGACCAGGCTGGTCTCAAACTTCTGACCTCAAATGATCTGCCCGCCTTGGCCTCCCAAAGTGCTGGGATTACAGGTGTGAGGCACGGCAGCTGGCCAATGGCAGCATTATTTATAATGGTCAACATGTGAAAAGAACTCCAATGTCCACCAACTGAGGAATGGATAAACAAAATGTGGTCTATCCATACAATGAAATATTATTCAGCCGTAAAAGGGAATGAAACACTGATACGTGCCACAACATAGATTAACCTTGAAAACATTCAGCAAAGTGAAAGAAGCCAAACACACACATACCAACCCCACATATTGTATGATTCCATTTTTATTTATTTTTATTTTTATTTTTATTTTTTATTTTTTGAGACAGGGTCTCACTGTCACCCAGGTTGGAGGGCAGTGGCACAATCTCAGCTCACTGCAACCTCCACCTCCCGGGTTCAAGCGATTTTTCTGCCTCAGCCTCCCAAGGAGTTGGGATCACAGGCATGCGCCACCATGCCCAGCTAATTTTTGTATTTTTAGTGGAGATGGGGTTTCGCCATGTTGGCCAGGCTGGGCTTGAACTCCTGGCCTCAAGTGATCCGCCCACTTTGGCCTCCCAAAGTGCTGGGATTATAGGCGTGAGCCACCATGCCCAGCCTGATTCCATTTTTATATGAAATGTCCAGAACTGGCAAATAGAGACAGAAAGTAGATTAGTGGTTGCCCAGGTCAGAGTGAGGGTGGTTGGGGGCAATGAGGTGACTGCTAAAGGGTACAGAATTTCTTTGTGGGGTAATACAAATATTCTCAAATTGATTGTGATGGTGATTGCACAACCCGTACATATACTAAAAACTACAAAATTACATATTTAAAATGGCTAATTTTTACATATGTGAATTATATCTCAATAAAGCTGTTACTGAAAAAATGTTCACTTACTGAGGTCATTCCATTATATGAATATACTTCAGTTTGTCTAGCCATTCATTTATTGAGTCATTGGATTGGTTCCTGGTTTTGGCTACTAAAAATAAAGCTGTAGACCACTGAAGTGCTCACACCTGTAATCCCAGCACTTTGGGAGGCCAAGGTGGGAAGATGGCTTGAGGCCAGAAATTCGAGACCAGCCTGGGCAATATAGCAAGACCCTATCTCTACAAAAAATTAAAAAATTAGCCCAGCATGGTGGCTTGCACCTGTAATCCCGGCTACACAGGAGGCTGAGGTGGGAAGATCACTTAAGCCCAGGATTTTGAGGCTGCAGTGAGCTACGATCATGCCACTGTACTCCAACCTGAGCAACAGAGCGAGACTCTATCTCTAAAAAAAATAAAATTCAGGCCAGATGTGGTGGCTCACGCCTATAATCCCAGCACTTTGGGAGGCTGAGGCAGGCAGATCACAAGGTCAGGAGATCAAGACCATCCTGGCTAACACGGTGAAACCCTGTCTCTACTAAAAAATACAAAAAATTAGCCGGGCATGGTGGCCGGCACCTGTAGTCCCAGCTACTCGGGAGGCTGAAGAAGGAGAATGGCATGAACCCAGGAGGTGGAGCTTGCAGTGAGCTGAAATAATGCCACTGCACTCCAGCCTAGGCAACAGAGCGAGACTCCGTCTCAAAAAATAAAATAAAATAAAATTAAATTAGATTAAAAAATAAAGCTTCAAGCCAGGTGTGCTGGCACCTGCCTGTAATCCCAGTTACCTGAGAGGCTGAGGCAGGAGGATCACTAGAGCCCTGGAGTTCAAGTCCAGCCTGGGCAACATAGCAAGACCCTGTCTCTTAAAAAAAGAGCTGCTATGATTTTTATTTGTCAATTATGCCTCAATAAAGTTGAGGAAGAAAACAATAAAGCTACTATGAACATTTGTGCACAAGTCTTTGTATGAATATGTGCTTTTTTGGGGTAAATACACAGAGGTGGAAAGGCTAGATCATATGGTAAATATGTTTAACTTTTTAAGAAACTGATCAGCTCTTTTCCAAAGTGGTTTTATCATTTTACATTCCCACCAACAGTGTATGAGAGTTCTAGTTCCTCCGCACTCTTATTAACACGTGGTTTTAATCAGACATCTAATAGGTATGCAGTAGTTTCTCATTGTGATTTTAATTTATATTTCCTTAATGTGTAATAATGTTGAACATCTTTTCATGTGCTTAGTTGCCATCCATTTTTTTGGTGAAATGTCTGTTTAGATCTGTTGCCTACTTTTTGAAAAAAAATTGAATTCTTTGCTCTTATTTGATTTCCAAAGTTCTTTATATATTCTGGATACACATCCTTTATCAGATATGGGCTTTGCAAATATTTTCTCCCAGTCAGTGGCTGGTCTTTTCATTCTTCTCATAGCATCTTTTCAGGAAAAGAAGTTTTTAATTTTGATGAAGTCCAATTTATCAAATTTATTTCCTATTGACTGTGCTTTTAGTGTAATATCTAAGACATATTATCTAATTAAAGGTCACAAAGATTTTACTTCTATGTTTTCTAGAAGTTTTATAGTTTTAGATTTTACACTTAGGTGCATAATCGATTTTGACTTAATTTTTATACATGGTATGAGGTATGAATTGAAGTTCTTTTTTCTTTTTTTGCATATAGCTATCCAATTGTTCTAGCCCAACTCACTGAAACTATTCATTAGAAATTATCCTTTCTAATTGCCTTTGGGTCTTTTTAAAAATCAATTGTATGTGTGTGTGTATGTGTGTCTGAACTTTCTATTCTGTTCCATTTGATCTGTTCTATTTGATCTGTCTATCATGATGTTAATAGCACCTCATCTTGATGACTATTATTTTATATGAAGCCTTGAAATCAGGTGGTGTTAGACCTCCAACTTTGTTATTCTCTTTCAAAGATGTTTTGGCTAATCTAGATCCTTTGCATTTTCTTGGGAATTTTTAGACAGTTTGTCAGTTTCTATAATTGTTTTTTCCTGTAAAGCTGAGACAGAAACCCAGGGCTCTGAGATCAGTCTGCCTAGGTTCAAGTTTTATCTTTACCTCTTCGTAACTGTCTGACTTTGGCCAAATTACCTAACTTTTCTGCAATTCCATTTCTCATTCATAAAGCTGAAATGATAATATTATTAATCTCATGGAGTTGTGAAAGGGCTTAGATGAAGTAATGCAGATAAGGCTGAGAGACTGAAAATACAAACAGACAATGGCCAGATCATATATGACAATAGAACTCTGGCCCACAACCTCTGCAGCAACCCATCCAAGAAGCCAAACCACAGCCTCTGCAGCAATCAGCCCAGAACAGTCAGAACTTGACCAAGTCAGTAAGTGAAGCTGCCCTAACTTCTGCCCCCATTTCCAACTCAGGACCAAGCACAGAAAGAAAAATATGGTCCCCAATCCAATCACATTGGATGCTCGATTTCTAGTCAGCCTACCTGTAGCTTTCCCATGCCAACAAGCTCCAATCAAGGCATAGCTGAAGACTTCCTTTTTTTCACTATAAAGGTTTGCACAGCCCTGCCTGCCTGAGTCTCTGACAAATGCGAGTGATGGTGGCTGAGTCCCTGGCTAAAGCAAGCGCTGAATAAACAGCTTCTGTTTCTTCTCACTTGGGTGGTTTTTGTTTATTTCTACAGTGCTTAACACTGTGCTCTCAGAGTTAGTGATTGCCCAATACATTTTATGTAGAGCAGTAGAATTGCTTTGTCAAATGAAACTTTAAACAGAATTCCAATAGATAAAACAAATAAAAGTGGCATTTCAACCGTTTATGTTATCTAAGTCAGCCAATGATAAAGGTAGGACTTTTGCAGTGATCTCAATAACATTGAACGAACATGATGGCTGATCCGTGCAACCACAAGATTTTTTAAAATCCTGATTCACATCACAAGAAGTTGCAAATGCCAAATTTCTGTTTTCTTTTAAACAGGTCACTTTGCAATTAAATATTTGCAGAACCTCTGAAGCACCTCTTCAAATCTCTAGGGCTCTGAGAAACATGGAGTAAAAACTTACCCTGATGTGAGGTCAGGGTACAGGGTCTTGATTTCAGTCCTAGTGATGCTGCCAATCTGCTGGATAACCTTGGGCATGACACTTGACCTCTGAGATTTGTTTCTCCCTTGTAAATGGAAAGAGCTGAACTAAAGAACTTCTCAAAATTTAGTGCACATGGATAACCACACATATATACTGGAGGAGAGGGTGTGCCCATTTAAAATGTAGGTTTCTGATCCACCCAATGGCGTCTGAGTCAGGGTCCTGGAATCTGCATTTTAACAAGCACAGCTGATTCTGGTGCTAGTGACAATTGGGCACAATTTGAGCAGCACAGGAGCAAATGGTCTTTTAGGTCCCTTCTGGCTCTGATGTGTGTGATTCAGGAGGGGTTGTTGAAGAGAAGTCACTGGGCTGCAACACTGGGAAAGGAAAAGTGAAGGAGAAAACCATTCAACAGTGGGGAAAATTTTGTTTTTTTAAAAAGCCTATTGTGTCAATATTCTACTTTATTTCTTTTTTCTTTTCTTTTCTTTTCTTTTTTTTTTTTTTATTGAGATGGAGTCTCACTCTGTCGCCCAGGCTGGAGTACAATGGTGCGATCTTTGCTCACTGCAACCTCCACCTCCCGGGTTCAAGCGATTCTCCTGCCTCAGCCTCCCGAGTAACTGGGATTACAGGCACCCACCACCACACCTGGCCAACTTTTGTATTTTTAGTAGAGACAGGGTTTCCTCACGTTGGCCAGGCTGGTCTTAAACTCCCGACCTCAAGTGATTGGCCTGCCTCGACCACCCAAAGTGCTGAGATTACAGGTGTGAGCCACCGCGCCCGGCCAACATTCCACTTTTGAAAGCCCCCATGACCCTGGTCCAGAAGGACCTGGATTCCTGGCCCTGGTCTTCAAGCCCTTTGCAGAGGCAATGCACATTTTATTCTCCATGAGACCACAGGAAGAAAAAAAAGCACCCTCAAATTTCCCAACCCCATGCCCTAAATTGCAATGCGCCAGAGATGAAGTGTAACTTGCGAAATGCCTCCGTGCTCTTCTGCTCCACAGTTTCTCCATAGCTTGGCTTGGGGCAGGAGGGGACAGAGGAGGGTTTGGCCAGTCTAGCTCTCAAAGCCAGATTAAACCCAGGCCACAGCGCATGCCCTCCGACTCCTCTCAATTCTGCAATTGGGTCCCAGCTCAGTGTGGCCATATCGCCCTCTTGCGGTAGAAAGCGGGACTCCGCCTGGCTAGGTGAACAGACGCCAGGAGCTGACTGTAGCAAAGACGGGAAGCTCTTCTCAGATCCAAGGCAGGTGCGAGGAGGGAAAAAAGGTATCACCAGAGGGACGCTCTTCATTATGACTTTTTCTATTTTTCCTCACCCTTTCTGCTTCCCAAACCCAGTTCTCCCACTTATCGTTGCCCACTATTAAAAACTGTTTTGTAATGAGAAAACCTGCAGTTTACAAGGTGTTTTCACAAACTTCGTCTCATGTGAGCCACTCTCACTGCCTTTTCTCACTTCTCTTCCTCTTCCAGAATGAGAAGAAAAAAACGAAAAAACAACAAACAAAAAAAAACTGAAAATAATTTACAAATGCCTTTCTAGTATTTTGCAAAAGGGTAGGCCTGCCCACACCCTTGGTTTAGGTTCCAGGACCAGTTATCTTGGAGCTGAGATCATAACCTTCACCCCTGTAAGGACCCCTTAGCTTTGTGGTCACAAATAGAGTCTTAAACTTACCAGGGCTTGGTCACAAGAAGAGAGAGCAAAACATATGACCAAAGTGGCACAAGGCCGCTAAACAATTATTTTTTGTTTCATCAACTTTTTTTTTTTTTTTTTTTTAAAGAGACAGGGGTCTCAGGGTGTTGCCCACGCTGGACTTGAACTCCTGGGCTCAAGCAATCCTCCCACTTCGGCCTCCCAAGTAGCTAGGATTACAGGTACACATTAGTGTACCTAGTGTACACTAGTGTAACTAGTCTGGCTAGTTAATTAACTTTTAATTTAATTTAATTTTGAGATGGAGTCTCCCTCTGTTGCCCAGGCTGGAGTGCAGTGGCTCGATCTTGGATCACTACAACCTCCGCCTCCCGGGTTCAAGCGATTCTCCTGCCTCAGCCTCCCAAGTAGCTGAGACTACAGGGGACTGCCACTACACCCGTCTAATTTTTTGTATTTTTAGTAGAGACGGGGTTTCACCGTGTTAGCCAGGATGGTCTCGATCTCCTGACCTTGTGATCCACCAGCCTCAGCCTCCCAAAGTGCTGAGATTACAGGCAGGAGCCACCGTGCCAGGCCTATTTTTTTGAGATGGAGTCTCACTCTGTCACCCAGGCGGGAGTGCAGTGGTGCTGATCTTGGCTCACTGCAAACGCTGCCTCCAGGGTTCAAGCGATTCTCTTGCCTCAGCCTCTTGAATAGCTGGGATTACAGGCATGTACCACCACACCCAGCTAGTTAATTAACTTAAAAAAATAATAATCAAATTATGGGCTGGCTGTGGTGGTTCATGCCTGTAATCCCAGCACTTTGGGAGGCTGAGGCGAGTGGATCACTTGAGGTCAGGAGTCCCAGACCAGCCCGGCCAACATGGTGAAACCCCATCTCTACCAAAAACAAAAATTAGCCGGGCATGGTGGCGTGCACCTGTAGTCCCAGCTACTCAAGAGGCTGAGGCAGGAGAATTGCTTAAACCTGGGAGGAGGAGGATGTACCAGGTAGAGATTGGGCCACTGCACTCCAGACTGGGTGACAGAGCAAGACTCCATCCAAAAAAAAAAAATTAATCAAATTATAACAAAAATAGAAAAATGCATAAATCATAAATGTACCATTCAAATAATTTTCACAGAGTACACCTGTGTAACTAAGCCTCCAGATCAAAAAAGAGAACATTACCAGCTTCCCTAATGCCCCCCTTCATGTTCCTCCCAGTCACAAATCACCCCCACCGTAACTCCTATTATGATTTTTAACATCATAGATCAATTTTATCTGCTTTTGAATTTCATATAGAAGGAATCACACAATATGTACTCACATATATGCCTTTTGCTGAACACTGTGAATTAATCTATGTTGTTGCACACCATTCTTTCCTATTGTGCTAGTATGCCATTGTAGAAATATACCACAATGTATCCATTTTATTCATGGTAGACATTTTGGATATTTATAGTTTAGGGCTATTATAAGAGTGCTTCTTTGAACATTCTTGTATTCATGAAAAAACAGCATTTTCTAGAGTGATCAAAGGGATTAATGGGACATTTATATACCTAGAAACATGATTTATATATATGGATATAAGAAAACAACAGGCATTATGAATCCTATTTATTTATTGAACTTCCGCGTTTATTGCAGCACTATTGACAATAGCCAAGATATAAAATCAACCTAAAAGTGTCCATAATCAAATGAATGGGTAAAGAAAATGTGGTGTATATACACAATGGAGTATTATTCAGCCATAAGAAAAGAAAATCTTGTCATTTTCAATCATGTGGATGAACCTGGAGGACATTATGTTAATTGAAATAAGCCAGACACAGAAAAACAAATACCTCATAATCTCACTCATATGTGGAATCTAAACAGGTTGACCTCATTGAATCAGAGAGCAGAATGGTGGTTACCAGAGGCTGGGGTTTTACGGGGAGAAGGTTTGGGGAGATGCCTGTCAAAGCACATCTAATTACAGTTAGATAGGAGGAATAAGCTCAAGAGATCTGTCACACAGCATGATGACTGTAGTTAATGATGATATATTCTATCTTTGAAGAATGCTAAGACACTCAATGTTAAGTGCTCTCACTACAAAAATGATAACTCTATGAGGTAAAGCACTTAACTGGCTAGAATTAAGCATTCAACAATGTATATATACTTCAAAACATCATGTTGTAAATGATAAATGCATAAAATTTTATCTGACAATTTAAAAAGTAAATAAATTATTTATCAATATCTATATCTATCTACTTATATATATCTACATATATATCTATCTACATATATATTTATCTACATATATATATATATATATTTTTTTTTTTTCCTTGAGACAGGGTCTCACTCTGTCACCCAGGTTGGAGTGCAGTGGTGAAATTATGCCTCACTGCAGTCTCTACCTCCTGTACTCAAGCGATCCTCCCACCTCAGTCTCCTAGCTAGGTGGAACTAGAGGCGTGCACCATCATGCCTGGCTGTTTGGAGGGTGTGTATAGAGACAGGGTCTCACTATGTTGTACCATCTGGGTCTTGAATTCCTGGGCTCAAGCATTCCCCTCGCCTCTGCCTCCCAAAGTGCTGGGATTAGAGGTGTGAGCCACTATGCCTGGCCAAAAAAAGTAAATAAAATTTTAGAACACATTATGAAAGGATAGCAGTAGGCTGGGCATGGGTGGCTCACGCCTGTAATCCCAGCATTTTGGGAGGCCGAGGTGGACGGATCACCTGAGGTCAGGAGTTCGAGACCAGCCTAGTCAACATGGCGAAACCCTGTCTCTACTAAAAGGACAAAAATTAGCTGGGTGTGGTGGCACATACCTGTTATCCCAGCTACTCAGGAGGCTGAGGCAGGAGAATCGCGTGAACCCCGCAGGTGGAGGCTGCAGTGAGCCAAGATCATGCCATTGCACTCCAGCCTGGGCAACAGAGCGAGTCTCAGAAAAAAAAAAAAAAAGAAAGGATAGCCATATTCCAAATACTGAGTCTGTGTCTTTATCATAACCTTAACTGAAATTATCAAAAATGTATAGTTCTTGTGGTGTTTTTGTTGTTCCACTAGTTAGTCAAAGCATACAAACTCTGATGATTACCAGCATGTTTAATACACGGCATACAACACGGAAGCCACTGAAGTACTTTAGGACTTTGACTTTAACCTCGTGCACCTGCAGTTTCTAATGCTGATGGTGATGGCATGGAAGACACTACAGAGGCAGGAAGTGGTAACAGTTCCGTTTCTGGCCGCTCTGAACACAGAATAAAGTTTGCATCCAAAATCACTGAAGAAATGTTTCAAACCACAAGCTTCCGCAGGCCAGGCACAGTGGCTCACACCTTTAATTCCAGCACTTTGGAAGGCTGAGGCGGGAGGATGGCTCAAGTCCAGGAGTTTGAGAACAGCCTGGGCAACATAGTGAGACCCCATTGCTACAAAACAAACAAAACAAAAAGCTTCCACAGTCTCTGAGAATTTTCTAGAGAGAATGACCAAGGACTTGGCTATAGTTAGGTAACTAAGAATAAAAACTGTAGACTGTGAACTGCACCCATGAAAATAAAGGAAAAGATCATATATGAAAGTGAGAAATAGGCCAGACGTAGTGGCTCACGCCTGAAATCCCAATGCTATGGGAGGCCAAGGCAGGAGGATCACTTGAGACCGGGAGTTCAAGACCAGCCTAGGCAACATTGTAAAACCCTGTCTCTCATGCATCACTTACAAAACTTAAAAGTAAACCACAAATGGCCCGTCCATCTAGATTTTCTTCATGCCTCTTACATTTCAGAGTTCTTAATCTTCCATGGAAAAGTGTATATGAATGATGTCCACCCAGACTTTTCCCATCTTTCCTTAAATGTAAATTCTCAAGGCCACAGCTTCCATATCTTCTCAGCATCACTTTTTGGAATGAATCTTTTTTTTTTTTTTTCTGGGACGGAGTCTTGCTCTGTCACCCAGGCTAGAGTGTAGTGGCACAATCTCCATTCACTGCAACCTCTGTCTCCCGGGTTGAAGCAATTCTCCTGCCTCAGCCTCCTGAGTAGCGGGCTTACAGGTGCTCACAACCATGCCCAGCTAATTTTTGTATTCTTAGTAGAGACTTTCACCACGTTGGCCAGGCTGGTCTTGAAATGGCTGGTCTCAAACTCCTGACCTCGTGATCCGCCCACCTTGGCCTCCCAAAGTGCTGGGATTACAGGTGTGAGCCACCGTGCGCGGTCTGGAATGAATGTTTTATGCCCTGCTCTGGCAAAAGGTTTTGAGTGAAATGAGAAGACATAACTGGGTGTTTGGCTCCTGTCTCCTGTCTCTTCACGTTCCAGGGCTCTTTCCTTTACTCCAGGCAGGTGATCATGTCTGGCTTAGATGTGGCAAAACCCAGAGAGGCCAGGTTTCTATAGTTCTCTAACAACACATCCCTATACAAATTCTGCTGTGCAGGGTCCAGGCATCCCCACTCCTCTGGAGAGAATACAGCCACATCCCTGAAAGTCAACAGACTCACTTCCCAGCTTCTAGGGTGTCCTGGTGTTCTCCCTACGGATCTCCAAGTACCTACAGATCACAGGTGTGCCAATCACAGCCCATTCTTGTATTTAGTTTTTGGGAAATATATGCACACATTTCTTTTGGCTTCATAACTAGGAGTGAAATTGCTGGGTCATAGGATTGCTTTCACTGATACTGCCAGCTTTCCAAAGTGTTGTACTAATTTACATTCCCATCGGCAATATACGAGAGTTTCATGTTCTTTACAGCAATTGGTATGTTATTTTTCATTTAGTTATCCTGGTATGTGAGTAATGGTATTTATTGCCTTGTTCTTTTAATTTACATTTCCCTAATGACTAAAGTACCTTTTCAGGAACTTATCAGCCATTTGGTTTGGATATCTTCTTTTATCAAGTGCCTATTTAAGGCTTTTAGGCAAACAATTTAAAGTCTGAATTTATCCACCATGAATGAGATAAGAGCATTGTTAAGAATTCAGTTTAATCCCAAACAAGCAAGTTCTATTCATGAGTCACATAGAGAGATAATCCTTATACCTGTACGGTATTTGCGTGATCTCATTTGGCTAATACAGCAAGTACTCTGGAAAGTAGAAGGCTGAGGTTATGTTTTACCTAGAAGGAAGCTGTCTTGGAGGGGTTGTGACGTGCTCAAAATAAGTGGCAGAACCAAGATTCTCAACGTTTTGCAACTTCCTGACCAAATACTCGTTTCACCATAGTAGTTGTCAACTCCATTTAATTCCTCCACCTTTACAATAAATATTTTATATCATCCCCTTTACTACAATGAAATTAAATTTATAATTTCAAAAGATAATCACGCCAAGCACGGTGGTGCCCACCTGTAGTCCCAGCTACTCAGGAGGCTGAGGCAAGAGGATCTGCTTGAGTCTCTGGAGTTTGAGGCTGCAATATGCCATGCTCATACCTGTGAATAGCCACTGCCCTCCAGCCTGGGCAACATAGTGAGACCCTATCTCTGAAAAAAAAAAAGGTAATCAATATTTTGCTTCTATGATATAAAGGCGAAATAAAAGGATAGTAATTTATTATAAATAATTACTGGCCTGGCACAGTAGCTCATGCCTGTAATCCCAGAACTTTGGGAGGCCAAGGCGGGAAGATTGCTTGAGCACAGGAGTTCAAGAACGGCCTGAGCAACATAGGGAAACCCTGTCTCTACAAAAATTTTTTTAAAAAAATAGCCAGGTGTGGTGGCACATGCCTGTGGTCCCAGTTACTTGGGAGGCTGAAGCGGGAGGATCATTCAACATCGCGTGGGCCTGGGAGGTTGAGGCTGCAGTGAGCCGTGATCACACCATTGCACTCCAGCCTGGGCAACAGAGCGAGACTCTGTCTCAAACTAAAATAATAATTACAATGATTACAAATAGAACAATTAATAACTAAATAATTATAAGGAAAATAATAATAAATTCTGGGCACAGCTGTATTAGAACATGTAATGGAATGCTAGATACTTTCCTCTGCAAACAGACTGTCTCTGCTGTCCCTGACATAATTTTCTACATTGGTGAACAGCTCTAGGTAAAACTGTGAACAAAACAAAGTACAATAATCTTTTATGTGGTAGTTGTATTCCAGGGAAATTAACTGTGTTAATTTTTGACATGTTTTTTAAATCATTATCTGAGTTTTAGGCTCAGGTAATTATGGATAGTTTTTCACCTACATGAATATCTGAGGATACATTTGAAAGCTGGACAAGTCTTTATTTTACAGGATTGTCACATTCATGGCAGAACAACATAGCAACCCTGGCTCCATGCCCCCTAAATGGCGGTAGGGTCCCGCAATCACTGTGACAACCCACAGCTCCTTGAGGCGGTACTTCTCCTACTGACAACACTACACTATAAGCACTGTCCAGCATATTTCCAGCCTGAAATATGCAATGTAACCAAAAAGCCAAGGTTTGGCTGAGAAAGACCTGGGTTTGGCACTCAGCCATTCACTCTCAGTGAGACCCCGAGTAAGCCACTTCACATCTCTGAGCCTTGGTGTCCCAACTATGAGGCTGGCCTCTGCATTTTGCAGCAGCAGCAGCATTTACTATGTCTCACTGCACTTGCTGCAAGCTGCTTGGAGCAAGTCTCTGTCCTTCCCACTCTATCACTTAGCTGCTCATTCACGCACCACCCAGCCCTGCCCCATGTTGGCAGCGATTTGCGAGGTTGACCAGTTAGTTACTCATGCACATAGAGCTTTTGATCTTCCCACTCCCTGTTGATAAATATGTTCAGCAGTAACATGGTAGATATTAGTATGAACTATCACTATCAGGAAAAAAAGTGTTAAAATGCATATCTATTGGCTCAGTAGAAAATACTCCTTAAGGCTTTAGCTGTTGAAAAAACATACTGTTTGACACTTTCTCAAGTCCAAATGCAGTAGCTCATCGTAACCAAAATCTTGGTAAATATAACACCTTCCCATTGGGATCCCAACTGCAGGCCTTGCTAGCACATGCCTTCTTGAAATGTGTGATAATTAACTGCTTGAAAAATAGAAATCAAATTAGTGAGTGATGTCACAGTGGATTCAAAAGTATCACTACAGCTTAAATTCAAAGGCACAGGGGTGCAGAATATGAACATATCATTGTTATAGTTTTTTTTAAAAAAAGTTGATAACATGAACTTACGCAAATATCAAATTAACATGCATCAAATATTTTATTCAACTCAATTAATAAAGGAACCAATAAGATGTTAAAACAAATTCAAATGAAATTTTAACTACAGAGGTTTATATTCTCCACCAGACAAGGTTTTTTTGTTTGTTTGTTTTTTGAGACAAGCTCTCACTCTGTCACCCAGGTTGGAGTGCAGTGGCATGATCTCGGCTCAATGCAGCCTCAACCTCCCAAGTTCAAGCAATCCTCCTGCCTCAGTCTCTTGAGTAGCTGGGATTACAAACATGTGCCACCATGCCAGGCTAATTTTTTTGTATTTTTTGTAGACATGGGGTTTCACCATGTTGCTCAGGCTGATCTCAAACTCCTGAGCTCAAACGATCTGCCTGCCTCGGCCTCCCAAAGTGCTAGGATTATAGGCATGAACCACTGCGCCCGGCGGGACAAAGTATTTTTAAAGTTCTATGAACAGAAAT
This sequence comes from Pongo pygmaeus, assembly GCF_028885625.2. Lineage (NCBI taxonomy): Eukaryota > Metazoa > Chordata > Mammalia > Primates > Hominidae > Pongo > Pongo pygmaeus. Next base: position 127,978,794 of record NC_072379.2, read on the forward strand.
CATTTGCATTACTATGGACAAGAAGCATTTGTATTGCTGCCAATTTCTACAACTTAACTTCTACCCTAAAGGCAATAAAACAATCTGGCCTCCTATTGCTGCTGTAGCAGATTACCCATAAACTCCATAGCTTAAAGCAACAGAAATTTATCTGACAATTCAGTTGGAGTATCTGACAGTTGGAGGACAGAAGCCCTAAATGGGTTTACTTGGCTGAAATCAAGGTGTTGGGGGGGCTGTGTTCCTTCCAGAGGCTCTAGGGGAAACCCATTTCTTCACTTTTTCTACCTTTTTTTTTTGAGAGGGAGTCTCTCTCTGTCACCCAGGCTGCAGTGCAGTGGCGCAATCTCGGGCAATTCCCTGTTCAAGCGATTCTCCTGCCTCAGCCTCCTGAGTAGCTGGGATTACAGGCACACGTCACCAGTCTTGGTTAATTTTTTTTTTTTTTTTTTTTTTTTTGAGATGGAGTCTCACTCTGTTGCCCAGGCTGGAGTACAGTGGCGCAATCTCAGCTCACTGTAGCCTCCACCTCTCCGGTGCAAGCAATTCTCCTACCTCAGCATCCCAAGCAGCTGGGATTACAGGTGCCCACCACAACACCCAGCTAATTTTTTTTGTATTTTTAGTAGAGACAGGGTTTCACCATGTTGGCCAGGCTGTTTTCAAACTCCTGACCTCAAGTGATCTGCCCACCTTAGCCTCCCAAAGTACTAGGATTACAGGCGTGAGCCACCACGCCCTGCATTTTGTATTTTAATAGAGACAGGGTTTCACCATGTTGGCAAGGCTGGTCTCGAACTCCTGACCTCAGATGATCTGCCTGCCTGGGCCTCCCAAAGTGCTGGGATTACAGCTGTGAGACACTGTGCCTGGCTGCTTTTTCTACCTTCTAGAGGCTACCCACATTCCTTGGCTCATGGCCTATTCCTCCATTTCCAAAGCCAGTAATGGTTTTGGTTGTGTCCTTTTCACTTTGCATCACCTCAGGTTCTCTGCTTCCATGGTCACACCTTTGACTCTGACTCTCTGCCTCCCTCTTTCACTTATAAGGACCCTTGTAATTACATTGGGCCTACCTGTATAATCAGGAACAATCTCCCCATCTCAAGATCCATGGGGCTGGGTGCAGTGGCTCACGCCTGTAATCTCAGCACTTTGGGAGGCCGAGGCGGATGGATCACTTGAGGTCAGGAGATAAGACCATCCTGGCCAACATGGTGAAACCCTGTCTCTACTAAAAATACAAAAATTAGCCAGGTATGGTGGTGGGTGCCTTAAATCCGAGCTACTCGGGAGGCTCAGGCAGGAGAATCGCTTAAGCTCGGGAGTCGGATGCTGCAGTGAGCAGAGATCATGCCACTGCACTCCAGCCTGGGCAACAGAGCAAGATTTTGTCTCAAAAAAAAAAAAAAAAAAAAATCTGTCGACGGCACAAACTCCTATAGAGTAACATCATCCGTGGAGAATGTGTGAGACTGACTACACCCTACAATCCACTGAAAGGACACCCTATAATCTCTTTTGCCCTTTTCCTAGTCTTTAACAGTTTTTCCTGGCAATGTCAAGGCTCATAGCAAGGGCGATTTTGCAAAACACAAGATCACGCAGCCCTGGGCCCATGGTCCCTGTGAACAACCAACCACCTGAGCAGGGAAGCAGCTGCCCCTTTCACTAGGACATGGTCACTTTGTCCCTACCCAGCCAACTTGGCTTGTTCCCCTTGGCCTCTGCGAGAGTTAGAGTTTTTCACCCCTGGTTACTGATTAATCATATTATATTCCCTTCCCTCCATCCTGGAGGGATGAAAACAGAGCAGAAACATTTAGTCTGTAAACTGGGAAAGAGTTAGAAGGAGACAACGAGGGAAAAAAGACATACAAGTATTAATAGGACACGGACAAAGCCAAACCTTATCCACTTCATAATTTTGTGTATATCTGGCATTATCCCATGGCTGGGGCAGGAACAGAGAGCGGGGTGGAGATGTCTCTCCACACTGACCTCTTTCCTGAACCCATTTGGCTCTTGTGGAATAAGGGAAAGCCAGGACATCCCCTGTAACAAATCCAAGATGGCTTCACCCTATTAACTGTGTGGACCTGGTGAAATGGAAGTAGCTAGCCACTCTTGATTAAGCCAACAATTTTCAAACTACTCCTGCTCAAAGCCCCATTTAACACTGACTTTTCCCACTGGTTAGTTACTCATCTCCTCCTTCCTGAGCAAATCCTCCTAAACAAATGGCAATTAACTAAGACATAATGAGGAGCTGCCTGATGGAGGCCAGAACATAGTTTCAGTCAAAACCACAGTAATTCATTCCTTCCCTAGGCAAACACCAATTGAGCCTCTGCTGAGTGCTAGGCACTAGACTGGCTCTGTGGGAAATAAAAATAAGCCCACAGTCCTGCCTTCAAGGAGCTCCCAGTCCAGTGGGTGGAGAGGTAAGGGTGAAATTGCATGTCCAAAAGCAAAGAGAGGGAAGAAGAGAATTTCAGAATGTTGGGAGAGCAGTAGAGAAAGCACAAAGATGTAGATACAAAGGGCTGTGTTCTTGGCTGGGAACTTCAGGTAGAAAGAAGTGGCTGGAGCTCAGAGTGAACGGGAGGTGAGACTGCAGGAGACGAGGGCCAGGTTAACGTAAGTATGCCTTGAAACTGGGGTTCAATGAGTCCTTCATTTGCTAGGTGTTTGTTGAGTACTTCCTATGCACCCAATACTGAGTCGAGCCCTGCTAACATAAATACAACTGAATATGAAATGGCTCTACCCTCAATAAATCACAATCTAGTGAAGAGAAAGAGCTATGGAAATACTCTCAGTAGAGCAAGTTAAGTGAAAAAATAGATGTGCTTAAGTGCTAAGCGAACTCCGCCCACGGGCATAGCGAGAGGAAGGCAGGCCCCTTGGGAGGTTTTGCAAATTAGTAACATGCCTCTTGGCATGTCAGAAGTAGAAGACAAGAGGAATTAGGGGATGACAACTCATGATCTACTACTCCAAGGGTCTATGTTTATAGACACTCTAAAGGCACAAAACTCATCACGTGCAGCTCAGCTGGGTAGGTGATGGCTCAGTACCCACTGCATCAAGACAATCTGAGGGCAGATTTCTTTTCTTTTTTTTTTTTTTTGGGATGGAGTTTCACTCTTGTTACCCAGGCTGGAGTGCAATGGCACGATCTTGGCTCACCGCAACTTCCACCTCCTGGGTTCAAGTGATTCTCCTGCCTCAGCTTCCTGAGTTAGCTGGCATTACAGGTATGCACCACCAAACCCAGCTAATTTTGTATTTTTAGTAGAGACGGGGTTTCTCCGTGTTGGTCAGGCTGGTCTTGAACTCCCGACCCCAGGTGATCCGCCCGCCTTGGCCTCTTAAAGTGCTGGGATTACAGGCGTGAGCCATTGTGCCCGAGCTGAGGGCAGATTTCAATCCTGCACACATTCCTTTCTTCCCTTCTGCTGCATATACTTGCTCCTGCATTACATGTATTGGACTGGTTTCTCCCTGCCCTGCAGCTCTGCAATGAAGCCCAGGATCTGGTTTCTCCCAACTTTTGACCTTGGACTCACTGTCTGGCTGCAGTTCTTTAAACTGCTGATTCTATGAAAGGCCTTTGGGTCACATCAGCTGCTGCTACCAGTTATTCAGTAACTAACTCCCAAGCTCTGAGATTCCCAGTCAGGCGAGAAGGAAGAGCTTGCAGGGGCTCGGCATTTGCTCCGCTTGGCCAACTTGGTGTTGCAAAGAAACTTTCTCCTTCTAGAGGTGAATTCCAGCTTTTACAGTCAGAGGAGCCAAAGTTCTGAGCCTGCAGCGCCATTCCCATCCTCCCCCAGTGCTGGCCAAGTCCACAGTCTTCTTCCTCTTCCCAAACACTGCACCAAAGCCTGTGCTGTCTCATGCTAGCCTGCTCCGTTGGCATCATTTTTTGACCCTCCCGGCTTCATACTTTGCGGGCAAGGAAAATCATAGAACAATTTCTGTTTTCCTGACCTACTGAGAAACTCTGAAATGGTTTGTGCCCCTCATGTAGTCAGAGACACCGTAAACAGAATCCATTCTGCTGGATTCCTCATGGGACCATTTGGAATACAAAAGACCCCAGCAGGCATCAATCATCTGCCATTTCAGCTAAGGAAGGAGAGAGTGAGCCTCTCTTTCATGGCATTCGGCTTCCTGGCTCTGGATTTGACCTGTGTGCAAACTTCCAGGGCTGCTTGAGCATAATGATGCTATCAACCAGCTCAGATGCCCTAGGAGGTGGCCTTACAGAAATGGTAGCCTTGTGGTATGGCACAAATGTAGGCTGGCTACCTGTCTACACCTACTCACCAGTCTGGCCAAGCCCTGAGACTGGCTGGGCCTGTCCACAGCCCTGAGGCCCATGGGGACAACTATAGCTGTGTGTATGCCCATACAGTTAAGTGTCCTTTATGCTATGGGGTGGGACTTGCTGTGTGCCCCTCCTCCAATAACCTGCCAATTCCAATCATTCTGTACCTTCCTCTTTTTCTTCATGCTAGCCTTTTTCTCCCCTCAGCTTTTTTTGAATTTCAATTAACAATAATCATGCCTTGGATAAACCTCATTGGCTACAATACTGCCACTGTGCAAAGCTCTGGCTATTTTTTTTTTTCTGCAGGAAAGCATCCACAGGCCAAACCACAAAAGTTTTGAATCTTGAGCCAATTCATCAACCAGGGCCAGTCCAATGAACCCAGACACAAACACATGAAGGCTTCTGGTTTTGGTGAACGTCAATGCCAGACACACTGTAGTGGGGATGAGGGGCGGAAAGGGGTTTGTCCCACATGAGACCCCATGACAGCTGGCCATGGAACTTGGGAAGCCATTGTCATTTTTATCACCCATTTGTCACGATAATACTGAGCCTCACCTGTTTCAAGATCCCAGGGTGGTGCCCTGGAACCTCAAGTGGTGGCATCCTCCTCAGCCACCTGCTGGCATCACTTACAGGCCACCTCCATCCTCCCAGTCACACTTCACTTTCTGACGCTGGCCTTCATCCAGTCCAGCCCAGGTCACTGGCCAAACACATGTGTTTTTAGGGTAAATAATTGCTTATGAGTGACCATCTTCCATCAGCCTCATACCAACTGCTGTTCGTATTTATACACACTGTCCGGCACTGGGTAAAGCACTGAGTAGGCTCTGTATATGGGGTATCTATTTTCATTATCACTGTGCTATGTGGTGCTTCCTAAATACACAGTTTTTGAGTTCAGAACCATCTATCTTTCAGTTGTCAGTGTGGCATTCCAACTGTAATGTAATATCTTGCCATGGCCTCAAATTCAACATAATTTTTTTTTGGTTTTTTTTGTTTGTTTGTTTGTTTGTTTGTTTTTGAGACGGAGTCTCGCTCTGTCGCCCAGGCTGGAGTGCAGTGGCGCGATCTCGGCTCACTGCAAGCTCCGCCTCCCAGGTTCACACCACTCTCCTGCCTCAGCCTCTCGAGTAGCTGGGACTACAGGTTCCCGCCACCACGCCCAGCTATTTTTTTGTATTTTTAGTAGAGATGGGGTTTCACTGTGTTAGCCAGGATGGTCTCGATCTCCTGACCTCGTGATCTGCCCGCCTCGGCCTCCCAAAGTGCTGGGATTACAAGCATGAGCCACCACGCCCAGCCTTTGTTTTTGTTTTGAGACAGTCTTGCTTTGTCGCCCAGGCTGGAGTGCAACGGCGCAATCTCGGCTCACTGCAACCTCCGCCTCCCAGGTTCAAGCAATACTCGTGCCTCAGCCTCCTGAGTAGCTGGGATTACAGATGTGCACCACCACCATACCTGGATAATTTTTGTATTTTTAGTAGAGATGGGGTTTCGCCATGTTGGGCTGGCTGGTCTCGAACTCCTGGCCTCAAGTGATCTACCCACTTTGGCCTCCCAAAGTGCTGGAATTATAGGCATGAGCCACCGCACCTAGACCAAATTCAACATAATTAAAAGTGAATTCATTCCCTCCAAATCAGGTTTTTCCTTCCATCTCCTCTATTTCTGTTACCAATTTCTCAGTCCCTGGGATTAAAAAACCTGAAAATCTTCCCTCTAAATCCTCTCTAACAATTATCTCTCATATTTAATCAGTTTTCTGATACTTTAGAATAGATTCTTTTAGAATGCTTCCCTAACCCAGCACTTCTCAACACTGGTTGTCCATTAGAATTATTAGAGGAGCCATTTTTAAATAAACATGTGGGTCATGCCTGGAGCCACCTCCCTCAGACAGCTGTGCAGGTTACTCACTGCACTAGGGTGAGGGTGTTGTTCCAGCTCACGCTCTCCTTGCTAAGCCTTTGGCCCTAGCATGGAACTACCTTTGACTGGAGAAAAGGAAGCTTTTTTGAACTCACACAAAGGCACTGTAAGGGCTAAGAAAGGTCTGGCCATTTCCCTGAAATTCTGATTCAGCAGACGTAGGCATTTATATTTTAAATAGTTCAGTGAGATATATAAACTTTACTCTTAAATAGTGGTGTTCCTTTCTCCCTCTTTTTGTGATATTATTGTTACACATATTACTTCTTTGTATCATAAATCCAACAGTATGGTGTTATAATTATTACTTTTTAATTTTTATTTAATTTTTTTTTTTTAATTGAGATGAGGTCTCACTATTTTGCCCAGGCTTGTCTTGAACTCCTGGCCCATCTTGACCTCCCAAAGTCCTGGAATTACAGGCATGAGCCACTGTACCTGGCTATAATTATTACTTTGAAAGAACCTGAGAGAAGAAGACCAAGTACATATTTATAGAGTTAGTTATATTAATCTTCTTATTTACCCTTCCTGTTCCTCTTGATTTCTTCCTATGGATTTCAGTTCCCATCTGCTGTTATTTCCTCACTCCTATATAGCTTTGCTCCCACCTGCCTCCTTTGTGCTGTTATTGTCAAGTATATTACATTTTTACATGTCATAGGCCTAAAAATATAATTCCATACATGTTATTTTACACAAGTGCTTTTTATGTGAACTTTAACTTGAAAACCATAAAATTCAGCCCTCGATGATTATTGGTGACTAATGATGAGCATCTTTTTGTTTGCTTTTTGGCCATTTTTATCTCTTATTTGGATAAATGTCTATTTAGATCGTTTGCCCATTTTTAAATTGGGTTAATTGTCTTCTTATTGTTGAGTTGTAGGGGTTACTTTTTTTTTAATCTGTCTTTGTTTTTCATTTTTTGTTTTTTGGTTTTTGTTTTTGAGACAGAGTCTCACTCTGTCACCCAGATTAGAGTACAGTGGCACCATCTCGGCTCACTGCAGCCTCCACATCCCAGGTCCAAGAGATCCTCCCACCTCAGCCTCCTGAGTAGCTGGGACCACAAATGTGCACCACCATGCCCAGCTAATTTTTTGTATTTTTTTTCTTTTTCTTTTTTTGGAGAGCTGGAGTTTCTCCATGTTGCCCAGGTTGGTCTTGAGCTCCTGACCTCAGGTGACCTGGCTACCGTGGCCTCCCAAAGTCCTAGGATTACAGGAATGAGCCACCATGCCCGACCTAGGAGTTACTTTTTGTATTTTCTTGATATAAGTCATTTATCAGATAAGTGATTTGGAAATGTTTTCTCCGATTCTGTGGCTTGTCCTTTCACTTTCTTAATGGTGTCTCTTACAGCACAATTTTCTTTTTTTTGAAACGGAGTCTCATTCTATCGCCCAGGCTGGAGTGCAGTGGCGAGATCTTGGCTCACTGCAACCTCTGCAGCCCAGGTTCAAGCGATTCTTCTGCCTCAGCCTCCAGAGTAGCTGGGATTACAGGGGCCTGCCACCGCACCCAGCTAATTTTTGTATTTTTAATAGAGACGGGGTTTCACCATCTTGACCAGGCTGGTCTTGAACTCTTGACCTCATGATCCACCCACCTCAGCCTCCCAAAGTGCTGGGATTACAGGCATGAGCCACTGTGCCCAGACTACAAAATTTTTTAAATAAAAAATACAGTTTTAATTTTGATAAATTCCAGTTTATCTGTTTTTTCTTTATTTGCTTTTGCTTCTGGTGTCATGTTTAAGAAACCATTGCCTAATCCAAGGTCACGAAGGTTTACCTATGTGGTTTTCTTATGAAAGTTTTATAATTTTAGTTCTTTTTTTTTTTTTTTTTTTTTTTTGAGATGGAGTTTTACTCTCGTTGTCCAGGCTGGAGTGCAATGGCACGATCTCAGCTCACCACAATCTCCGCCTCCCGGGTTCAAGCAATTCTCCTGCCTCAGCCTCCCAAGTAGCTGGGATTACAGGCACACACCACCATTCCTGGCTAATTTTGTATTTTTAATAGAGACGGTGTTTCTTCATGTTGGTCAGGCCGGTCTTGAACTCCAAACCTCAGGTGATCTGCCCACCTCGGCCTCCCAAAGTGTTGGGATTACAGGCATGAGCCATGACGCCCGGCTGATTTTAGTTCTTAAACTTAGGTATTGGAAACCATGTTGAGTGAATTTTTGTGTGTGATGTAAGGTATGGGTCCAACTCCCTTCTTTTACATGCAGATATCCAGTTGTCTCAGCATCATTGTTGACGATTCTTCCCTTGTTGAATGGACTTGACATTTGTACTTATTTCCTAGGGCCACTGTAGCAGATGACCACAAACTGGGTGCCTTAAAACAACAGAACTTTTTTACATGTCACAGTTCAAGAGGACAGAAGTTCAAAATCAAGATGTCATCAGGGTTGGTCCTTCTGGAGGCCCCAAAGGGTAAACCATCCTATCCCTCTCTGATGCTTCTCGTAGCTGCTGGCAACCCTGGGCATTCATTGGCTTGTAGATGCAGGACTCCAATCTCTGCCTTCGTCACGTGGCATTCTCCCTGTGTCTGTCTCTGTGCGTCCTTTCTTCTAGGACACCTGTCATATTGGAGTCAGGACCCATCCTGATCTCAGGACCTCATCCTAACTTAACTAATTATATCTTCAAAGACGCTGTTTCCAAACTGGGCTGCATTCTGAGGTTCTGCATGGACACGAATTTTGAGGTGACACTGTTCAACCTAGTATAGTCTACTCACTGGTATCCAAAATTCACACCCACCCCATGTGAACAATATGTTCACCCTATCCCAAGACTCCCAAAAGTCTTAACCCTTCCAGTATCAACTCTAAATCCCAAATCTCATTTAAATATCAACTTGAGAAATCCCAAATCTCCTCATCTAAATTATCTAAAAAGGTATGGACGAGACTCTGGGAATGATCCATCTTTCGACAAAATTCCTCTCTGTTCATAGACCTGTTAAATCTAGAAAACAAGTGATCTGTTTTCTAAATGCAATGGCAGAACAGGCATAGGATGAACATAGTTCCATTCCAAAAGGGAAATAAATGGAAGGAAAAGAGGGGGTTATTGGTCTAAAGCAAGTTTGCAGTCTAACAGGGCCAATTCCATTAGGTTTCAAAGCCTGAGAGTAATCCTCTGTGGCTCGATGCTGTGTCTTCTGGGCCTCTATGATAGCCCTGGCTTTACACTTTCTGGCCTCTGTATCCATGGCTCTGCCTTCAGAGTCATTCTTCCTCCATTTTATTCCATCTCTGTCTCATTCAGTCTAGACTGGCTGTGTTTGTGTCGGTATAAAATTCTCAGAAACCTTGCCTTCTGTGATGTCAAGGGAATCCACGCCACTAGACACGAGGGTTTGTCACAGATTCTTCCTGGAGAGTTACATGCCTGCCTTCTGCTGAGATGGTTGGATCCATGAGTCACAGGCCTGATCTCCTTAGCAAATGGTTGCTGAGCCACAGCCTTGATGCTTTATCCAGAGCATACTTTCTCATCTTTTGCAATGTGAATAAACTGAGAGCATTCCATGAAGTTCTGATTACTTTTCGCTTAACAGTTCCTTCCTCTGTTTCTTCCCTCCTTTTGCATTTTACTATCAGCAACAAGGAGAAAGTAGGCCAAGTCTTGGATGTGTAGATTAGTATTTTCCATCAACTTTGGGAAGTTTTCAGCCATTATTTCTTTTTTTAATTTTTTATTTTAAGTTCCAGGGTACATGTGCAGGTTGTGCAGGTTTGTTACATAGGTAAACGTGTGCCATGGTGGTTTGCTGCACCTATCAACCCGTCACCTAGGTATTAAGCTCCGTATGCATTAGCTATTATTCCTGATGCTCTCCCTCCCCCTGTCTTCTGCTGACAGGCCCCAATGTGTGGTGTTCCCCTCTGTGTGTCTACATATTCAATTATTTCTTTGAATATTTTTTTCCATCCCTTTCTCTCTCCTCTCCTTCTGGTACTACTATTATGTGTATGTTGGTGCATCTAATGGTGTCTCACTTTTCTTTAATGCTCTGTTCATTTTTATCCATGTTTTCCTCTTTTTTTTTTTTTTTTTTTTTTTTTTCTGAGATGGAGTCTTGCTCTGTCGCCCAGGCTGGAGTGCAGTGGTGCGATCTCGGCTCACTGAAACCTCTGCCTTCTGGGTTCATGCCATTCTCCTGCCTCAGCCTCCCGAGTAGCTGGGATTACAAGCACCCACCACCATGCCTGGCTAATTTTGTTTTTGTATTTTTAGTAGAGATGGGATTTCACAGTGTTAGCCAGGATGGTCTCGATCTCCTGACCTCATGATCCGCCTGCTTCGGCCTCCCAAAGTGCTGGGATTACAGGTGTGAGCCACCGCACCCGGCCCATTGTTTTCTTCTTATGATTGTATAACCTCTATTGATCCACTTTAAATTCACTGATTCTGATTATTTATTTATTTATTTATTTATTTATTGAGACAGGGTCTCACTCTGTTGCCCAGGCTGGAGTGCAGTGGCGCAGTCACAGCTCACTGCAGCCTTGACCTCCTGGACTCAAATGATCTTCCCACTTCAACCTCCCGAGTAGCTGGGACTACAGGTATGCACCACCATGCCAAGCTAATTTTTTTATTTTTTGTAAAAATGGGGTCAGCTCACTATGTTGCCCAGGCTGGTCTTGAACTTAAGTGATCCTCCTGCCTTGGCTTCCCAAAATACTGGGATTACAGGCATAAGCCAGTGCACCTGGCCTGATTCTTATTTTTGACACAACAAATCTATTGTTAAGTCCCTGTAGTGAATTTTTCACTGTGTTCATACTACTTGATATTCTCTATTTGATGAGACATTGTCATCCTATCTCCCTTTACATCTTTTTGCCCCATTGTTAGCCAGGGCCTAGAAGCGTGGAGGTTCCCTCTCTGATGGCTCATGCTAGGGTGCAGTCTTGGGTGTGCCCAGAATATTCTCGACTACTAGGGAAGAGCATGATTTTACTTCCAAGCCTGGCTTCCTAGGAGTTGCCCTGGTCAGAGTAGTTTATTGTTCAGTCAGTGTTTATCCAGAGGTTCTGTTTAAGGCCTTTGTGCCAATGAGGTTTCTGCCCTTTGTTAAGGGGCCTGTGTGTGGCTTAGAGAATATCTTCAGGTCTGCCCCATGCAACTAGAAACATGTGCACACCCTTTCCTGAGCCCTAGAGCTGAATGTGCTTGCAGGGTACTTTGATTTCTCTTTCCCTGGCTCTCTATATGAAATTTCTAGCTGCTCTGCCATTTTGCTGTGTCATGGAGCTACCAGCCTCCTGTTAACTGCTCTCTTTCAAGGTCTCTGTTGTTTTCCACAACACCCTTAGGCAGTGTTCTCCAGGCTCTGTTCCAATACAGCCTGTGTCCTCAAGTAAAGCTCTAAAGCTCTTTTGTCATTATGGGCTGCTTTTCTTCCTGGGAGAACCCCAGGACACTGCATCAGAGCTGGGGGTGGGGCCCCATGTTGCCTGTAGTGACATCTGGCTCTGTGAGTGGGCAGTGGGGGAGGCAGGAAAAGCCACTGATCCTCTCTGCTTGCCCCTCCTGGTGTAGAACCTCCTCCACTCTACAAACTGGCTGGGAGGAGAAAGGTGAAGTGATCTGCTCCCAGTATTCTCAGCCTGCCATGCCTGGAACAGAATTTCTGTCCTACAGTTGGTGTTGGGTGAGGGGAGGGACCAGATCCTGCCTGGAATACAGCTTCTACAGCAGAGGACTAGGGAGGGGACTAGAAACCCTGGTGGCCTGCCCCTACCTGGGTAAAAACCTTCTTACCAAGAATAGAGCTCTCAGGTAGAGTTTCCATAACAGGGAGGGGGGAGGAGGAGCAAAAGAATAGGTCATGCCTTAAATGCCATAGACAGATTGTTATTACTAAGATTTAGTAAGAACTTCAATAATATTTCTCCATTTGCTCTATGCCCTTAGAACAATTTTCAGATTTTATATAATTGTGTTCTGTTTTACAACTTAAAAAAAAATTTTTTTTTAATTGTCTTTGAGACAGGGTCTCCCTCTGCCACCCAAGCTGGACTGCAGTAGCACCATCACCGCTCGCTACAGCCTCTGTTTCCCAGGCTCAAATGATCCTCCCATCTCAGCCTCCTGAGTAGCTGGGGGCACAGGTGTGCACCACCATGCCTGGCTAATTTTTTTTTAATTGTTTTTGTAGAGACATGGTCTCACCAAGTTGCCTAGGCTGGTCTTGAACTCCTGGGTTCAAGCAATCCTCTCACCTCAGCCTCCTGAAGTGCTGGGATTACAGGTATAAGCCACTATGCCCTGCTTATTTATTCTTTAATACTCTTCACTCATCGGGGAAGCCTCCTTTTGGGTGCACAGCCCATGATGGCAAGCGTGCCTCTGAACCCAGTAGCATTTGTTATGTGTGCTTTGCCCAGTTAGCTACCTTCTGTGCATGGGTGTCGCCTCCCTGGCTGGGCCATGAGATGTTCTCATGCTTTTTTTATATCTCCTGTACCCCAGATACTGAGTAAATATCTGTTAAATGATATGAAACACAAAGCAGTATGAACAACAGAGGAAAAGCTTGTACCTGACATCTACGTAACTAATCTCAGTGATACATCCACCCAATATACTATTCTTTTTTATAACAGTTTTATTGAGATACAATTCATATACCAACAATTAACTCATTTAAAGTATAAAGGCAATGACTTTAATAAATACATGGAATTTCACAATTACCATAATTCTAGAACATTTTCATCATATACATTAGTAATTATTCCCCATCTTACCCCAAGCTCCCACCCCTAGGAAAATCTACTTTCTGTTTTTATGTGGATTTGCCTATTCTACATTTCATTTTATACAAATGGAATCACACACTATGTGCTTCTTTGTGACTGGCTTCTTTCACTTAGCGTAATGTATTCAAGGCTCATCCAACTTGTAGCATGTTTTGGTAATTCCTTTATTTATTTATTTTAATTTTATTTTATTTATTTATTTGTTTATTTATTTATTTTGAGACAGAGCTCTGTCATCCAGGCTGGAGTACAGTGGTGTGATCTCGACTCACTGCAACTTCCACCTCCCGGGTTCAAGCAATTCTCCTGCCTCAGGCTCCCAAGTAGCTGGGATTGCAGGTGTGCACCACCATACCAGGCTAATGTTTGTATTTTAGTAGAAACGGGGTTTCACCATGTTGGCCAGGCTGGTCTCGAACTCCTGACCTCAGGTGATCTGCCCGCCTCAGCCTCCCAAAGTGCTGGGATTATAGGCGTGAGCCACCATGCCCAGCCTATTTTATTTATTTTTGGGGGGATGAGGGTCTTGCTTTGTGGCCCAGGCTGGAGCACAATGTGATCATAGCTCACCATAGCCTCAAACTCCTGGGCTCAAGTGATCCTCCTGCTTCAGCCTCCTGAGTAGCTGGGACTACAGGCACACATCACTATGCCAGGCTAATTTTTATTTTTTGTAAAGACAGGGTCTTGCTTTGTTGCCCAGGCTGGTCTAGAATACCTGGCTTCAAGGGATCCTCCCACCTCAACCTCGAAAAGTGCTGGGATTACGAGTGTGAGCCACCACACCCAGCTATTCCTTTCTTTTTATTGCTGAATAGTATTTCATGATATATACATACCATATCTTATCTATTCATCAGTTGATGAACATTTGAGTTGTTTCCACCCTTTTTTGACTATTACGAATAATGATGCTATGGACATTCATGTGCAAGTGTTTATATGGATATGTTTTCATTTTTCTTGGAGATATACACAGGAGTGGAACTGCTGGGTTGTATGGTAACTCTATGATTAAGCTTTTGAGGAAATACTAGACTGTTTGCCAAAGCAGCTGCACAATTTTACATTCTCACCAGCAGTATATGAAGGTTCCAGTTTCTCTACATTCTCACCAACACTTGTTACTTGCCTTTTTAATATAGCCATCCTGGTGGCAGTGAAGTACTAGTTCATTTTGGCTTTGATTTGCATTTCCTGGTGGCTAATGATGTTGAGCATCTTTTCATGTGCTCATTGGACATCTTTTTTGGAGAAATGTCTATTCAAATCCTTTCCCCATTTTTAAATTAGCCTGTTTGTCTTTTTATTACTTAGTTGTTAAAATACTCAATATATTCCAGATATAAGTCCCTTATCAGATATACGATTTGCACATTTCTCTCATCCTGTGGGTTATTTCACTTTCTTGACAGTGCCTTTGAAGCACACAAGTTTTTAGTTTGATGACATCCAGTTCATCTAATACTTTGTTGTTTGTTGCTCTTCTTTATCCTTAAAAATTGTGGATATGAAGATTGTACAGAGAAAGAAAATGCTTATGATGAATGTACTAATTTGTTAGAACATGATATATATCTAATTGAAACCAAAAAAAAAATGCTTTTTTTGAGACAGGGTCTTTCTCTGTCACCCAGCCCAGAGTACAGTGGTAGGATCATGGCTCGTTGCAGCCTTGACCTCCCAGGCTCAGGTGATCCTCCCACCTCAGCCTCCCCAGTAGGTGGGACTACAGACACACCACCAGTCCCGGCTAATTTTTTGTATTTTTTTGTAGAGACAGGGTCTCGCCATGTTGCCCAGGCTGGTCTTGAACTCCTGGGTTTGAGTGATCTGCCGGTCGCAGCCTCCCAAAGTGCTAGGATTACAGATGTGAGACCCTGCACCCGGCAAAACAAATTTTAACAGAAAAAAAAAATATTGCTCATAAATTCTGAGGAAGTTTGAACAACATTAATTCACGGAAGGCCAAGGACATAGACTTCAGAAAAGAGCTAGATTCATAATCTCTCATAGCACCAGGTTGCTATCTCCAGCTCTCCCCTCACTTATTTTAGTTACATGGCCAGAAACACCATCCCTGGTAGCTCCAAGTTTACATCTCGCAATTCTGACACCATGGAAAGGTTGCTCATGTGGTTCATGTGTCCACGTTCCTAGCAGAAGCAGATCTGCTGCCTGCCCCCTGCCCCTCACAGTACATGCCAACCCCCATCCCCAGCAATACACCTTATATGCAAAGCTATTTGGCCGGGCACGGTGGCTCACACCTGTAATCCCAACACTTTGGGAGGCTGAGGCAGGCAGATCACCTGAGGTTAGGAGTTCAGGACCAGCCTGGCCAACATGGCAAAACCCTATCTCTACTAAAAATACAAAAATTAGCTAGGCGTGGTGGCAGATGCCTGTGATCCTAGCTACTAGGGCAGCTGAGGCAGGAGAATAGTTTGAACCCAGGAGGTGGAGGCTGCAGTGAGCCGAGATCACACAACTTCACTCCAGGCTGGCAATAGAGCGAGGCCTCATCTCAGAAAAAAAAAAAAAAAGAAAGAAAGAAAAGAAGTTATTTTCTGGAAAGATGTACAAGACTTAAAGTGGTCACTGGGGATAAGGGTGGAGGAGAGGGACTGTCACTTTTTATACTTTTTATTATGTGCATGAACTACTTAAAATTTTTTTAAAAACAAAGTGAATCTTTAATGTTTATAAGAAAAAATGTGTATAGGAGAAAATATAGGAAAGAAATATTCCAAACACTAGCAAGTGACAGATGTATTAAGACAATGAAGTTATGTGTGATTGTTTTCTTTTTCAATTTTTTCCCAAATTTTTTGGTAAAGTGATGATATAATTTTATACCAAAGATAATTTAAAAAAATAGAACCATGTAAAAGCTAAAGAAACCCTTCAGAGATGTTTTTGGAAAGCAAAATTTAAATGAAATAAGCAAATAAATACATACGCTCCTCCCAAATGTATCATTTTGGGGAAAACATCTGGATTTCCATACCTCGTTTTGCATAAAGCAGGGCTGACCCAGACTCCCTCTGTCCTTTTGGTGCTGGCGGTCGTGATTGCTGCTGGCAAGTATAGGAATCAGCAAGCTGAGCAAATAACATTTTCTGTCATCCACTCTGGCCCAAGTCTGTTTCTGGAGTAATAAGCTGGGAAACAGCAGTGAGGTTTTAGAAGCCTAGAGATGATGATAAAGCTCCTTGATAAAAGAAGTGAAGTTAGGAACAAAGCCTGCTTGACTGCTCCCGTGTTGCTGAACATAGTCCACCTGAATCTATTCTACAGGAATCTACTCAGCCACAGACCTACCTGCAGGGATGACCTTGGATTGCTGTTAGCAGATTCCCTCAGCATCAGCCCTCATATGCCTCCTTCTCCCTTCCTTAGTAATCTCTTATATAGTCCCCATAAGACTCCCAATCCCTATGAGGTTTACCCTTAATCTCTAAACTCTGGACTAACAAAGGTTTCTGGTGATTCCCTCTCCTGAGCACTTGCCATGGCTTTTACCAAATCCATATCAGGGAGCAGAAAGGGTGAGTTGATGACTGGGTAGAAGATGACTAAAGTGACCATATTTCTAACAAAGAAGTTTAAGTGTGGACCAGGCAGAGCCAGGCAAGATGAATGAGGGACTGGAAGAAAGCCAGCTCTTTCCTTTCTCTCCAGCACCAAGACTCAGCCCCAGGCTGTTGGAGTAGGAATAAGATAGTTAAGAGTGGTATTGTTTTCCCTTGGGACTCTCCATTGTTTTAGAATTTCAAGCTTAAAAGATATTGCCTTATATTATTTGTTAATTCAGGTTATTACTTCAGCTCAGCCACCATATCTTATACACCAGTGCAAATTGTTTCATAGTTTGCCTATGGTTGTGTGTTAATGCCAGTACAGGCCATCAAAACCCAGAGCATCTGAACATTTGAGGATGTCCCAGGGCTGGGTCTCACCCTTCTCTTTTTTTTTTTTTTTTCTGAGACAGAATTTCACTCTTGTTAACCCAGGCTGGAGTGCAATGGCGCAATCTCAGCTCACCACAATCTCTGCCTCCAGGGTTCAAGAGATTCTCCTGCCTCAGCCTCCCAAGTAGCTGGGATTACTGGAATGTGCCACCACGCTTGGCTAATTTTGTATTTTTAGTAGAAAGAGGGTTTCTCCATGTTGGTCAGGCTGGCCCTGAACTCCCGACCTCAGGTGATTCACTTGCCTCAGCCTCCCAAAGTGCTGTGATTACAGGTCTGAGCCACCGCACCCGGCCAGTCTGACCCTTCTAACCCTTACATTCAAAGAATCAAGCTGACTTCCAAGATGGGAGAATTGAGGAATGTTCCTGTTCACAGACATTCTCAACCTTGTGTAAGAGAATAGGATGGCAATGAGAACACATGGACACGGGGAGGGGAACATCACACACCAGGGCCTCCCAGTGGCTGGGGGACAGGGGGAGGGATAGCATTAGGACAAATACCTAATGCATGCGGGGCTTAAAACCTAGATGATGGGTTGATGGGTGCAGCAAACCACCATGGCACATGGACACCTATGTAACAAACCTGCACATTCTGTACATGTATCCAGAACTTAAAGTATAATAAAAAAATAATAATAATAATTTAAAAATAAAATAGGTGAGTGACAAAGAGTACTGGCCTGGGACCAAATTCAGAGCTGGCAAACTCCTGGAATAGAAAGTTGTCCCCTTGTAATATACATCCAGAAGCTCCTAAGATTCAGCTGGTTTCCTGCTATTAACCTGAATTTGGTTTTACTTAATGGATTCTGGTCCCTTTCTCTGGTCCTGTTTTAAGCTTGGGCTATGATGTCCTGGGGCTTGAGGGTGAGGAGCAGGAGCCTCTCTAAGGGGAATAGGAATGGCGTGTGGAGGGGCACAGGGCAGGTAAATCCAGAGGAGTTTTCAGAGGGTGTCAAGATTCCACATTCCAGTTTCAGGCCTGTACAGAGCTAGGAGCATCTGAGGCCGGGTAAGGATTTAAGGCAAAAGAAAGAAGATCCCAGAAACAAAACAGCAAAATAACATTATGAAAGCTGGGGGACTGGCAAATGCAATGTGACATTTTGTTCTTTTTTTTAAATTGACATATAATAATTGTATATATTCATGGGGTACATAGAGATGTTTTGATACATATAATATACAGTGATTAGATAAGGGTAATTAGCATATCCATCATGTCATTTACCATTTCTCTTTTTTTTTTGAATTCTGGTGTATGAAATCTATTAAATTACGATACATATAAAAAATTCATGAGACATTTCTCTTTTGTAATAAATAATGCAGTGGCCAATTATTACTCATGAGCAGCTTTTTTGAGATAAGATCTCAAGTCCGCCCTTTCTCCCTTCTTCTTAATGCCGCCAAAGATCATTTTTGTTCCAGGTATGTAATTCTTTGGATTCTCCAAATACTCTATCAGTGTGTCCTCTCCCCAGGTGATGTCTTTGTTCTTACTGGTGTCTGTGTAGCAGAATCCAATGGCACCTGTCTTCCACCCAAAGAGACCATGGAGGTTAGGCTCAGTCTTGTGCTTGCCTCCCTTTTCCGTGGTGTGGCACTGGGCACACTTCTGAACACAAATATTCTTGCTTTTCTCAACATCACCCATATTTAATTCTCTCTTTTGTCACTGGCACTGTGAAGGTTCCCACTCAGAAACCAGATGTCCCGCTCTTTCATTTGTCATTTCTTTGTGTTGAGAACATTCTATATCTATTTTTTAGCTACTTTTTTTTTGAGACAGAGTCTTGCTCTGTTGCCCAGGCACACTCTCAGCTGACAGCAACATCTGCCCCTGGGTTCAAGTGATCCTCCTGCCTCAGCCTCCCTAGTAGCTGGGATTACAGGTGCATGCCACCCCACCCAGCTAACTTTTGTATTTTCAGTAGAGATGGGGTTTTGTCATGTTGGCCAGGCTGGTCTCGAACTCCTGACCTCAAGTGATCCGCCCACCTCGGCCTCCCAAAGCCCTGGGATTACAGGCATGAGCCACTGTGCCTGGCCCGTTTTAGCTATTTGAAGCTATATAATATATTATTGTTACATCCAGTCATCCTACAGTGGTATAGAACAGGGGTCCCCAATCCCTGAGCCATGGTCGCCTAACAGTCTATGGCCTGTTAGGAACCGGGCCACACAGCAGGAGGTAAGCAACAGGCTACCGAGCGAAGCTTTATCTGTATTTACAGCTGCTCCCCATTGCTCACATTACTGCCTGAGCTCCGCCTCCTGTCAGATCAATGGCAGCATTAGATTCTCACAGGAGCATGAACCCTATTGTGAACTGCGCATGCCAGGCTCCTTATGAGAATCTAATGCCTGAGGATCTGTCACTGTCTCCCATCACCCCCAGATGGGACCGTCTAGTTGCAGGAAAACAAACTTAGGGCTCCCACTGATTCCACATTATGGTGAGTTGTACGATTATTTCATTACATATTAATATTACGATGTAATAATAATAGCAATAAAGTGCACAATAAACGTAATGTGCTTGAATCATCCTGAAACCATCCCCCACTCCCCAGTCTGTGGAAAAATTGTCTTCCATGAAACTGGTCCCTGGTGCCAAAAAGGTTGGGGACCACTGGTATAGAACACTAGAACTTATTCCTTCTACCTAGCTGTAATTTTGTATCATTTAATAAACATCTCTCTAACTCCCGCTTCCCTCTGCCCTTCCAGCCTCTAGTAGCCTCTGTTTTACTTTTTACTTTTATGAAATCAACTTTTCTTAGCTTCCACATAGGAGTGAGAACATGCAGTATTTAACTTTCTGTTCCTGGCTTAATTCACTTAACATAATGTGCTACAATTCTATCCACATTACTTCAGATAACTGGATTTCATTCTTTTTTCAATAGCCGAATAGTGTTCTGTTGTGTGTGTATACCACATTCTCTTTACCCATTCATCTGTTATTGAACACCTAGGTTGAGTCCATATTTTGGCTATTGTGAATAGCGATGCAATAAACATAGGGGCACAGATGTCTCTTTGATATACTGATTTCTTTCCCTTTGAATAAATGCCCAGTAGTGGGATTGCTGTATCATATGGTAGTTCTATTTGTAGTTTTTTGAGGAACCTCCAAGTCTTCTCCATAGTGGCTGTACTAGTTTACATTCCCACCAACAGTGGATAAGAGTTCCATTTTTCCACATCCTCACCAACATTTGTTATTTTTTTGTGTTTCTGATAATAGCATCCTAACTGGAGTGAGATGATACTTCGTGGTGGTTTTGATTTGTGTTTCCCTGATGATTAGTAATATTGAGCATTATCTTATATATTTGTTGACCATCCATTTGTATGTCTTCTTTTGAGAAATATCTGTTCAGATCATTTGCCCTTTTATTTATTTATTTTATTTATTTATGTTTTTTTTTTGAGATGGTCTTGCTCTGTCACCCAGGCTGGAGTACAGTGGCACGACCACGGCTCACTACAACCTCTGCCTCCCGGGTTGAAGTGATTCTCCTGCCTCAGCCTCATGAGTAGCTGAGATTACACCCACGTGCCACCACACCCGGCTAGTTTTTTATATTTTTAGTAGAGAGGGGGTTTCACCATGTTGGCCAGGCTTGTCCCCAACTCCTGACCTCAAGTGATCCACCCTCCTGACCTCAAATGATCTGCCTGCCTTGGCCTCCTAAAGTGCTGGGATTACAGGTGTGAGCCACCATGCCTGGCCCATTTGCCCATTTTTTAAATTGAATTATTTGCTTTTTTGCTGTTGAAGTGTTTGAATTCCTTGTATGTTCTAGATAATAATCTCTTGTTGGATGAATAGTTTACAAATATTTTCTGTCATTCTGTTGATTGTCTTTTCACTCTATTGATTACTTCCTTTGCTGTGTAGAAGCTTTTTAGTTTGATATAATCCCATTTGTTTATTGTTACTTTTGTTGCCTATGCTTTTGAAGTCTTATAAAATCTTTTCCCAGACCCATGTCCTGAAGCATTTCCCCATGTTTTCTTCTAGTAGTTTTATAGGGTTGGGTCTTACATTTAGGTCTTTGATCCACTTTGAGTTGATTTTTGTATAGGATGAGAGTCAGGAATCTAGTTTCATGCTTTTGCATATGAATATCCAGTTTTCCCTCAACGATTTATTGAAGAGACTATCAATAAGGGTTCTTGGCACCTTTGTCAAAAATCAGTTGGTTATAGATACATGGATTAATTTCTGGGTTGTCTATTTGTCCAGTGTTCTATGTATCTGTTTTTATGCCAGTGCCATGCTGTTTTGCTTACTATAGCTTTGTAGGATATTTTAAAGTCTGATAGTGTGATGCCTCCAGCTTTCTTTTTGCTCAACATTGCTTTGATTATTTAGGGTCTTTTGTGGTTCCACATACATTTTAAGATTTTTTTCTATTTCTATGAAGAATGTCATTGGTGTTTTGATAGGAATTGCATTAAATCTATAAATTTCTTTGTGTAGTAAAACTTTGTTCTGAATGCTAAAACTGTAGGTATAAATAGGATGGCACTGCTGGCTCAGAGGAAGGCCTGATTAGCCGGGGTTCCCCCCAATAGCTCTGACTTCACTAGTACCCAACCTTCTCTCAGTACTTTGACGGATTAAGACAAAAATATCACACCATAAGTCTGATGCTGAAACAAGTTTGTTCCTTTAATGAGATAGTTTTTGACAAATTGGATCCAACATCTCCTGTTAAAATGGAAATACATATTTAGAGTCGTGGTAGGGCAGGTAGACAAGTAACAAGCCTGAGTGGCCATCAGCACATTAGTATGAATTAATTTAGGAACAAAGAAAAACTTCCTGGGAGGATATGATCTATAATGGGATGGTTGGGGGGGTTGTTAGTGGTGGTGGTAATGGGTTATTTTAATTTTGAATGTGTGTGTTGCAGGGAAGGAAAAATGTTGGTGGAGAGTTCAGAGCCAAAGCCATGCTGAGTGACAGGTGGAAGACAGTCTGATGGATCATAGTCACTGTTCTTAAAGAATACATAATTCAGGCTTGCATGAGACAAGATGAACCACTGACATCCTAATTTCTCAAAGTCATCATTGGAAATGGAAAGAAGAGCCAGGATTTATTGGAGGGTATGGTCACACAGAAGGGATTCATGAAGGTGAGGGACCCTTTCACCTCCCTACTGGGCAGAAAGCACTTGCCAGAAGAAAGGGTTGCAAAAGAAGGTTGAATTCAGCAAGAAAAGTGCCTTGGGCCAGTCTCTGTACTGCTAAGTAGGGCCTACCACCCTACCCTGCCAATCCCTACATAGGCCCTGTCTTCAGTAAACACTAGAGTTCACTTACCTTCCATTCCAAGAACCAATCTGACATCTGCTGTATTAGTCTGTTTTCACACTGCTGATAAAGACATACCCAAGACTGGCTAATTTACAAAAGAAAGAGGTTTAATGGACTTACAGTTCCACATGGCTCGGAAAACCTCACAATCATGGTGGAAGGCAAGGAGGAGCAAATCACATCTTATGTGGATGGCAGCAGGCACAGAGAGGGCTTGTGCAGGGAAACTCCTGTTTTTAAAGCCATCAGATCTCATGAGACTTATTCACTATCACGAGAACAGCATGGCAAAGACCTGCCCTCATGATTCAATTATCTCCCACCAGGTCCCTCCCTCCCACAACATGTGGGAATTCAAGATGAGATTTGGGTGGGAACACAGCCAAACTACATCATCTGCTGTGCCTCATCCCACAGATAGCAGAGCTTCCTCCTAATCTATCAAGAGTTCAGCATTTAGTGAGTGGTCAGGATCTCACCCTTCATTTAACCAACTAACCACCACCAACCAACCACCACCATCAGAGGTGGGCCTAAGGTGGGCCTTGGGGTCTCTGGGAAGTGGGCCATGCTCAGTCTACATCCCAATGTGCTATGGCTCCTGACACCCTGAGCAGGGGCTCTCCCTTGCACACACCAAAGGAATGACTGGACTTAAAAAACGTGCCAACTTGCTTATAAATCAGTCTCTTCAGAGTCTACAATTCACCGAGCCATAAAACCTCAGAGCTTCAAAGATGCTTAGAAAATATCAAGGCCAATGTTCCCAAGAAGACTCAATGCTGCCATTTTACAAAGGAAGAAACTGAAGTGCAGAGAGATTAAGGGGCTTGTCCAAGTCACACAGCTACTTAGTGGCAGATCTGTAACTGGAAAGGTTTCAATTCACACTCAATGTTCTTTCCTCTAGAATCTAACCTCTGCCCCCTTATTTTTGGCATGAGAGAGAGGGATTATATTTATGTCTCTAGAAAAGCTGTGCTTTTGGATTGAATTCTGATTTTCTCTTCTCAAGTCTCATTGAGAACCACATGAAAAAACTCTGCTGGATTTGAGTTAAAAAAAAAAAAGAATCTGAAGAAAAAAATAGCAAAATCTGGTATCCTAATGAGATAATGAATGCACAAGTACTTTGAAAGAGGTACAGCACTTCAGTGCTTTTCAGATATGAGGTTTTATCATGCTCTTGAAAGAAATGCATAGGCTTTACTGACATGGGGGCTGGGGCTGGGGCCCTGGCAGAAATGGGGAAGCACAGGCTGTGGCAAGGGGGGTTTCTCCAGAAGGCTGACTCATTTCTTGGCTGTCCCAAGCTTGGAGAGCCAGATTTCTTAGGGTTGTTTACCACCTTAGTAAGGAACTGGTGGAGGGTTTTTTTCTGGAGTTAAGCACTGCAGGAAGAGCTGCCCACAGTACGGGGGTGGGTCATCTGCTTCTGGACTGCCCAGGCCAACTGTGGTTACCCCAGTTAACTGTGGTGAGCTGTCCACATAACCAGCCTTCTGGATCTGCCTTTCAAGGAGTCCTGCTGTGCTTCTCCCTGCTGAGGCCGCTGAAAGGGCATAGGCAATTGCTAGAGGTGAAGAAAAAGTCTGTAGCTAAGCTATAAAAACAGGCGTCCTGAATCTGGCTATATCCTGGTGATCTTGCATATAGGATGAATCCTAAGAAAAGGTAAGTCTTGTTAATGTGCACAGCACACAAGCCAGTGGGATGGCGTGCCAGTCAGCAGATTTTCAGTTTCAAAATAACTGAAAATCCATTTTTATCTGACTTAGACAAAATGAAACAAAACACCAAACCAACAAACAACAACCACACAATTTCACTGATCACATAACTGAAAAGTCTAAGGTTAGGGCTTGTTTCAGGAACCACTGATCTTGTGGCTCAAACTATGTCACTGGAACTTGGTTTAACCCCATCTCAGCTCTACCTTTCCTCAGTGTTACCTTCGCTCTCAGGAGCCCTGGGGTAGCCCCCAGTGGCTGCAGGTCATCTGTAATCCCAGGGGGTCCCAGCAAAAGAGAGAGGGAATCTCTTTCAGTAATGGTCCTCCTCCCCAACTAAATTAGAGGCTTCATTCTGACTGGACCAAGTTAGAGCACATAACCATCCCTGGGCTCTGATTGGCCAGAACAGAGTCCAGTGCTCCACCTGCCAGGTGGAAGGGTAGATCTCTCCCATGCTCATTGAGCCTGAGACAGGAGGTGGGGTGGCTTCCCAAAGGAAATCTAGCATGCTGGTACCAGAACGGGGAATAGGTGCTGGGCTTGGAAAAATAACAGACAAACATTCAGTGCTACCCATTTAAGCATTTGAAATAGTTTCCCTTCAGAATCAGAGTGATCAAGTCTCACACACATGAGATTCTGTCTCATATTTCTGGTAGCTTGAATGGAGGGTGTACAGAATCACGTCTTGATAAATGTTTAACTTCTAAGGTTTGAAGTGCAGATATTGGTCTGGGTATCCCTCCCAGAAATATTTGCATTTTCTGCATTTTCTTTGTAATATTTTATTTTATTTTTATTTTATTATTATTATTTTTTTGAGACAGTGTCTCAGTTACCCAGGCTGGAGTGCAGTAGTGCGATCTTGGCTCACTGCAACCTCCGCCTCCCAGGTTCAAGCGATTCTTGTGCTTCAGCCTTCGGAGTAGCTGGGACTACAGGTGTGAGCCACCACGCCTGGCTAGTTTTTGTATTTTCAGTAGAGACAGGGTTTTGCCATGTTGCCCAGGCTGGTCTCGAACTCCTGGCCTCAAGTGATCCACCTGCCTCAGCCTCCTAAAGTGCTGAGATTACAGGCATGAGCCACTCACTGCACCCGGCCTATATTTGAATTGTAAAAAGTGATTCCACACCTTAACCTAACCATAATGGGAATTGGATTAGAGAATAGTGGGAATTTCAGACAAGCTGGAGAGGGTGAGAAGTAAGGGAAGAGAAACGTTATGGAACCTCTCACATAAAAAGTGCACAGTGGCCTACACCTATATGGATGTGAGGCTGCTCCTGATAGGAAATATCCCCAAACCCCTTGTTTGCAGTCCATGGCCCCAGTCTCAACTCCATCAAATCATGATGCTTCCCCTGAGATCATGATTGCGTTGCCCAGTTTCCTCTCTGACCAGACCTGATTCTACAGACAAAAGCCAACCTCCTCACTTCGATTCTCCTGGATTCTTTTCTCCTCTTCACATCTACAGCCGCTCTTCTAACTTCTTACTCCTGTTGCAATTCCAGATATTCCAGAGACAGGACATCTCCAAGGCACCCCAGGGCCCCAAATAACAAACCTTATTTGTTTCCCACCTCACACAATCTGAACTCTTCTGCCTGCCCTTTGAAACCCTTTGCGATCACCTCCAACCTTATTTCTTGCTCCTCCTCAATACAGCCTGTTCTGGTTGGCACAGCCTCACCTCTTACCTTTGCCACGATGCTACTCCTTGCTATGTCACTCAGTTCTGCATGGTGAGTCTCCTCCATCCACTGTGATCTGGAACCACGTCATTGTCAGTGGAGGCTGAATACAACTGGAATTTTTTATGGGATTCTAACAGACCTGTCCCCGATAATGACATGCCCCTAATTTCCGTTCTTTACTGACTACTCATTGGCTGTATCACTCTAGTTGCACAAATGATCTGTATCTCCCTCTATGCATGCCTACTAGGCCCAGGGAAGTAATATAGTTTTTGTAACTAGGAGTGGTAAAGATGATGGCTAATTGGAGAGAGTAAGCTCAAGTTAAAAGCATTCAAATTCAATTTTTTTTTTTTTTTTTTTTTTTTTGAGACAAGGTCTAGCTCTCTTGCCCAGGCTGGAGTACAGTGGCATGATCACAGCTCACTGCAGCTTCAAACTCCTGGACTCAAATGATCTTCCCACCCCAGCCTCCCGAGTAGCTGGGACTACAGGTGCTCACCACCACGCCCAGCTAATTTTTTTAAACAAATTTTTGTGGAGACAGAGGTCTTTCCATGTTGTTCAGGCTGGTCTTGAACTCCTGGGCTCAAGTGATTCTCCCATCTTGGCCTCCCAAAATGCTGGGATTATAGGCATGAGCCACCGTGCCCAGCTCAAATTCAAAAATTTTAAGACATTATGGGACAAAGAAAATTCACCTGTCCATCCAAATAATGTAATGTACAATAAATCTGCAACAACTGCTTAAGCTTGTCTTGAAGTTTTTCTGTTTTGCAGGACTCTTCCTGGGCAGTACATTTCCTTCTCTTCTAGTGGAGTTAGAATTTATTGCTTACAACTCTTTCAGAAAATGGCAGTAATTAGAAATGGAGTCTGAGGAGGGGGATTTGCTCAAAATACGAGTATCATTTCTTTACCATTTTTCTTTAGCAATGTATTCTGTAATCATAAATGAGCTACATGAAGAGTTGAGCACAGCCTGGAAATATTGCATGTTTAATATCAGCCTCCTTTCCCTTCTTCAGAATTAAACTCTGGATCCTTCCTAGACTTGGCCAGTTCCAAGTCACGACTTCTTCAGATACACTCGTGCTGTAAGAAGCAGTAAAGTTTAGTGGTTATGATCACAGACCTAGAGCTGGTCTATCTGGGTTTAAAGCCAGACTCTATAGCTTCCTGGATGTGGCTGTCTGTTTAACCTTGGGCAAGCTAGGTGACCTCTGTTTGCCTCAGTTTCCTCATTTGTGAAGTGCGGATAATAATAGTACCTACCTCATGTCATCGTTTTAAGGATTAAATAAATTAACACATTTAAAATATAAGAAGTTTGAAAAGTTCTTGGACTCCGGCTGCAGCGTCAGCCTCCCTCGGGCCTCGGCAGCGGCGGCGGCTCGCTCGCCTCAGCCCCAGCGCCCCTCGGCTACCCCCGGCCCAGGCCCGCAGCGCCACCCGCCCTCGGCCGCCCCGACGCCGGCCTGGGCCGCGGTGGCAGCCCCGGGCTCGCGTAGGCGCCGACCGCTCCCGGCCCGCCCCCTACGGGCCCCGGCTAGAGGCGCCGCCGCCGCCGGCCCGCGGAGCCCGGATGCTGGCCCGGAGGAAGCCGGTGCTGCCGGTGCTGCCGGCGCTCACCATCAACCCTACCATCGCCGAGGGCCCGTCCCCAACCAGCGAGGGCGCCTCCGAGGCAAACCTGGTGGACCTGCAGAAGAAGCTGGAGGAGCTGGAACTTGACGAGCAGCAGAAGCGGCTGGAAGCCTTTCTCACCCAGAAAGCCAAGGTCGGCGAACTCAAAGACGATGACTTCGAAAGGATCTCAGAGCTGGGCGCGGGCAACGGCGGGGTGGTCACCGAAGTCCAGCCCAGACCCTCGAGCCTCATCATGGCCTTGAGATCAAGCCGGCCATCAGGAACCAGATCATCCGCGAGCAACAGGTCCTGCACGAGTGCAACTCGCCGTACATCGTGGGCTTCTACGAGGCTTTCTGCAGTGACGGGGAGATCAGCATCTGCATAGAGCACATGGATGGCGGCTCCCTGGACCAGGTGCTGAAAGATGCCAAGAGGATTCCCGAGGAGATCCTGGAGAAAAGTCAGCATTACGGTTCTCCGGGGCTTGGCGTACCTCCGAGAGAAGCACCAGATCGTGCACCAAGATGTGAAGCCCTCCAACATCCTCGTGAACTCTAGAGGGGAGATCAAGCTGTGTGACTTCGGGGTGAGCGGCCAGCTCATCGATTCCATGGCCAACTCTTTCGCGGGCACGCGCTCCTACATGGCTCCGGAGCGGTTGCAGGGCACACATTACTCGGTGTAGTCGGTCATCTGGAGCATGGGCCTGTCCCTGGTGGAGGTGGCCATCGGAAGGTACCCCATTCCCCCGCCCGACACCAAGGAGCTGGAGGCCATCTTTGGCCGGCCCGTGGTCGACAGGGAAGAAGGAGAGCCTCACAGTATCTCGCCTCGGCCAAGGCCCCCCGGGCGCCCCATCAGCGGTCACGGGATGGACAGCCGGCCCGCCATGGCCATCTTCGAACTGCTGGACTATATTGTGAACGAGCCGCCTCGCAAGCTGCCGAACGGTGTGTTCACCCCCGACTTCCAGGAGTTTGTCAATAAATGCCTCATCAAGAACCCAACGGAGCGGGCGGACCTAAAGATGCTCACAAACCACGCCTTCATCAAGCGGTCCGAGGTGGAAGAAGTGGATTTTGCCTGCTGGTTGTGTAAAACCCTGCGGCTGAACCAGCCCGGCACACCCACGCGCACCGCCGTGTAACAGTGGCCGGGCTCCCCGCGTCGCGCTGGTGACCTGCCCACCTTCCCTGTCCACGCCCCGCCCTTCCAGCTGAGGACAGGCTGGCGCCTCCACCCACCCTTCTGCCTCACCCCTGCGGAGAGCACCTTGGCGGGGCGACAACTGCGCACGCAAGAACGGGGGTCTCCTCTCCTGCCGGTCCCTGCCGTCGTGCCTCTGGGGACGGGCGACGCTGCTGTGTGTGGTCTCAGAGCCTCTGCTTCCTTAGGTTACAAAACAAAACAGGGAGAGAAAAACCAAAAAAAAAAAAAAAAAAAAGAAGTTTGAAAAGTTGGGAAACACTGGGTAAACTTGTTTTTAAACAGTGTATTAGTCAGCTTTTCAAATAATATGGCCAGTATCTTTTTCTTCAACCCTTGGACAACCCCCTATTTAAGACAATGAGTCCAGGCCAGGCACGGTGGCTCACACCTGTAAACCCAGCACTTTGGGAGGCCAAGGAAGGCCAATTGCTTGAGCCCAGGAGTTGGAGACCACCCCAGGCAACATAGCAAAATGTTGTCTCTACCAAAAAGATAAAAATACAAAATACAAACAATTAGCCAGGTATGGCAGCCCACACCTGTGGTCCCAGCTACTTGGGAGGCTGAGCAGGGAGAATCACATGAGCCCTGGAGGCTGAGGCTGCAGTGAGCAGTGATCATGCCACTGCACTCCAACCTGGGTGACAGAGCGAAACCCCGTCTCAAAATAAAATAAAATAAAATAAAGCAATGAGTCCAATTTTAATCTTTAAAAAGTATAATAAATACACTAAAAAGTGTCCAAAAATTCTGGAAATACAGGAAAAATATATATATTTATTTAATCTGAAGTAAGCTTTTTTTCACATTAACAAATGGATTAATTGCTTCAAATTTAGAGATATTTCACCTGATAAGATGTCCTGGGGTTAAAAAAGTTGAACATATTGGCCGGGTGCCATGGCTCACAGCTATAATCCCAGCACTTTAGGAGGCCGAGCGGGAGTGGATCACCTGAGGTCAGGGGTTCAAGACCAGCCTGGCCAACATGGTGAAACCCCATCTCTACTAAAATGCAAAAATTAGCTGGGCTTGGTGGTGCATGCCTATAATCCCAGCAACTTGGGAGGCTGAGGCAGGAGAATCGCCTGAAACCTGGAGACAGAGGTTGCAGTGAGCTGAGATCTCGCCATTGCACTCCAGCCTGGGCGACAAGAGCGAAACTCCATCTCAAAAAAAAAATTTTTTCAATTGAACATACTATTTGAAAAGCTAAATGACACACAATTTAAAAGTCTGTTTATCCTTTTTCCCAACTTTTCAGATACCCTGTGCTTAGCACGGTGACTGGCACTTAGTAAGCATTGTTGCAAATGTCATTTTCCTATGACTCGTTGTCCCTTCACTTTATGGGGAGGGTCCCCTCCTCTGCCTGGACCATTGTCCAGTCTAACGTATCCCACTTTGGAAACTCTTAAAGTAGCATGTCTCCAAAGAGCTGCGTCGGCTAACACTATTCCTCGCTGTCCTAGGAGGTGAAGTGATATGTACAGAAATAATGTTTGTCTCAGCTCAGGCTACTGTAGGGTCTCACTGTTGCCCAAGCTGGAGTGCAGCAGAACTATCATAGCTCACTGCAGCCTCGAATCCTGGGCTCAAGTGATTCCCCCACCTCAGCCTCCTGAGTAACTAGGACTACAGGCATGTGCCATCACACCCAACTAATTTTTTCTTTTACTTTTTGCAGAGACAGGGTCTTGCCATGTTATCCAGGCTGGTCTCGAATTCCTGGCCTCAAGTGATCCTCCTGTCTCAGCCTCACAAATTGCTGGGATTACAAGCATGAGCCATTGCACTGGCCTCTTCTTATAAAGACACTAATTCTATCATAAGGGCCCTATCCTCCGACCTCGTCTAAACCCAATTTTCTCCCAAAGGCCCATCTCCAAATACCGTCACACTGGGGTTACATATTTGGTGGGAGAGGCGATTCAGCTCATAGTAATATTATATACCTGCCCAAAAAGGTAGGGGAGCAACTTAAAGTGATACTGGAAACCAATGATACTGGAAATGAATGCTTACCACTTATTTTCCCCAATATTTTCTGCATTTGTTTTTTTGGTTTTTGTGTTGTTGTTGTTGTTGTTGTTGTGACGGAGTCTCGCTCTGTCATCCAGGCTGGAGTGCAGTGGCACAATCTGGGCTCACTGCAACCTCCGCCTCCCAGGTTCAAGTGATTCTCCTGCCTCAGCCTCCCGAGTAGCTGGGATTACAGGAGCCCGCCACCATGCCCAGCTAATTTTTGTATTTTTAGTAGGGACGGGGTTTCACCAGGTTGGCCAGGCTGGTCTTGAACTCCTGAACTCAGGTGATCCACCTACTTCAGCCTCCCAAAGTGCTGGGATTACAGGCGTGGGCCACACTGTGCCTGGCCTGTATTTGTTTTTTGAGTAGCTGGTCATTCACATGGTTTACAGTCAAAAGAGGCAAAAGGATATGC
The DNA here is from genome assembly GCF_028885625.2 of Pongo pygmaeus. Classification (NCBI taxonomy): domain Eukaryota; kingdom Metazoa; phylum Chordata; class Mammalia; order Primates; family Hominidae; genus Pongo; species Pongo pygmaeus. The sequence continues at coordinate 128,009,903 of NC_072379.2, forward strand.
AGTGAAAACTCTCCCTCCTATCCCTGCTTTCCAGCCACCAGTTTCCTTCCCCAGAGGCTGTGGCCGGGGCTTTTGTCTCCCTCCAGAGATAACCTATGTACATCCAGGTCCCTTGGACACATGGGTTTCAGAATCCAGAACGTTTCAGGTTTAGGCAGTAATAAGGTGCATATAGCATGTATTCTGCAACACCCCAGGCTCTGTCTAGGATGGCCAGTCATCCCAGTTTGTCCCAGACTGCCCCAGCTTTAGCACTATCAGACAAACCAGGCTGATTTGACCACTTTTTAGTTTAACCAAGTTTTTGTGAATGACTTCTTTATCTCTGCTGCTTCTTAATATCTATTCAAGATTGTTTTAAGATCACTTTATTCTTCCTTTTCCTTTGGTTTTCAGGCTTGCCCTCTGTCAAACCATCAGGCAAAACATACCCTGATGAACACATCAAATTCAGCATCAAAGTGGACACTTACAACTTTAATGCTCACTACGAATTAACCCCAAAATAGCTACGTAAATAAAATTAGCAGGATTATCAGAGAATTGTTCAAATAGCAATCACAGAATTCTTTCCCTGTTCTTTAAAAACTCCAGAGATTGGCTGGGCGCAGTGGCTCATGCCTGTAATCCCAGCACTTTGGGTGGCTGAGGCTGGCGGATCACCTGAGGTCAGGAGTTCAAGACCAGCCTGGCCAACATGGTGAAACCCCTATTTCTATTAAACATATAAAAATTAGCCGAGTGTCGTGATGGGCACCTGTAATCCCAGCTACTCAGGAGACTGAGACAAAAGAGTCGCTTGAACTCAGGAGGCGGAGGCTGCAGTGAGCTGAGATCACGCCATGCACTCCAGCCTGGGTGACAAGAGCGGGACTGTCTCAAAAAATATAAATAAATAAAATAAAAAATAAAAATTTCAGACATTGTTCATGATGTTGTTTAGGTCTCTGGAAACATTAAATGTCAGGCTTATTTTTTGTGAAAAATATGTGTTTGTATATGTGTATGCATGTGCCCAGAGAAAACTCTGGAAGGCAGTGGCAGTGATTTTTATTTTCTTCCTTTTTAATTATTTATATATTTTTATAATGAATATGTCCTAATTGTACAATAGTTTGAAGTAATTTTTTTTTCTATTGAAAAAGGTGCTGGTATGTTGTTTCCAGAATTATCATGATTCTTTCCAAATTTACATTCTGTCATTATTGGTAAAGCAGAAGTCACCTGTGTTTTGAATCCAAACAATGTAGCTAGGCTTGTGGCTAGATCACATGCTCCTTAGGTCAGGGCTAAGCTGTGTGGTTCAATTTCAGTGTATGTGCTGCCGAAGCGAGCCTGGGCTGCCTCATTCACGTTTGTACCCCGGCCCTTGGTACAACGCCTGACATGAAATGGGTGCTCACAGCTTGTTTGCTGTGCTGCGTTTGAACACTCCTGTAAGCATAACTTCATTCTGGATGCAAGGATCCAAATTCTTTTCACAGATTAAACAGTTTAAATCTATCATCACAGGTTTTCATCCACGGTGAGTATCCACACACAGTGCCACCGAGAATGGTATCCTATTACAAATACATCACCTTGAAAAGGTGAGTCACAATTCTCCTATAATCAAGGTGACATAAAATCCAAGACTAATCTTAGTCAAAATTGCCAGAGGTAGTTTCTACCCCCTGCAAGTGCTATCACAAATACATGAATTTAATAATAGAGGTAATGTAGTCTATGAAACCCAATTATATCCGACCTCTTTCAACAAGAGACAAATTTCATCTTTATTTTTGTTGTTGTTGTTTGTTTTTAGATAGAGTCTAGCTCTGTCTCCATGCTGGAGTGCAGTGGCATGATCTCTGCTCAGTGTAACCTCTGCCTCCCAGATTCAAGCAATTCTCCTGCCTCAGCCTCCCAAGTGGCTGGACTTACAGGCCCTCGCTGCCATGCCCAGCTAATTTTTGTATTTTTAGTAGAGACGGGGTTTCACCATGACGAAGATCACGATGGTCTTGATCTCCTGACCTCGTGATCTGCCCACCTTGGCCTCCCAAAGTGCTGGGATTACAGGCATGAGCCACTGCACCCAGCCAATTTCATCTATTTTTATTTAACAAAATCATATCTGTAATGAACTGATCATACTTGAAATGCAAAATTCAATTATACTTCAATATTTTTATTTCTTTTTCCTGTGTCATTCCATTAAGAGTTTGTGACGGACTCCCCTTGCCTGAAGAACCCTTAATGGTCTTCCCCAGAGGTAGACATTTTGCAAGGGGCTGCGGGTCCCCTTAGGACTCATCGCTACTACTTTCATTGCTCCTAGACCTATGCGTTTTAGCTTATAGCAGGTCCCTCAGAATGAGGTACAAAGTTAACCTGTGAAGAGACAAAACACACATTGAAGAATTACATTGTTTTACCAATTTATATCAACCAATTCCCAGACTGAAAACAGTTCACAGATGCAGAACGTCTCACATATACCAATTTATATCAACCAATTTATATCATTCTGGAGAATATGTGTGGGATTGGGTCCTCAGAGTATGGGATCGGGGTGAAAGAAATATAAAGTGGGGCCCGGCTAAATGGATTGCTATGAGCTCACTAAGCAGAGATTCTGGACTTCATATTGTTAGCTCAAGTTGTTAGAAATGGTTCTGATAGTTTGTTTGGTTAGTTAACTTGAAGTCTGGACCCAAAGGTGGCTTAGGCTGAATAAAGTTTCCTTGGTATACTATGGAGCAGAATTTCTCAATTTTGGCATAATTAACTATGAAAGAATCAAAATGGAGCCACTTATGTTAAAAACCCTGGCAAATAAAGTGGCGAAGTCCATGAAGGGAGGGTTCTCATGCATGAATGCCTGATAATAAGAACTATTACAAAAAACTCTACAAAACCACAACCTTGCACAAAGGCCATCTCAACCTTACACAGAAAAATACTTCTGCAAGGATGTACATCTGCACAGCAACCGACCATCCAGCCTCCCTTGTTATTGATCCATGTAGCTGAGAATAATTATCTCAAAACAATTATGTAATCCTTCTCATTTTTCCTTTAAAAACCTTTATCTTCCTTTACCTCCCTGAATATGCCTCGTTACTATGGCACGTGTATTCCTGTTGCAATGCCTCTTCCCCAATAAAATGATTTTCTTTTGGAGAGTCTCCCTTTCTTTTTGCTATTTGGGTTGACATAACATAAGACTTTGTGGTGGGGTGCTGTCCTGTGCACCGTAGGATGTTTAGCAGCAGTGCTGAGACTAGGGTGAGTTGAGCGAGACAGCTAGCTTTGGGCCCTGGGTACCTCACTCACCTAATCCCGGTCCTGGCTTCATTTAGCAGTAGCCGTGGCTCCTAGACACTAGGTACCAGTAGCACCCAGCTAGCTGTGACAACCAAAGATGTTTCCAGACATTGCCAAATGTCTCTTCCTAGAGAAGACATCTCCTCTATAGGGAACCACTGCTATAGAGGAAAGTTTCCAAAGTTTTCATAATTACTTGTTTCTATCATGTGTAATATGTGTTATGAAAACTCACAGTGCAAGGAAAATGCCTGGAATTCTGCCTAGATGTAAACTTATAAAAATGTAATAATGATGGCTAGTAAATACATAATTCATAAATATCATCACTTTGGAGGTGATATGACATGGATTTACTTCAGAATAGTCCTGTGGTGGGGGCAGTGGGTGGGAGTGGTGATGAAATAAGAATGGCTACAAGTCGATGACTGTTGTAGCTGGGGGTTGGGTTCATGGGCCTTTGTTGTACTATTATTATCTTTACCTCATATATATTTGATTCCATGACATAAATTTTTTTGTTTGTTTTTGAGATGGAGTCTCGCTGTGTCACCCAGGCTAGAGTGCAGTGGCGCCATCTCAGCTCACTACAACCTCCACCTCCCGGGTTCAGGTGATTCTCCTGCCTCAGCCTCCCGAGTAGCTGGGATTACAGGCATGCACCACCACACCTGACTAATTTTTGTATTTTTAGTAGAGACAGGGTTTTGCCATGTTGGCCAGGCTGGTCTTGAGCTCCTGACCTCAGGTGATCCACCCACCTCAGCCTCCCAAAGTGCTGGGATTACAGGTGTGAGCCACCGCGCCTGGCCTATAGAGTTTTTAAAAAATCATCTTTTCCAACTTAAGCCCATTCTTTTGTTTAAATTACTTGTTTCAGTCGTTTCACGTTGACTCTGCCTATTATTTCAAGTTCCTCTGATCTTTTATTTTGCTGACTTATTTAGCATAACTTTTGCTATATGACATACTTAAACAGATATAACCATGATGACAAGAACAGACATGCTTAATCTTATCCTCAGGCCTGGTTGGGTGCCAGTCTCCGTGGGTAGCCTCATCTTCCACTCCTTTCATAGGCCTTATACACAGACCACTGGTTGCCTCCCGTTGACCATACGTTTGCAACCCTCTGGATCATCATGCACTTTCCTGTCTTCTCTGTTCAGCAAAATCCTCCTCCTTCCTCTAGCTCAGCTCTAATGCCACTGCTCTCTCCTCTTCAGCGCTTCGCTTCCCTTTCATTCCAGCCCACTTCCCTTCTAGCCATGTCAAGTTCTCTTTTCCTCCTGCTCCAAAAGAGCTTTGCTCATATTTTCCTGATACTATTTATTGCATCATATAGTTTGCCATTGTAATAATAAGAATTATTTGGTTGAAAGAAAGAGAAACTAACTTACACTAGATTAACAGGAAGTCTATTAAAAGAATAACAAGGAAACCCTTCAGACTAAACTGCATGTGGCCAGCTGGGCCTGAGGGATTAATCCAGGAATTAAACACTCTTCTCTCCAAGTCTCTCTCCTCTGTGCTCTTCCCTGGGTGACTGGTTCATTCTCCTGCAGCAAATCAACTATTTCACTCTTTAGTCCCCATGGCAAAAAAACATGGGTGTCCCTCTGTTACTAAGTGTATCTGTTAGAGGTTTAGCCACACAGTGAGTGAGTATCTCTGTGTTTTGAGAGGGAAGGAATTCATTGGCCCAGTTTAGGTCAGGACTTATCTGCAGGGAGTGGATGGTGGATGGGCAGGATCACATGGTACAAAATAGCCACCTCCTCTATGGATGGGGATGGAGCAGTTATGGGTACATAGGGACATGGTAGACCATCCAAAAGCTTCCATTACAGTTATACACATGTCTAATTCCCCAGTTAGATCATGAGCTTCTCAAGGGCACTGACAATGGCTCCTTCATCATTGCATGCCTTTGCCAAGAAATACATATTTATTAAATGAATTTATAACCAGTTCAGTGGACCTTAACTTACACATTAGGCTCTCACAAGCATCTGAAATAATGCATACAGATACAGATACTCTGATAGACATTTTAAAATATAATAAACACTTTGTGGATCGGGCATGGTGGCTCACGCCTGTAATCTCAGCACTTTGGGAGGCCGAGGCAAGCGGATTGCCTGAGGTCGGGAGTTCGAGACCAGCCTGGCTAATGTGGTGAAACTCTGTCTCTACTAAAAATACAAAAATTAGTCAGGCATGATGGTGCACGCCTGTAGTCCCAGCTACTAGGGAGGCTGAGGCAGGAGAATCACTTGAACCCGGGAGGCAGGGGTTGCAGTGAGCCCAGATCGTGCCACTGCACTCCAGCCTGGGCGACAGAGAGAGACCCTGTCTCAAAAAAATAAATAAAATAAAATAAACAATTTGGGGCAGACATTCTAGTTTCCTACTCATATCCTTTCTGCCCTTCTTTCTTAATAGAACCCCGCTTTTTTTTCCTTCAGGGGAGTAGTACCTTCAGTTAGCAATATTTACTCAGAGGTGGTGATGTGGCCTAGTTCTAGCCAATGAGATATTAGCACAAGTTACTGGTAAAGCATCTGTGAATATTTTGTAAAAGGGACAAATGTGTCTGGCCTGTAACTTTTGCTTATCTCTTTCCCTGCCTGGAATGTGAGTGGGATGTTTGGATGTGCAGTAGCTACCTTGTGACCATGAGAGTGAAGGTTGCTCCCTAAGGTGGGGTAGCAGAAAAATAGAAGGAGCCTGGCTCCTTGAGGACGTTAGTAAGTCTTTGAGTGCAAAGGACCAGCCCTGAACAGTCCATCCCCGGACTTCTTGTTGCCTGAGACAAAAAGCAAATAAAAACAAAACAAAACATACTTGTTTAAGCCATGGTTGGTTGTTTTTCTGTTACTTGCAGCTGAACATAGTCCTAAAAAGCTTTTTAAAAAAAAAAAAAAAGATTGGCCAGGTGCCGTGGCTCACACCTGTAATCCCAGCACTTTGGGAGCCTGAGAGGGTGTCAATTGCTTGAGCCCAGGAGTTCAATACCAGCCTGGGCAACATGGCAAAACTCCATCTCTACCCAAAAATATATATATATACATATATATATAATATATATTTATATATTATATATGTGTTATATATATGGTGTGTGTATATATATACACACAGTCAGCTGGGCGTGGTGGTGTGTGCCTGTAGTCCCAGCTACTTAGGAGGCTGAGGCAGGAGGATCGCTTGAGCCTGGAAGGAGGAGGTTGCAGTGAGCCAAGATTGTGCCACTGCACTCCAGGCAGGGCGACAGAGTGAGACCTGTCTCAAAAAAGCAAAATAAAGTAAAACAAAAAAAAAAATTTAAACTAGAACTTATTTTTTAATTGTACAAGCCCTATGCTTACCTAAGGAAAGATATTAGATCCTTTAGAGATGTTTTTAAAAAGTATTGTCCATAGATGATCCACATCAGAGTTACACAGGCTGCTTATTAGAGAAAGTAAATTTTCAATGTGCTTGTTTGCTCAACCTAATCTCTCAACCGAGAATCAGAATCACTGGGGCTAGGGCCTGGAAATCTTCTCTTTCAACAAACTCACCAAACAATCTCTGAGCTCAGAAAATCTTAAGAACCACCAATAAATAATTCAAACAAGTTTGAATCATTTACTGGACAGCAAGGTAAATGTAACTAGTTTTTTTTTTTCCTTTTTAGTTTAACACCAATCCCCACACCTACCAACTTAACTTGATTATCATCAAGAAGGGTCAAACTCTTTTTGAAGAGGAAACAAACTGTCAAGCTTCAATAAGAGCACACAATTTCCTGCGAGGTTAAAGCAAATGTTCTGCTTTCTTTATTAAGTTTATTTTAACTAAACTTGCTAAGCTTCCTCTAAATGTGTCATACTATCCCTACCCCCTTCCTTTTTTGAGCACTGCCAATCACAGTGCCATTTCACATACGCAGTTGTGCTCAGTGTCATATTCTAATTGTCTAATACATTAGAAGTAAACACAATCCAATATACTTCTGATTTAATAGTCCCTTAGTTTAGGCTTTCCTGAGTTATTAATTCTTTTTAGACTCAGAATACTCTTATCTAATTTTGTCTTTCTTATTGAACTAAAAGTTATTCTTATATGAAAAAAACTCAAGTAGAAACAATTTTTAAAACCCCAAATCTTGAATTTGAATACGATCAGAGGTCATTTATTAAGTAACACCAGAGGCAAATGACTGATATTAGACCCCCTAAACTATCGTGACCCTATCTTTTGGAGTCTTATTTCTCAAAACACCACAAAGCTTTTTCTCCTCTCTAGTCATTATGCCACCCTGAACTCATTCCCAACTGCTCATCTTTGTTCAGGGTGTGTCCCCACCTAGGGAAGCCAAGCCTCACCTCCTCTTTAATTACTGCAACCCATTCTGCTAGTTCTCTTCTCTAAATTCTTATTCTAGTCACCATCATTACCACCTAATTTTTTAAATCTTCCCAAAGGAGGTTTTGACATGTCAGTCTCCAACTAAAAATCCTTCAATAGCACCATGTTTTCTTTTTTTTTCTTTTCTTTTAAAATAGAGTCTTGCTCTGCTGCCCAGGCTGGAGTGCAGTAGCGCCATCTCGGCTCACTGCAACCTGTACCTCCCAGGTACAACGATTCTCCTGCCTCAGCCTCCCAAGTAGCTGGGACTACAGGCACACCATCACACCCGGCTAGATTTGGATTTTTAGTAGAGACAGGGTTTCGCCATGTTGGTCTGGCTGGTCTTGAACTCCTGACCTCAGGTGATCCACCTGCCTCGGCCTCCCAAAGTGCTAGGATTACAGGCGTAAGCCACCGCACCTAGCCGAGCACCATGTTTTCAACACTGAATACATCCTGTGTCCCATGCTCTGCTAGGTGCCAGGGGTACACATACTAATGCAACATGGCCAGAGTCCTACAGGCATTATGGACTGATGGGTTATTATCACTGGGGCTCACTAGAAATCTCAAGTTGTCTACAGAGTGAACTGGAACTGGAAACAATCCTCAAGGCCCTCCATGATCTGTTTCTAATTTGTTTTACTAATTGTATCCCGCCTTATTCTCTCCCCTTTGATCCAAATACATGGGGCTACTTGCCACTAGCCAAACACACCTGCCCTCTTTCTGTCTCTCTGAATTTGCTCACTTTGATCTCTGCTCCTGAAGTGACCTCACTTCTCTACCCATGTTGATTCTGACATATCCTTGAGGACTCAGATTTCAAATGCCACCTTCTTCATGAAACATTATATTGCTTATGAAGTTCTAATTATGTCAGGTTTCTCAAAAAGAACCCCACATAATACCAAATGCAATGACTAGTTCTTGATTAAATCCTGGTTTGAACAAACCAGCTGTAAGATATTCTGGGGTCAATTGGGGAAATTTAAGTATGAACTGGGCACAAAATTATATTAGGAAATTATTGTTAAACTTATCAGGAATGATAACGTTATCATAGTTATATAAAAGTCATTATTTTTAGATATGAAAATGAAATTAATGGGTTAAATGACATGATAGCTCAAAAATGGAAGAAGGAAACATGAGAAAATGGGAAAATTTGGTAATGGGAATACTGTAGACGTTTCTGGATTATTCTTTCTACTTTTCGGTGTATTTGAAAATATTTCTAACCAAAAGAGAAAACAAGAACTGCAAAAGTTTTTCTCGTCAATAAAAATAAAACATATTCAAAAAAATAAAAAATAAAAATAAAACATATTCACTAAAGAAAATCTGGGGAAAAGGAAAAGTAACACAAATAGAGAGCAACCAATATCCTACCGTACAGAGATAATCATTATTTATATTATGATGCCTTTCCTTCTATACATTTATAAACCAATTCTTTTCTTTATTTTTTATTAACACATAAAAATGATATATATTTATGATATACAACATGGTGCTTTAAAATATATAATTCTTTTTATTTTACAAAATTGTGATGGCTCTGGACATATAGTTTTGTACTGATCTCAGATTTTAAAAGGACATATACAAAAGACAGAAGCACATAAGGCCAGGCTTGATGGCTTATGCCTATAATCCCAGCACTTTGGGAGGCCGAGGCGGGCGGATCACAAAGTCAGGAGATCAAGACCATCCTGGCTAACACGGTGAAACCCTGTCTCTACTAAAAATACAAAAACAAAATTAGCCGGGCATGGTGGCAGGTACCTGTAGTCCCAGCTACTCGGGAGGCTGAGACAGGAGAATGGCGTGAACCCAGGAGGCAGAGCTTGCAGTGAGCCGAGATTGCGCCACTGCACTCCAGCCTGGGCGACAGAGCGAGACTCCGTCTCAAAAAAATTTTTTTTTAATAAATAAATAAATAAATAAAAAAGCACATACATAAAAGAGAATGCTGCATTTTGTAGATATATTATGTGTCAATGAAAAGTTAAAATATGGAAAAAAAAAAGAAGGAAAACTTGTTAAACAGGGAGAATGGTACAGACAAATCTTGCAATCCTTCCAGAGTTACATACCAGCAGTTAGTTCTCTAATAATCCTAGATCCCACAGATGGGCTTTTCGACGGTGCATTTCAAACGGCGCAGCCCAGAATCACTTGCCTCTTTGCAGTTTCCAGCATTTGTAGTTCTCACTGTGGGCTCTCCAGGCTACTATATGCTTTTTTTCTTTTTTCCTTTTTTTTGAGAGAGTCTTGCTCTGTCGCCCAGGCTTGAGCACAGTGGCCTGATCTCAGCTCACTGCAACCTCCGCCTCCAGGGTCAAGCGAGTCTCCTGCCTCAGCCTCCTGAGTAGCTGGGATTACAGGCGTGCACCACCACGCCCAGCTAATTTTTGTATTTTTAGTAGAGACAGGGTTTCACCACGTTGGTCAGGTTGGTCTCGAAATCCTGACCTCGTGATCCACCCACCTCAGCCTCCCAAAGTGCTGGGATTACAGGTGTGAGCCACCACACCTGGCCTACATGCTTTTTGAAGGAAATCACCAGCCTGGCCAACTGGGATCCCCACAGTCATCAGCCACGCCAGCTGGGCCATCACTGCTGCTGACTGGTCTTGCCTGGAGTCTCCTGCCTTGCTCTACCCAGAACTCCCCTTTCCTAAAGCTCCTCGTCTACACCGTGTCACTGCTTCTCTCTTCACATACCTTCTTGCCACTGTTAGCTCCAGCAACATGACCCTCTTTCTTTACAGAGATATCATGCAAATATTTTAATTATTTTCATAATCATATGTAATAATATTAAATATATTTTTAAGTTAAAAATTGCTACGCATCCCGTCACAACAACACAGCTGATTTTACTTTTATATTTTTTCATCTCTGTTGAAATTTGCCCATATTTCTTACTGTGAATATGTTTATATTGTTAAAATCTCACATACTATTACATAAGTTTTTTGGGTTCCATTTTTTTTGTTTGTTTGTTTTCTGTGTTTTTGGAGACAGAATTTCTGTCACCCAGGCTGGAGTGCAGTGGTGCAATCTTGGCTCACTGCAACCTCCACCTCCTGGGTTCAAGCAGTTCTTGTGCCTCAGCTTCCCAAGTAGTTGGGATTACAGGTGCACGTCACCACGCCCAGTTAATTTTTGTATTTTTAGTAGAGATAGAGTTTTGCCATGTTGGCCAGGCTGGTCTCAAACTCCTGGCCTCAAGTCAGCCGCCCACCTTGGCCTCCCAAAGTGCTGGGATTACAGGCATGAGCCACCACACCCGCTTTGAATTCCATTTTAAATGGCCACATTATATATTCCAAAGAACTGAATACCTTTTCCAAGGACTCTAAATAAGTTGAAACTATTCACTGATTGTCAGATACTGTGTATACTTTATTCTACAACCCGATTTTTGCACCTCATATGTCATGGAGCTTTTTGAAAGTCAGTACATATATTTTCTATGTTATTTTAAATGGCTGCATAGCATTCTATAGTAAAGATATGTTTTTTCAATTTTTAAATTCTTTTTGATTTTTCAATTTGTGTAATTTTTTCATTTTGAATCATTAATACACTTTATGCTGCAAAAAAAAAAAAAAAACAGAAAGAATAAAATGGCACACAGTGAAAAGTCTCTCTCCTCTCTTTTCAATTCTCATCACCATCCCAGTATGTAACCTCCTTTCTTACTTGATGTCTTACATTTCCTTCCAGAGTTTATTTGGGCAGAGGGAAGCAAATATAAATGTTATTCCTTATTTTTGTTTTCTCTCTTTCTCTTTAGCCAGAATGTAATATATTGTATCCACTGTCCCTCATGTTGCCTTTTTTTTTTTTTTTTTTTTGAGACGGAGTCTTGCTCTGCCGCCCAGGCTGGGGTGCAGTGGTGCGATCTCGGCTCACTGCAACCTTCGCCTCCCAGGTTCACACCGTTCTCCTTCCTCAGCCTCCCGAGTAGCTGGGACTACAGGTGCCCACCACCACGCCCAGCTAATTTTTTTGTATTTTTAGTAGAGACGGGGTTTCACCATGTTAGCCAGGATGGTCTCAATCTCCTGACCTTGTGATCTGGTCACCTCGGCCTCCCAAAGTGCTGGGATTACAGGCATGAGCCACCGTGCCTGGCCTCATTTTGCTTTTTAAACGTAATGGGTTAACTTGGAGATCGTTCCAACTCAGTACAGAGAGAGTTTCCTAATTCTTTGTTCTATAGCTGCATGGCTTCCTACTTTGTGGTGCTGTCCTTGACTTCCACATGAGGGACATTGTGGTCATCACTTTGAATCCTAATCCCATCTCTACCTGTTAATTCCAAAACCTCATTCCAGCCATTATCCACCTTAATCCCTCTTGACCGTTTTGTTTTGTTTTGTTTTTTTCCTACGAACATGTTAGGTCTCTTATATGCTAACAGAGAACTTTCCCTTCACTCTGAAGTCCCTTAAGGCTCCCATAACCTTCAAAGCCAGATAGAGATGTCCACAGTTTAGTTCACAGCTTCCATTTCACCACCCATGCCTTCCTTGACACTGTGATTTTCCTTCTTCTTCCTGTCTCAGTTAAAAATGAATTTCTTGGCCTGGCACAGTGGCTCATGCCTGTAATCCCAGCACTTTGGGAGGCCCATGGGGGTGGATCACCTAAGGTCAGGAGTTCAGACCATCCTGGCCAGCATGGTGAGACCCCGTCTCTACTAAAAATACAAAAACTAGCCAGGCATGGTGGCGGGTGCCTGTAATCCCAGCTACTTGGGAGACTGAGGCAGGAGAATTTCTTGAACCAGGGAGGCGGAGGTTGCAGTGAGCTGAGATCAGGCCACTGCACTCCAGCCTGGGCAACAGAGTGAGACTCCGTCCCAAAAAAATAAAACTGATTTCTGGAAGATCATCTAATAGAAACATTCAGCATCTTGGTCTATTTCTCTATCCTCCCCGCTCTAACATCTGAAAATGGGCACCTACCCATTCACTCATTAACCTCTTGTAAAATAACTTCTGCCCACCTTACCTGCTTCATACTAAAACTGATCTCCAGTGTCACTTAACCTGTTAACGGCCAGTAATCTCCCAGTAATCTGGCTGTGACTGCCTTCTTTAACCTCCACTCTTGGTGCTCCTGTTATGCCTGCTTGTCACCACAGCCTAGCCCTAGAGATTCCATCTTGCCAATGCCTTCCCTTCTATCCTCTCCTAACCATCTATTATTCTGTCTATTACTCCTAAATCAGTTCCTGATTTCTGATTATCTGGATGATGAGCAGCATGCTTCTAACAAATCTTTCTCTCTCCAGCCTCTTTCCCACACCAACTGAAAACCGTGGGTTTTCCATCATTCCTTTCTCCAAAACTCTTATTTCCAAGTCAATTAAGCACTAACTCCCCAATCTGATATTCAATTACTTCCGCAATTTTAACACAATTCCACATGTAACGACATCGGTCAGCATTATGTCCCACTGCTATTCCAAGCATACCCTGTGCTCCAGCCACAGCAGTCTGCTTATTTTGCACGAAACACATGGCGTGCTTCTGCACCTCCAGGCTTTGGTTCACCCTTTTTTTTTTAATCCACCGGGATTATGTTTCCCCTCCATCTCTACTATTCTAAATCCCATCCTCCCCTAATTTCACTTGCCACGCTATCTTCACTAACCTTCTACCAAACGTATTATAATTATTTGTGCAGTTATCATATTTCCACACTGGATTCGAAATTCTGCTAAAACGAAATACTCTAATGCCTTTGATGAGCCTTCCATGTGCCAGCCATGTGCTAAGTGAGCTACATGCGTTATCTCATTTAATCCTCAAATCAACATCTAGGTCAGGACTCTCCCATTTAACATTAAACAAACGGAGGCTCCGAGAGATTAAGTAGCTTGCAGCTTTCACGCAGCTAATTATGGTGGAATCAGATCCCTCCCCGAGGTTCACTCTTGCATTACTTAGGGTAGCCAGCATAATATATTCGCCAGCTACACTGCACTCAACCTATGTGTGCCGGATCAGCATGTTAAAAACGGTGTCTGCAAGTAGACCAAGGGAAGAGGGGCTGCGGGGGCGGGAATTGAGACAGCAATGAATTAGGATGGCGAGATTGGCGGTGATATTTCCAAATTTCCACTGTTGGGTTGTAGAGCTTCTGAAATAAGCATTTAAAATGTATAGTTACTAAACAGGATTGCATATACTCTTGGTCTAATTGCTATGTGTAGGTTGGTTTTGTCTCCCTGATTTTATTGTCATCCCCCAGGGATTGTTTCTGTTCTCCCGTGTTCCCAGAGCTTTCGGCGCATTGCTCAACACACGGTGTGCGTACTTGTTGATTTTAATGTATGTGTGTTTGCATATGTGCACAGCAACTGGGGGGAGGACGTGGGTGTGGGATGCACTGTGCATTCCTTCTCCTTATTCTTGTTCCTTTGAGCAGCTGCAGCCTGGATGCTTTCCCTTAGGGATAGGGGAGAGGCAGAACCGCTGACCCTTTAACAAGTTATCCCTCACAGAACAGGTGTCTCCCCCGACTCTCGGTGGAGAGGGATGGCTGGATACTTAGTGACATCAACCACGAGCCAATGGGAAGTCGGGCTCCAGCGGTCGCGCCAATGGGCGGCCGGGGGCGGGCCGGGTTTCCTGGGCTCCGGGCTGGCCGGGCTGGTCCTGCGGCCGCGGCTGAGTCTCCTCCGCTCGCGCTGCCCACCGCGGCTCCAGCACCTCCAGGCGCGGTTACCCGACCCGCGCCGCTCCCGGACTCCCGGCTCGGGCGCCTCCCGCCGCAGCGCAGGCTGCCCCGCCGGCCGGGCTCCTGCGCGGCGCGGCTCGGCTCATGCCCCCGGGCGCGGGGCACACAGGCCGGCCGGCAGCCGCTAGGAAATAGGCCCCCGGGGGCGGCGGCGGCGGCGGAGCCATGGCGCGGAGACCCCGGGGGCCGGCCGCCTCCGGGGAGGAGTTCTCCTTCGTCAGCCCGCTGGTGAAATACCTGCTCTTCTTCTTCAACATGCTCTTCTGGGTGAGTCTGGGAGTCGAGGACACCTGGGCGGCGGGGTCCCCCCGCGGAGTGGAAGGGTGGCCCGGGGTGCCCCACGCGCGGGAGCCGCACTGCCGAGTTTTCTGGGCTGACGGCACTTTGGGGGAATTTATCCTGGGGAGGGACACCCCGGGGACGCCGCGTCTGCAGGGGGCGTTGCAGGGAGGAGGTTATGCCAGGGAATCAGTAAAGACTGATGGGTATTCTCGGGGCGTCGGAGGAGGGTCTGTGTTAGGCTAGAAATGTGGGTTTGAGGGAGCCTGTTGGCCCAAGGAGGACCCACTGACACATTCATGATGGGGGTCGGGAGTGGCGGGTGACTTTCAGGCCTGGGGGCCTGGAGGCCCGGCTGGCAAAGAAAGAAGAGGAAGGAAAAACCCAAACCTCTCTCTCCACCACCTCAGAGAGGATGGGTTACGGGCATCATCTCTTCCTTTTGCAGGCCTCATCTACCCCCACCTACACCCCCCCAAAGTCTGGGAAGAATGGCCTCCAGGCGCAGTTGTCTTTCCCATCCCAGCACTGCCCCACACTTTGCCCCCTCCCTGCCACCCTTCTCAGGACCAGACTTCACCCCTGGAGCCTGGCAATCACCAGTGTCTTTAAACAGGACCCCGTGTTGGGCCGGAGGGCCAGGGGTCCTTTCAGAATCTTCTGCTTGGGGTGGAAAAAGTATTGGGCTGCGACTCCAGACACCTGGATTCCCATCCCACTCTGCCGTTCATTGTTGACTTAACCAACCTAAGCATGTATGTTCATGTCCGCAGGCCTTGGCTCCCTCCCCCACAAATCCAACCCAGTGTGATCAGGGGTGGCAGAAAGACTGCTGAAGCTGAGAATTGAGCTGAACCAGATCATGCAATGCCAGCTTGACCCTGTTTCCTGGCTAGAGAGTCCTGGAGGTCCTGAGGTGTGAGAACATAGGGACATCCTTCCCCCATTCACCTCCTCTTCTGGCTCCTACCACACCAGAGCTGCTGCTTCTGGAGCCCACCATCCTTGCCCACTTCAGCTGGAGACATAAAGTTCAGACTTGCAGGAGGGAAGCATTGAGTCTAAAATATGTTTCCTAGGGGAGGGAGCAGAACAGACATCTAAGCCATTTGCTGGAAAGGTTTCACAGGGCCCGTGGGGTGAAGTGCAGACACAAAGCCCATAAGTGCTGGCCTGTTGGGACAAATGAGAGAAATCCCATAGGGTGGGATGATGACAGCGCACTCAGCCATCCTACTCCTGGGGAAAAGGAAACTTGGGCTCCTATCAAATGCTCAGTTTTAGAACTGGAAAAAAATTTTAGAAGACATCTTGTCCAGCATCTATCTGTGTTTATGTCTATAAAATGTAGAAAACTAAAGCACAGAGATGTTAAATGTTTTGTCCAAGGTCCAACAGCTGATTAGCAGGCTTGGTCTGGTGACCTTTCTACTGAACCACAGTGCCGCTGGGGGAAGTCCTCAGCACAGATGGCTGCTGCTATAGCTGGGGTATGGGCAGTATTAGTAGTTAACCAGTCAACCCAAGTTCCCATGGTCTGGGTTCTGCTTCAGCTGGAGGTTAGGGAAAAACACAAGAAAATCTCTTACCACTCTACCAGCGCTGGGGGATGTACTAAGAGACTCCCCACCTAGGGGCAAGTATCAGTGAAGTCTCTGTGCTCACTGAGTGTGCCAGGCCAGTGACGTGCCATCCTCGGAGCCAGCACTAGTATTTCAGGGACTTTAGGTTGTCACTCTGACTCCCTTTATCTGCCGAGACTGTCTGCCTTGGAGCTATCGGCACCTCACCCTTGTCTGTGCTCGCCAGTGACAACAGCTGGGTGCATCTGTTACACTTGTGTTCCTGGTCATTTTTTTTTTCTCGAGCTTCCCTACCCACTACCTCCACCCTACCCCCCTTTTATCGGACAAATGACTTTGAGAGATCTCAGCCAGGAGAGAGTTTGGCTCCACAGACCCATTTACCTTGGTAAAAATGCTTCATTCAAGGTCAGAAGACGTGGGTGGCCAAGCTAGCACCACCCCAAATTAGAATAGAGCCCCTTCTTGGCCCTACAGTAGACTCATAAAAAATCAGAGGCTCTAGAAATAGCACACTGAAGGGCAAGAGGCTCAGCATCTTTTTGGCACCAACTTACTGTGTGACCCTAAGCCAATGTATCTGTCTCTCTGACCTTAATCTTTCTCCTCTAAAGGAGAAACAATTTCTGCCTCAGTGAACTATTTAAGGATGAATGAATCATTTTAGGGACTATTTTCTTTCTTCAAGACCTGGAGCTGGATCTAAGGATGAATCTCCCTGTGTCCTGATTGCCCTTCCTAGGGGATAGTACTTTTCAGGTGTTATTGAATGTCTGTTCTCCCCCAAACCCAGTGCTGCACAGGTATATTCATACAAGAGCAGCTGGAGAGAAAAGGCTGCTTCCCCAGATCAGGGGGCCATCTTTCTTCCTAGCTCCTCTTCAGGGTCTGGTTCCCATGCTTTCTTTTTTGTAGACTTCCACCATCCTAATCAAATTCTGCTCTTCTGCCCAGGAAGCACCTATGGATGAGACGATGGTCAGCCCACACCCTTTGCAGGCAGAGTGCATGTTCTGGCCAGCTTCTGGAGCTACCACGTGGCAGTGGTTATTGTGTCTGTGCCTGGAACCCACTAGGAAGGTGTCCAGCATCCTCTGGGCTCTGAATAGTGGTGCTGGTGGTGATGGTGGCTACGTCTGCTGTTGCTCTAGAAGCCCTGACTCTTGGGGCATTTGGAGTCTGACTCAGAAAGCTAATGACTTTTAGGGGACTGGGACCAGTTCCTGCTGTTCATGTTTCAAATCTTACTTCCCCTTTGACCTGGGAGTTCTGATTTTCTTCCCAGAATCATGTTGCTGGGTTACTGACTATGGGGATTCCATGGCCTTGAGTAGCTGCTCTAAGATCCTAGATGTTGTATTTAAATCAGTTAGGGTGGCTACAGAGCAGCTGCCTCTCCTCACCTCCCTCTGCAGGACAGCTCCGTGCAGACATTGGGGTGGTGCCTGCTTTATCAGCTTGGCCACGTGTTGTCAGGAATATTCAGTGCCGCCCACCTCCTTCCTCGCTGGTCCTTTTCCCACTCAGGGCAGCAGTTGGCTGGCTTTTGAGTCAGGCAGAGCCCAGAAGCTCAGACCTCCAGCCCCTGTGTCTCAGCCCAGGCTTCCCTAGCAGCCATGCCTCAGGGCTCCCATGGCACCTTCTGTATTCTTCTATTGTCACATCCCTTACCTGTGCTGCAATTGTGTTTACTTCTCCGTCTCCCCCTCTAGACTTCGGGCTCTCGAGGGTGGGCACTGCCCTATTCACTTCTGGATCCCCAGTGCCCAGCTGTGTTTGGCATAAATTGGGTGCTTACTGAATGTTTATTGGATGGCAAGTGAGAGAGCAAACCCCACAGGGTAGAGGCTTGATGCCCGTCCTCCCTTCCTCATGGACACTGGCCTGTCAAGATGCAGCTCAGCCTGGGGTCCTTGAGCACTCTTGGTGATGAGGTACCCAACTGTGTTCTCCTCTGTGGTGGGTCTGGTGGCCTGGCAACCCTCCACTTAAGCCAGGTCAGAAACATGGCAGCCATCCCCTCCTCAGAGCCACACGTACTTACTGCCTACAGCATCTGGATTTTCTCACTTCCACTGCCACATATATGGACCCCTGTCCAGGTCTTCCCTAGGCTGAGCCAAGCCACCAGTGGGGCATCTTCTTCAAGAAATCCACTCTCCCATCCAGGACTACTGTGTTGGAGTCCTTGGGCACTCAGAATCACCCAGACCACTCTCAGCACCATTTCTTTTTGTCTGGCTCAAAAACCATGAGGAAGTAACGAGGCATCAAGCCAGGCAAAAACCTCTTCTAAGTGGCAGGGGACCTTTCTGCCATCCGACCCCCTCATCCTATACTTCCAAATACACTAGGAGGCAGAGCCCACCACCTCCCTCCCCGACACCCGCCGTCTTCCGCATAGACTTGGCTGGCTTCCATAACTGAAGATAGTCAGATGCTTTTTATAAAAACAACAAAAATTACAAAATATGGGAAATGAAGACAAGAACCATCTCCTTAGCTATGCAGGTCGCGTGCACACCTTCTTAACTTCCCAGCAGCTTTGTTTGCCTTGTACCAAGTAGAAAACCATAAACTTCAAGCAGCCTTTAAAAAGAAAAAAAGAAGGCTGGGCGTGGTGGCTCATGCCTGTAATCCCAGCACTTTGGGAGGCCGTGGCGGGTGGATCACCTGAGGCAAGGAGTTCGAGATCGAGTTCAACATGGTGAAACCCCATCTCTACTAAAAATGCAAAAATTAGCCAGGTGTGGTGGTGCACACCTGTATTCCCAGCTACTTGGGAGGCTGAGGCAGACGAATCACCTGAATCTGGGAGGAGGAGATTGCAGTGAGCCGAGATTATTGCATTCCAGGCTGGTCAACAAAAGTGAAACTCCGTCTCAAAAAAAAGAAAACATAGAGTCCCTCTCAGATCTTTGTAGGAGGCTAGTGCTGGGCCAGTCCCTCCAGGGCTTTGAGTTTGAATGTTTATTTACTGCAAGCCCTTGCAGACCTCCCTTCCTCTTTCTTAACCTTGGAAGAACAAAGCCAGCCGTGGCCTGAGGAAGATGCCAAAGGCTTGGCCCCAGACATTGTTGAGGAAGGAGCCCTGTGGACTCCTCCACTCCAGGGGGACAGTGTCCCCCAATCCAGAGGGAGAGCGCTGAAAGCCAGCCTCCCATGGACAGCGCCACCTCAGGCACCCATAACAGCAGCGCCACGGAGAGCACAGAAAGACCAGTATGTGAAGGTCATGGGCAGGAGAGAGGTGGCCCTGCTCCAGGGCCACAGGCTGAAAGCTCTTTGGCTTCATCCAGATATAAGGGTAGGGAGGACTGAGAAACCAGAGGTGGAAACCACTGCCTTGCTCACTTCCCTCTGAGCAGGGACACGGTTTCGATTGCCACACAGGGAACCACTTTACCCTCAGCTGTCTCCACCATCACCTTCAAAAGAGGAGGGAAAGAGATTCTAAGGAGGGGGTGTGGGCCCTGAGACAGTGGGGTTCCACTGCTTCTTGCAGCCTGGACTTTGGACTATGGAAGACAGACAAGGCTAGGGCTTTCCCTGGAGGCTACGCCTGCAGGTGGCCCCACTGTGGCAACGCGATGCCTTCCCTTTTCAGAGTGCTGTTCCAGAGACTTCCCTCTGAGCCACTTCCTGGGCCCTGCTGGCACCCTGTCCCCACCGCCAGCTGCAATCTTCCTTCCCCTGCCTGAGCCCCAGTCCATTTGGAGATTATCAGCTGCTCCCCGAAGGGAACCACAAGCAGCTGCTTCCCATCTCCCATGATGGCTGAGGGGAATACAGAAAATCCTGGGGGTACTGGGAGGCAGAGATAGGAAGGCAGCCAAGTGGCCAAGCTCATAAGGCTTTGGGGACATCCAGACCTAGGTTCCAGTCCCACGTCAGCCGCTCACTAGCCACGTGAACTGAGGAAAGTTGCTGGAATTCTCTGAACATTAGCTCTATAAAAGAGATCCTAACGCCCTCTTGGGTTTGTGGTCAGAATAAATGAGACAGTGTTTAGCCCAGCGCCTGGTCCTTAGCACTCAACAAAAAGTACTGCCACTGCTGTCCCTGTAAATGCTCCTAGAGGTCACCTGCTGGGGGTGGGCGTGGAGAGTGAGGCTGAGTGCTCCTCCAGGGAAGAGGAAAGAGAGTGGCAAGCAGACAGGGACTGGCTAGGGAAGGGCCAGCCTTTGCTCAACCCTCTTTGCTCACTTTCTCACCATAACAAAGGAAGACCAAAAACAAAGGAAGAAAATTAAAGAGAAAAGAAAAAAAGCTGAGCAGGAGACAATCATTATTGGTAGCTTTATATTTTTTAGTTTATGGAGAAATTTCCTATATATCCCATGAACAGAGCCCCACTGTTGTCTCCTGGGCCTTCCCTAGCTCTGCTTCTCAAGGCTTGTCACACCACCTTGGCCTTTTAAAATTTTTATTTACATATTTATTTGTTCATTTGTTTGTTTGTTTAGACATGGTCTTGCTCTTTAACCCAGGCTGGAGTGCAGTGATGGGATCACAGCTCACTGCAGCCTCGACTGCTTGGGTTCAAGCAATTGTCCCACCCCACCCTGTTGAGTAGCTCAGATTACGGGCATGCATCGCCATGCCCGGCTAATTTTTTTTTTTTTTTTAGAGACTGGACTTACTATGTTGCCCAGACTGGTCTTCAAATCCTAGCTTCAAACGATCTTCCTCACTTTGGCCTCCCAAAGTAGTGGGATTACAGGCATGAGCCACCATGCCTGGCCCTACCTTGATCTTAAATGCAATCCAGTAGAGATGGACTCTGGGAGCTAATTTGCCTGTAATTATTGGCATTTGGGCATAAGAGCCAGGAGAACAACCTTTATTCAGGACCTCAAGTTGAGGCCCTGCAACCTTTCCTCTCCTATTACTGATGGCCCTGAAGTACTGTCTTATGGGCTAGAATAAGGGTTTTTCCTTTTAAACATCAAATCATGACTATTTTTTCCCAATTTGCAAGAAAAAAAGTCAAGATAAGAAAATTTTCTTCATTTTCTCCTTTCTCCCGTGAGCATTAGTACCTGCAACTGCTTATCTGCCCACAAGTGCTAACAAAAGGCAAACAGAAGAGGACAAGTAGCAACTATTGTGGAAAACTAGGAAACAATTTATTTAGAGTATGCCTGTGTTGTTTTATGAAACGCAGAGACATACACCTAGCAGCCACATCTCTTAGTAAAATTGTTCCTTCGTTCTGTAGTAGAAATTAATATGTTTGCCTCCTCACATGATACACTGAGATGGACACAGCAGTATCTGTGTAATATTCCTGTCAAATATGTGTAATCTGAATCTAACTGTGAGGAAACAACCAAATAAATCCAAATCGAGAGACATTCTGCAAAACAATTGGCCGAAACATAAAAAATGTCAGTGTCCCAAAAAATGTCAGAACAAGTGTTGGGAAGGATGTGAAGACACTGGAACCCTCACACATGGCTAGTGGGGAAGTAAAAAGGCACAGCCGCTGTGGAAAACAGTTTGGCAGCTCTTTAAAAAATTAAACATAGAATTACCATATGACTCAGCAATTCCTAGGTATAGAGAACATTGAAAACAGGTATTCAAACAAGACCTTTTACATGAGTGTTCATAGCAATACTATCCACAGCAGCCAAAAGGTGGAAACAACACAAATGTCCACCAATGGAGGCATGGAGAAACAATTGTGTTATAGTCACACAACCAAGTATTATTCAGCGATAAAAGGAAATGAAGTTGGCAGGGCGCGGTGGCTCATGCCTGTAATCTTTTGGAGGCCGAGGCGGGCGGATCACTTGAGGTCAGGAGTTTGAGACCAGCCTGGCCAACGTAGGGAAATCCCGCCTCTACTAAAACTACAAAAATTAGCTGGGTGTGGTGGCATGCACCTGTAATCCCAGCTACTCAGGAGGCTGAGGCACAAGAATCTCTTGAACCTGAGAGGCAGAAGCTGCAGTGAGCTGAGATTGCACCACTACACTCCAGCCTGGGTGACAGAGAGAGACTCCATCTCAAAAAACAAACAAACAAACAGGAAATGAAGTTGTAACACATGGTACAACACAGATGAATCTTGAAAACATTCCACTAAATGAGCCGAGTGTGGTGGCTCATGCCTGTAATCCCAGCACTTTGGGAGGCCGAGGTGGGCGGATCACCTGAGGTTGGGAGTTCGAGACCACCCTGACCAACATGGAGAAACCCCATCTCTACTAAAAATACAAAATTAGCCAGGTTTGGTGGCACATGCCTGTAATCCCAGCTACTCGGGAGGCTGAGGGAGGAGAATGGCTTGAACCCTGGAGGAGAAGGTTGTGGTGAGCCGGAGATTGCGCCATTGCACTCCAGCCTGGGAAACAAGAGTGAAACTCCATCTCAAGAAAAAAAAAAGAAAACACTCTGCTAAGTGAAAGAAGCCAGACACAGAGGGTCACCTGGTGTGTGATTCCAAAGACAGGAAATGTCCAGAATAGGCAAATCCATAGAGACTGAAAGCAGATTTGTGGTTGCCAGGGGCTGGGGGCAGAGGATGGGGTGATGGGAATGGGGAGTGACGGTTTAATGGGTACAGGGTTTCTATTTGGGGTGATGATAAAGCACTGCACCCTGATAGTGGTGATGGTTGCACAGCCATGTGAATGTACTAAAGGCCACTGAACTGTTTACTTTAAGATGTCTAAAATGGTACATTTTGTGTCACATGTATTTTACCATAAATTTTAAAGTCAGTGTCTTAAAGACCAAAACAAAGGAAGAAAATTAAAGAGAAAAGAATTAAAGCCAAGAGACTGTTCCAGGCTGCAGGAGATTTAATCTCTAAATGCATGATCCTTGATTGGATCTTGGATAAGAAACAAAAAAAAGGTTACAAAGGACATTTTGGGGATAATTGGGGAAAGTTACATATGGACTGTAAATTAGGTCACAGTAATAGTGTATTAAAGTTTAAAAAAGAGGTCAGGTGCAGTGGCTCACATCTGGAATCCCAGCACTTTCAGAGGCCATGGCGGGTGGATCACTTGAGCCCAGGAGTTCAAGACCAGCCTGGGCAATATGGTGAAACCCTGTCTCTACAAAAAAATTTAAAAATTAGCCCAGTTGGTGGCACGTGTCTGTAGTCCCAGCCACTCAGGAGGCTGAGGCAGGAGGATTGCTTGAGCCCAGGAGGTCAAGGCTACAGTGAGCCCTTGATTGTGCCACTGTACTCCAGCCTGGGTGACAAAGCAAGACCCTGCCTCAAAGAAAAAAAAAGAAGAATATGACAAAAATCTATGATGTACACCAACAGAGCACTGTGACTTCCCAGTGCTCTGTCACTTGAACAATTTTAAGATCCACTACCTTAGCCAAGCATGGTGGCTCATGCCTGTAATCCCAGCACTTTGGGAGACCAATGCGGTAGGATCACCATATGCCGGGAGTTTAAGACCAGCCTGGGCAACCTAGCAAGATCCCATCTATACAAAAAATTTAAAAATCAGGTGAGTGTTGTGGCATGTGCCTGTACTCAGGAGGCTGAGGCAGGAGAATCTCTTGAGCCCATGAGGTTGAGGCTGCAATGAGCTGTGATTGTACCACTGCCCTCTAGCCTGGGCAACACAAGAGTGACACCTTGTCTGTTGGCGGGGGAAGAAAATAAGATCCACTGCCTTAAGTTTTGGTGTGATTGACGGGAAATCACTCAGATTAAAGTCTGTAAAACTGTATGCAAGTAAACCCTAGTTTATGAAAATCTGATATTAAAAAATGTATAGGCAGAGTGTGATGGCTCACACCTGTAATCCCAGCACTTTGGGAGGCTGGGGCAGGTGAATCACCTGAGGTCAGGAGTTTGAAACCAGCCTGGCCAACATGATGAAACCCTGTCTCTACTAAAAATACAAAATTAGCCAGGTGTGGTGTCTCATGCCTGTAATCCCAGCTACTTGGGAGGCTGAGGCAGGAGAATCGCTTGAACCTGGAAGGTGGAGGTTGCAGTGAGCCGAAATCGCGCCATCGCACTCCAGCCTGGGCAACAAGAGTGAAACTCCGTCTCAAAAAATAAAATAAAATAAAAAGTATAAACTAAAAAATTGGGGTGGGGGGAGGTAACAGACTATTTTTTAAGAGCAGTTTTACAGAAAAATTGAGAAGATAGTACAGAGATGGACATTTCTCAAAAAACAAAAAATAGAACTACTAGACAATCCAGCAATCCCACTACTGTTTATCCAAAGAAAAAGAAATGAATATATTGAAGAGACATCTGCACTCCCATGTTACTGCAGCAGTATTCACAATAGCCAAGAAATGGAACCACCTTAAGTGTCCATCTACAAATGAATGGATACAGAAAATATGGTTCATATACATAATGGGATATTATTCAGCCATAAAAAAGCATGAAATCCTGTCATTCGTGACATAGACAGAACTGGAGGTCATTATGTTAAGTGAAATAAGCTGAGAACAGAGAGACAAATATTGCATGTTCTCACTCACATTTGAGGGCTAAAAAAGTGAAACTCATAGAGGTAAAGAATAGAATGATAGTTACCAGAGGCTGGGATCCAGGGACAGGAGGATGAAAAGAGGCTGGTTCATAGGTACGAACATATGGTTACACAGAAGGAATAAGTTCTAGTGTTCAACAGCACAGTAGGGTGACTATAGTTGACAACAATATATTGTATTTTTCAAAATAAATTTAAAATATTTCTAACACAAAGAAATGATAAATGTTCAAGGTGGTGGATGTTCTAAATACCCTGATTTGATCATTAAACATTGTACACATGCATCAAAATATCATATATATCCCATAAATACGTACGATTTACATATATCAATTAAAAACATTTTAAAATAGTATTGAGAGTTCCTATATATCCTATACTCAGTTTTCCCTGTTATTAACACATTAGTATGATACATTTGTTGTGATTAATAGTATTATCATTATGGTCTACACTTTATTGGGTTTTTTTTCATTTTTATTTAATATCCTTCTGTTCCAGAATCCTATTCAGGATACTACATTACTTTTTTCTTTCTGTCTTTTTTTTGAGACAGAGTGTTGCTGTGTCACCCAGGCTGGAGTGCAGTGGCTCAATCATGGCTCACTGCAGCCTCAAACTCCTGGGGTCAAGCCATCCTCCTCCCACCTTAGCCTCCCAAGTAGCTGGGACTACAGGCGCACACCACCATACCCAGATTATTTTTATTTTTATTTTTTGTAGAGATGAGGTCTACGTTGGCTAGGCTGGTCTCAAACTCCTGAGCTCAAACCATCCTCCCCGCTCGACCTCCCAAAGTTTTGGGATTCCAGGCGTGGCCCACCATGTCCTGCCTTACATTACATTTAGTTGTCATGTCTCCTTAGGTTCCTCTTGGCTGTGACAGTTTCTTAGACTTACCTTGTTTTTAATGACCTTGACAGTTTTGGGAAGTGCTGGTCAGGTATTTTGTAGAATGTCCCTTTATTGGAACTTGCCTGCTGTTTTTCTCATCATTGTAATGCTGGGGTTATGGCTTTTGGGAGGAAGACCAGAGAAGTCAAGTGCCATTTTCATCACATCACATCATATCATACAAGTGATTCAGCAACATAATCATTGTTGATGTTGGCCTCGATCACCTGGATGAAGTAGTGTTTATCAGGTTCCTCCGCTGTAGAGTTAGCCTTTCTCCCCATGTTCCACACTGTGCTCTTTGGAAGAAAGTCACTATGCACAGTCTGCACTGAAGGAGTAAGGAGTTAAGCTCTACCTCTTTGAGGATGGAGTACCTACATGAATTATTTGAAATTCTTCTATGTGGGAGCTTTGTCTTTTCTCCGCTGTTCATTGAGTCATTTATTTATATCAGCATGGGCCCACAGATGTGTATTTTTTATTTTGGGTAATAATTCAATATTTCTTCATTTTGATGCTCAAATTGTCTAGCCTTGGCCATTGGGAGCTCTTTCAGTTGGCTTCTGTGTCCCTTTTGGATGCTCACATTGATGAGGATAGTGATGTGGGGAATTCATTTTTGTTTCTTCATGAGCATTTCCTTTCTTTGGGGCACTACAAGATGCTCTAGGCTCATCTTGTGCCTTTCCTGCCCCCATCCTAGAATCAGCCACTTCTCCAAGAAGCCCAGGGGATGGCTATTTTCATTATCCCTATGATCATTCACCTTACATAGGGATAATGGTACTGGTGTGTGCAAATTATTTTATATAATTTGACTGACGACTTTTCAGGAACATACGTTTTGCTAAAAGCTAGACTCAGCCATTTTAAAAGTTGTATCTAGCTCTTAAAAGTTTCCAGCCAGGCTTCATTCTAGTCGAATGTGAAAAGCTATCCAAAGAAGAGAAATGTCTTTATCTCCATCCTCATCGTGAAAGGAGGTCATTCGTGATATTGTGAGGCGCCATAAGGATTTTACAGAAAATTCTATCATAGTGGAAAGAGTTCCGGAATGAGATTGGGAGGTTGGATTTGGTCCAGATGGTGCACTGCACCAATATGCACTTGGTTAAGTGTTACTTCCACTCTTTTGGCCTCATCTGTAAAAAGAGGTGAGTGGCCAAACCCATTTCTAAAGTTCTGTTCACCTCCAAATGTGATGCTATGAACAGCAGCCGCCGCACTAACTTTGGAATGGCAGTAGCTTTGAGGGATCCAGGGTGGAAGTGAGGGCAGGAATGGGGGTGTGCAAGGTCAAGCTGTGAAATGCAGAATTTGAGAGCTCAGGGGAGAGACATCACTGATGATCATGTTAAATATTCGTAATAGTATTAAAGACTTAATCTTGATTTTAATGTAGCCTGTATCTGTGGCTCTAGATCCCTGGCTGATTATTCTTTAGGCTTGTAGGTTCTCAAGCTTGGCTGTACGTTGAAATAACCTGGAACATATTCAGAAATACTGTTGCCTAGGTCCCAATGCCAAAGATTCTGATCGACTTGGTTTGGGATGCAGCCTAGGCATTAGCAGTTTTTTAAGCCTCTCCCCCAACAACCCTAAGTCCCAGGCGATTCTAATGGCAGCCAAAGTTGAGCATGTGCTTTCAGCTATAAACGCTCTTGTCCCTCCACCGTATAACACATGGATTAAGGGTCCTCAGTGTACCATCTGCATAGCAGCAGATGAATTGGGTTTGGATAGTGTATTAGTTTCCTGTTGCTGCTGTGACAAATGACCACAAACTTAGTGGCTTAAAACAACACACATTAATTTTCTTATATTTCTGGTGGCCAGAAGGCCAAAACGGGTTTCACCGGGCTAAAATCAAACAAATCTCGCTGGGCTAAAATACAGCAGCACCGCATTCCTTCAGGAAGTGCTAGGAGGGACTCGCCTCCTTGCCTGCTCCAGCTTTTAGAGGCAGCCCTCATTCCTCCATCCATGGCACCACAGCAGTCCAGCCTCTGCCTCCGTCATCATCTCCTTCTCTGACTCTGACCCTCTTGCCTCCTCCTTCTTAGAAGGTCTTTTATGATTGTATTGAGTCCTCAGGGATAATTTCCCTAGCTCAAAATTCTTAATCACATTTGCAAAGTTCCTTTGGCCATGAAAAGTAACACAATCACAGGTTCCAGGAATTAGGACATGGACATCTTTGAGGGGACATTATTCTCTCCACCATAGATAGAGACAGAGCAACTGCTGTAATTACAGGCCCATAAATAGAGTTAACTTACTCTATGATATGTGGCATCTCTTTACTTTGCCCATTTTTTCAACTTTTATTTTAGGTTCAGAGGTACATGTGCAGGTTTGTTATATAGGTAAATTATGTGTCATGGGGTGATATTTCATAACCCAGGTAATAAGCATAAGTAGTTTTCCATCCTGTCCTTCCTCCTACCCTTCACTCTAAAGTACATGTGGCCATGTGTACTCAATGTTTAGTTCCCACTTACAAGTAAGAACACATGGAATTTGGTTTTCTGTTCCTGGATTAATCTGCTTAGGATAATGGCCTCCAGCTGTATCCATGTTGCTGCAAAGGACATGACTTCATTCGTTTTTATGGCTGCATAGTATTCCATGGTATATATGTACCACATTTTCTTTCCTTTTTTTTTTTTTTTTTTTTGATATAGAGTCTTGCTCTGTCACTAAGCTAGAGTGCAGTGGCACGTTCTCAGCTCACTGCAACCTCCACCTCCCGGGTTCAAGTGATTCTCCTGCCTCAGCCTCCTGAGTAGCTGGGACTACAGGCATGTGCCACCATGCCTAGCTAATTTTTGTATTTTTAGTAGAGATGGGGTTTCACCATGTTGGCCAGGATGGTCTCAATCTCTTGACCTCATGATCCACCTGCCTCAGCCTCCCAAAGTGCTGGGATTACAGGCGTGAGCCACCCCACCCGGCCCCACATTTTCTTTTTCTTTCTTTTTTTTTTTTGAGATGAAGTCTCACTCTGTTGCCCAGGCTGGAGTGCAGTGGCATGATCTCAGCTCACTGCAACCTCCACCTCCCAGGTTCAAGCGATTCTCCTGCCTCAGCCTCCCAAGTAGCTGGGACTACAAGTGTGTGCCACCATGTCCAGCTAACTTTTGTATTTTTAGTAGAGATGGGGTTTCACCATGTTGGCCAGGCTGGTCTCAAACTCCTGATCTCGTGATCCGCCCGCTTTGGCCTAAGTGCTGGGATTATAGGCGTGAGCCACCGTGTTCGGCCCGGCCCCACATTTTCTTTATCCCATACTGTTGGTGGGCATTTAGGTTGATTCCATGCCTTTGCTATTGTGAGTAGTGCTTGTTTGGCCTTTCTTGTTTTAGCTGTGCTACGATTTAATCAGAGACCATCTTTGTGGAAAATTATACACCCTGGTGAAAATTTGACATGAAAAACAATGAGAGCTTGGAAGCAACAGAAATCAAGAGCAGATACACATTTTTCAATAGTTCAGTAAAATGACACTCAGAACTGTAATTGGCTGTGGTGGGTTTTAAAGGGCAGACAGAGATGTTCACTGACTCTGGTGGAGGACTGGCCACCAGGCCTGGGGAATGACTGGCATCTCTGTCATGTAGTTTCCCTGCTTCCCCCATGCTCCGTGAGCCTGGCAGTGCTGTGGGACAGGGCGCCAGCTGGCACCTGCAGCTCTGCTAGCAGCTCCCTCCCTCCTGGACAAAGAGTATGAAGGCCGGCAAATAACACTTTGGGCCCTGAATTAGAGGCATGGTCAAATGATGTGAGGTGGGAAGAGACTGGGGCCAGCCGAGTGCAGTGACTCACACCTGTAATCCCAGCACTTTGGGAGGCTAGGGTGGGAGGATCAATTGAGCCCAGTAGGTCAAGGCTGAAATGAGCTATTATCATGCCACTGCACTCCAGCCTAAGCAATAGCACAAGACCCTGCTCCCTGACCCTGCAAAAAAGAGGGGGCTGTACATACAGGCAGAGAAGAGTTCTGGAAGATGTGGTTTTAAAGGTTTGCCATTTACTGCTGAATGCACCTGCCCTCCCCTGCCAGATGGCAGAGGACCTTCAACAACGAGGCCTACAGGGAAAAATGAGGGACTCATCTGACCCTATTACCTGTTCTGGGGGCCTAGCTCCCTTCTTCCACCAAAGCCCCATGGTGGCTCTTTCCAGCTGCTTTGTGTCTTGCAGGACAGTGGTGTCTAGCCAGCCATCTCCTTCCCCACTGAGTTGGTCAAGACCCTGCTGCTGAGAACTCTCTCCTGCCAGAGCTTGGCCCCATCTGTTGCCATGGCAACAGCCAGCTGCTGCTTAGCACCAGCCTGGAGACTGGGCACAAAAAAAAGGGTAGCCAAGGGAAGTAGGCACTGGGGCTCTCCTGCACCCCTGGAGGCCTGGGGGTTGGGGGGTAGATAAGGCCCCTTTGGGGTCTCCTATTAGTCTCTGATGGGTTCGTTCTCTCAGGGAGAAGCCAGGAAATTTGAAAGATCCAAACTCCTCTCTATTCCTCCACACTGGAATCAGAGTTTGTGAAGATAAAGGTTCCTTGGCCAAGGCAGTTCCAGTGCTTACATACATGCACTCACACACAGTCCTTCACATTGGAGTGCACTTTCTTTTTGTACTTGACATGATATTGACCTCTAAGAGGGTTAGAGAGCTGGGAGTATGCAACCACCCAGGCCTGCTTTAGGTATAAAACCTGTCCTTTGATGCAGATAGATTCGAATTCAAAACTTTTCCATTTATATGTGACCCTGGGCAAGTTAACTATTAATAATGATAGATAATATTTATTGTCAGGCATTGTGTTAAATTCTTTCCATGTATTATTTTATTTGATTCTTACAGTAATCTTGTCAGTTGTTTGTTCTTACTTCCCATCTTCAGATACAGAAACTGAGGCTCAGAAATTTGCCCTATGTGTACCCAAGTTTGACTCGCTCTGAAGACTGTGTTCTTTTTAATTTTAACTTCAATTTATTAGAGACGGGGTCTCACTCTGGCACCCAGGCTGCAGTGCCATGGCACAGTCATGGCTCACTGCAGCCTTGCACTCCTGGGCTCAAACCATCCTCCTGCCTCAGCCTGCTGAGTAGCTGGGACTACAGGTGCACACCACTGCACCCAGCTAATTATTATTTTGTGTGTGTGTCTAGAGACAAGCTCTCACTATGTTACCCAGGCTGGTCTCAAACTCCTGACCTCAAGTTGATTCTCCTGCCTTGGCCTCCCAAAATGCCCAGCCTGAAGCCCATATTCTTAATCACTATTCAGTATTAAGCTTGGATTGCCTTAATTTCCTCATCCACAAATTGGGCATAATGTCTGCCTCACAACCTAATTGTGTTATGAGGACTGAATGAATAATGAAAAATATGATGTGGGTAAAAGTGTCTCATGGAGGTAAAGCCCTGACAGATTCTATCAGCAGAATCACTGGGGAGGTGAAAGATGCTCACCTTTGGGTCCCAGGAAAGCTGTCCTTCTCCTGCTCTCCTAGGTTACTCATGACATTCAGGGCTTTCTGGTTTCCAGAATCTCAGGGTCTGGCTCTTTCCCTGTCTCCACAGGTGATTTCCATGGTGATGGTGGCTGTGGGCGTCTACGCTCGGCTAATGAAGCACGCAGGTGAGCTGTAGCTCTCCCTCCCTGCCCCCACCTTGTGCCATGCCCCTTCCCCCTCTGCTTTCTTCAGCCTGGCCCTCACACATAAGCTATGCGGCTAAAGGAGGCAGCCTCCCTGGAGCCAAATCTTCATGGTCTACTTAGGTGTCAGACCCCCCCCCCCATGCCAGTGCCCCTGGATTTCCCTGAGCCCCTCTGAGTCTTCCAGGATATGCCTACATTTGAGGCTTAGGAAGTGTCTGAGAAAGAAGGTAGGCCCCTGGGAGCAGAGAGTCATCAAGGGCTTAGCCCCTCCCTATCTCTGTCCTGGAGAAACCCAACCACCATTCGTATTTCACCACACAAGTCTCCAGGAAACAGAATCTGCAAAGCTGGTGAGCCTAATGCCATTCTAATTCTTTTCCAGAGCGAAAGCAGCCCCTCCTTAAGCACAGGAATAAAGGCTTTTATTTCTTTAGTTTCTCAAATTAAATGCCACAACCCTTCTAGGCCCTTTTTGGTTCTCCCCGTGGGACAGGGGTACTGCCTCCCCTTAACCTTCATCCAACCGTACTGGAGATTCCCCCACCAGGGGAAGGAGAACAGTTTGGGGCACCCTCCCACCCCATCCGTGGGTTCCTCAGTGGGCACCAGGCTCAGGCTGAGGGCCGGCTTCTTCTCCAGAAGCAGCGCTAGCCTGCCTGGCAGTGGACCCTGCCATCCTGCTGATTGTGGTGGGTGTCCTCATGTTCCTGCTCACCTTCTGTGGCTGCATTGGGTCCCTCCGCGAGAACATCTGCCTCCTGCAGACGGTGAGTGGTCAAGACCCCACTGGAAAGACCCTGGCCCTCTCCCCATCATGCCTCTTAGCCTCCTAGGGCCCTTTGGTTGCCTTGTCCCACCCTACCCCCAGGCCTGTGCTGTCCACTCCTCAGTGCAGAGCTCAGCCCGGGTGACCCAGCACAGGGTGGCCACCTCCAGGACAGTGTCCCAGAGGCAGCTGCCTTTCTTATGTGTGAGGCATCTGGGAGAATTGCCTGGCAGCTCCCAGCATCTCCATGGCCCTGGGAGGGGCTGCTGCCATGAGTGGTCCTAGACGCCTCTTCTTCCCGCTGCTCCACAGTTCTCCCTCTGCCTCACCGCCGTGTTCCTGCTGCAGCTGGCCGCTGGGATCCTGGGCTTCGTCTTCTCAGACAAGGTAATGCTGGGAGCCAGGAGGCCTCCTCAGGTGTGACCCAGAGGGAGGAAGGAAAGTTCCTGCCCATGTTTAGCCTGGTTAATTAACCATAGCTCCTTCCCCTGAGAAACATCAGCCATTGAAAAGTTCATTAGGGGTGAATGAATAGCCTGTAAACTCATCATATTTGAAGAGAATTTTAAGATCGTAAGGTGCTTTACTCTGACAGTGTGAGAAGCTAACAGGGAAGTAAATTATACAAACACAAAGTTAAAATAACTTAGAAACTTTAATAACAAATGACAGAATCAAACTCAATAATCAAGTGGACCACTGACAATATGAAGAGCCTCTTATTTCTTTTAAAAATTGTTTATTGAGATACACAGAAGGAAGGAAGGGGGAAGAGAACAAGATTTTGTTTTGAGGTTTATTTTTCTTTCTTTCTTTCTTTTTTTTTTTTTGGTTGTTGTTTTTTCTTTTAAGAGATGGGAGTCCCACTAGGTTGCCCAGGCTGGCCTTGAACTCCTGGGCTCAAGTGATCCTCCTGCCTCCATCTCCTAAGTCTCTGGGATTACAGTCATGTGCCACCATGCTTGACTTAAGAAAAGGTTTTGAACAATGCTTGCCATATCTGGAAATGGTCTGCCATTCAGTGACAGTCCTTTTTAAGAACCAGAATGCCTTTCCCAAAAGGCAAATGATTGCCAAGGGCAGAGTACAAAACTAAGGAAAGAAAATTTGAGAAAAGTAGTGGGGCAGGAAGGAAGAGACTATGGTAGAAAATTATGAAATTGGGCCAGGTACGGTGGCTCATGCCTGTAATCCCAGCATTTTGGGAGGCTGAGGCGGGCAGATCACTTGAGGCCAGGAGTTCGAGTCCGGCCTGGCCAACATGGCGAATCCCTGTCTCTACTAAAAAACACCAAAAAAAATTAGCCGGGTGTTAGGAGGCTGAGGCACAAGAATCGCTTGAACCCAGGAGAAGGAGGTTGCAGTAAGCTGAGATCACGCCACTACACTCCAGCCTGGGCGACAGTAAAACTGTATCAAGAAAAGAAAAAAGAAAACAAGAGGGGAGGGGAGGGGAGAAAATTATGAAATCAAGAGCCACTGAGTTAATTCCGAATTTCCTAGTCCTCCTGGCTTACAGTGAGATCCTGAAATGATGTATTAAATAGCTCTGTTTTGAGTCTAAAGAGATGCAATTATCTAGTGTCCACTAGAGGGCAGTGCCTCAGCTCAGTAAGCTACTTTCTGCTAAAAAATTAAAAATTAGTTTGTTTTTATCAGTCAACAAATATTTTGTGATAATAGCATTCAGAGATAGATACACATTGGAATATCTTGAAATGTGTCTCTGGAAAGCTTCAACAGCAGGTCCAGCATTTCTCCTGCCCACTGGTACCTGAGGGCCCTGGGATGGATGGGCTTTGGAACTGAACTGGCTATCTTCCACCATTAGGACTTGGTTCTGATTTCAAGGCAGACTCAATTAAGGATGATCCCTGTCTACTGTTATTTTTGCAGGAAGGAGCAAGTTAGGGATTAGTCCTGTGTTCTGATTCCTTGCCCATGTCTCCGGCAGGCTCGAGGGAAAGTGAGTGAGATCATCAACAATGCCATTGTGCACTACCGAGATGACTTGGATCTGCAGAACCTCATTGATTTTGGCCAGAAAAAGGTATGGGTCAGCCAGTGGTCTGGGGGACTGTGGGTAAAAGTGAATGTCATCTCAAGAGATGCCTCACCCTCTATGCCTGTGGAGCTCTTCATTACCTGCCAAGTAATGGCTTCTGGGAAGGGGTTTGGCAAAAAAGCACACGTAGCAGAGTGCTTTAAACATACTTTTAAAGACACAGAACAGTATATATAGTAATCTACTGAGTTATAAGTGGTTACCTACAGGGGATGAGGAACTGGGCAGATTCTTGAATATTACCTCTTCAAAAGTGACATTTTAGGCTGGTCCGAAGGGAGTGAGTTATCTCATTTGATTGTTCACAGTCAGCTACAGATCCAACTCTTTGTTCTACTATTTCCCCCTTCTCACTGCTGCACTTGACTAGACTAAAAAAAAGTTACATTTAAAAAATTGTGATAAAATTTACATAATGTAAAATTTACCATTTTTAAGCATACAGATCCGTGGCACCAGGTACCTTCAATTGTTGTGCAACCATCACCATCTCCAGAACACTCATCTGCCCCAGCTGAAACTCTGTATCCATCAAACACTAACTCCCCATTTCCTGTGTTGAAACTCTGTATCCATCAAACACCAACTCCCCATTTTCGTCTCCTGAAATTCTGTATCCATTGAACACTAACGCCCCATTTTCCTCTCCTCTAGCAACCACTATTCTTTCTGTCTGTAAATTTGACAACTCTAGGTACCTCAAATGAAGGGACTCAAGATATTAATGCTTTTTTGAGTGGCTTATTTCACTTAGCATGTCTTCAAGTTTCATCTGTGTTTTGGCATGTGCCACAATTGCCTTCCTTTTGAAGGCTGAATAATATTCTGTTGTATGTATATGCCACATTTTGTTTATCCATTCATTCACCAGTGGAGAAAAGGGTTGCTTCCACCGTTCGGCTACTGTGAACAAGGCTGCTATGAATCAAAAGTTAACAATTAGGCCAGGCATGGTAGCTTACACCTGTAATCCCAGCACTTTGGGAGGCCAAGACAGGCAAATCATTTGAGGTCAGGAGTTCGAGACTAGCCTGGCCAACATGATGAAACCCTGCCTCCACCAAAAATACAAAAATTAGCTGGGTTTGGTGGCGCACACCTGTAGTCCCAGCTACTCAGGAGGCTGAGGTGCGAGAATAGCTTGAATTTGGGAGGTGGAGGTTGCAGTGAGCCAAGATCGTGCCATTGCACTCCAGCCTGGGTGACAGAGCGAGACTCTGTCTCAAAAATAAATAAGTAAAAAATAAAAGTTAACTTTTTTTTTCCTGAGACAGAGTCTTGCTCTGTCACCCAGGCTGGAGTGCAATGGCGTGATCTTGGCTCACTGCAACATCCGCCTCCTGGGTTCAAGTGAATTTCCCTGCCTCAGCTTCCTGAGTAGCTAGGATTACAGGTGCCTGCCAAACCACACCCAGCTAATTCTTGTATTTTTAGTAAAGATGGGGTTTTGCCATATTGGCCAGGCTGGTCTTGAACTCCTGACCTCAGGTGATCTGCCCGCCTCGGCCTCCCAAAGTGCTGGGATTACAGGTGTGAGCCACAGCACCTGGCCAAAAAAGTTAACTTTTAAGTAAAAGTGCTTTTGAGACAAGTCCTGAGTTCCCCTTCCTCTGGTGCAATAGACACTTGACTTTGAGATCCAGTTTGCTCTCATGGAGTAATGATGGACTCACAATATTGAAGATTCCTCCCCTGTGTTTTCTCTATCTTAAGAAGTTTTTCAGCACTGATCCTTTAATTATTTCAGCCAATACTTTTGATCACTTCCATTTGCCTGCAAAGCCAGAAACTTCTCTCAAGAAGATTATAGCTGAGTATGTAAAACAAAATATATGTATAACTGTAATACCAACAAGCACAGTGGTAAGTTATAACAAGATATACAAAGTAATAGAAATTAAGAAGTGAGAATATCTTCAGGCGAAGGCAACTGAGAAGCTGGAGTTCAAAGTTTAAGGCTGTGTTAAAACACAACCTGAAGTTCCCAGTAGAATCTTGCTATAGACTTTTGGTGGCTCTGAGAATTCCCCTGGTCACCTCAGTGTGAGGGGTGGGTGATTCTTAACCTCTGGTGGGTTTTGTTGCAGTTTAGCTGCTGTGGAGGGATTTCCTACAAGGACTGGTCTCAGAACATGTATTTCAACTGCTCGGAAGACAACCCCAGTCGAGAGCGCTGCTCTGTGCCTTACTCCTGTTGCTTGCCTACCCCTGACCAGGTGAGCCAGCATCCCGCCTCATTTCCTCCTGGGCAGCGAGCTGAGTCACTTTCTGATGGGGGCAGCTGCTATTGGGAATCCCCATCCCCTAGCTTAACCGATCAGTCATGTGGGACAGCTGTCAGGTGTTTTTCTTCACCCCAACCTGATGCTTCCATTCACCTCATACTCGTGTAGTCCACAGGGACAGATTTAAGTTTTAAGTTCAGATTCAGAACCTGTGCAGGTTTGTTATATAAGTAAACTTGTGTCTTGGGGGTTTGTTGTACAGATTATTCCACCACCCAGAGCAAAGAGACCTGGATCCTGACCTCTCAGAGGAAGGGAAGTCTGCATTTGGCAACTTCCAACCCAACATCCTCCACATACATTCTCTGACAATTTAGGAGTTTAGGGAGGGTGGGAAGCCCATCAGCTAAGGCCCCAAACAAAAAGGTATTGGAATTAGAGTCCCAATTGGCTTTTCAACTCTTTCCCCAGGCAGTGATCAACACTATGTGTGGCCAAGGTATGCAGGCCTTTGACTACTTGGAAGCTAGCAAAGTCATCTACACCAATGGCTGTATTGACAAGTTGGTCAACTGGATACACAGCAACCTATTCTTACTTGGTGGTGTGGCTCTAGGCCTGGCCATCCCCCAGGTAACTTACCCTGTGAGACTTGTTGGTCCCACACACTCTATAAAGACTCCTTTGTTTTGGGGAAGGCACCTGGGGATCAGCGAGGGTGTCAGGCATTGACATGGCTGAGGGGTAGGGAAAGGGATAGTGCTGGCTGCACTGGGAAGATCGAGCCAGGGAAAACAAGGCCATCACTCACTGCTAAGGGCCCAATTCCTTCTTGCCTCTCCCAGCTGGTGGGAATTCTGCTGTCCCAGATCCTAGTGAATCAGATCAAAGATCAGATCAAGCTACAGCTCTACAACCAGCAGCACCGGGCTGACCCATGGTACTGAGAATCCATCCTGCACCTCCTCACCATGGAAACTGGCAAGCCTCATAAACCAACAGCAGCAGGTGCTGAGAACAGCACCAAATGGAGATTTGGATTCCAGCCCCCCAGTGACAGCCCAGTGGGAAGAAGCAAACTCCAGATGGGCAGAAAGCAAGGTGCACAGGTGGCTCCGGTCTCAGGAGGATGCGCCTCTTCTCCCCCATCCCAGCCTTCAGCATTGTGCCAGAGTGATACCCTTAAGTGTCTGGGTTTATGTTTTCAGTTTTGTTTGGGAAACAGCAGTTGCACAGAGAGTTGGGGGGTACTGCTGCTGCCTTTTCACCGAGGCACTGCCACCACCAGCTCTACCAGGGATGCTCCTGAGCTTGGCGGACATACTTAGATCCTAACGTGCCAGTGAGACCTGGCTGTGGAGAGTAGCACTGGCAGCCCTGCCTGGACTCCACTTGGCATGATACCAGCTCCAGAAGGGAAGGGAGTGGAGCAGGCAGTGAGGAGCCAGCCTGGGGGTCGGCTGGGGACAGCCGTATGTGCTAGGTGGGAGTGGAGGGGGATATGTTTACCAAATGCCTGTCCTGCCATCCTCCCAGGTAGTCAGAGTGAGCTACATCCTGCCCCGCCTTCATTTCCATGGAAACATGGCAGCTAGGGCACGGGGTACAACAGCAGCCAAATTCTTCCCCACCTCCCTTACTTCGAAAAAAAGTTTGGAACCCTGGTCCCTATACTCTGCAGTCAGAAGTGGGACTGAGCCATACATGCCCTTGTATTCCTCCCTGTCTGGCCCTCCCTCTCCAGCAAGCAGGGTTTTCTTTAACTTGGCAGTGTGCAGAGGAGAAGTGGTAACACCCCCACCCCATTCCCCTGCATCGGAGCTCAGTATTCCTACAGGGTAAGAGGTAGGAATCTTGCTGGGACGAGGGGAGCCAGAAGTGGCAATAAAAGCGTGTTGACCTGGGCTACGCTGGACTCCATGAATTTTCCATTCTGGCAACTGGAAGGGGAGGGGTAGAAGGGCCTTGCAGAGGACGGCACTGGAGACTCTCCTAAACGCCACACACCTCCCCCTTGCTGCCCGCCACATGCGCGTCTCCTTCAACTGATGCATTGCCACCCTCCCACAGCCTCGCCCTCTGCTCTAAATTAGGTCGAAAGAGTCCCAGTTCCGATCTAGGAACAGCATAATTTTGTTCCAAAACCTGGTGTGTTTTTTCGAATTAAAATTAATTTGTCACCCAAAACAGGAGGGGGATGGGGAGGAGGGACATGAGCACTCCGCTGGGGCCGGGACGGGGGATGAGGAGGAAGAAGGCCCTCACTTCCCCTACCCCGGCCCTCCACGACCTTCTCCCCGAGTCGGCTGTAGGGAGGACTCCGAGGAAGCTCGGCGCGGTGCGGGGGGCCTCCTGGCGCCGAGAGGAGCGCGCGAGGCAGGCGGGGCGGGCGCGTCCGGGGCGGGGCGCTGGACTTCGTGGGTGGTCCCCGCCCCCGCGGCGGCCTCGGCCAGCGCCTGCGTCCCCCGACCCGGAGGAGATGGGGGCTGTGCGAGCCGCTTGCCCAGCGAGTGTTCCCGGAGTCTCCTCGCCGCACCCCGCTATCCGGCGCTCAGACCAAGGGCTCGGCCTGGCGGGGGATAGCCTCGACCGAACTGCTGCGGGGACAAAGAGCCGCGAGTTCGCTCCCTGCCCCCAGTGTCTCCTAAGCGAGCCTTGTGCTCCTAGAAAGGCGCCTTTCCAGCAGCCGCTGGGACCCCGGCCAGTGTTTAGCTCCCAACTAGTAACAGAGACGGAAAGAAAAAATAAAATCATCCAGAATCTAGAATAAAAAGTAAGGGCCTTTTATTCTGGGAAAGGACAGTTAAAAAGCGCGCTTTCTTGCTAACTTGCCTTTCTTGCTTAGTGCCAGAGACGTGCACTTTATAAACTTCTTTAAGTGACACGTTCCCAGAAGTCGATGTCTTGGGTTAGAGGTTGGAGTGATGCGCCCTCTGGGTTCAGCGGCTTTGAGGAGCTCACCCTGCAGCGGGCTCCGTTTGGGGCCCCTTGGAGGAAGTAAGAGACCAGGAACCGTGATCCTCAGAATGATTATTCAAATCTGTGTTTTCAAAACTAAGAACTACACTTTCACCATGGCCTCTACTGTGTCTCAGTATCTAGCCTCCTGGGTCTGGACTAAAAGGCTGGAAACTTCTGTCCATGCCCCAGATTTTATAACGCACAGAGCAAATGTTCAGTGTAGTGCAGTTCAGGGTTCCTAGCTAGATTGCAAATTGCCAATGTCTCTGATTCTCCGTCTCTAGCTTTCTTTCTCTTCAGCCTGATGCTGGGGAAGAAAATACACGAAGTTTTATATTTCATGTTTGTTCCTTGAATTTCTACCTGTTTCTAGTAACCCTCCTCCCAAGCACACACTGTTACCAGACACACACTGTTACCAGGAGTCCTTCCCAAGAGAGGGTTCTTGAATCTGACGCAAGAAAGAATTCAGGGCAAGTCCATAAAGTGAAAGCAAGTTTATTAGAAAAGTAAAGGAATAAAGAATGGCTACTCCATAGACAGAGCAGCCCCAAGGGCTGCTGGTTGCCCATTGTTATGGTTATTTCTTGATGATATGCTAAACAAGGGGTGGATTATTCATGCCTCACCTTTTTAGACCATGTAAGGTAACTTCCTGACGTTGCCATGGCATTTGTAAACTGTCGTGGTGCTGATGGGAGCATAGCAGTGAGGACGACCAGAGGTCACTCTCGTCAACATTTTGGTTGTGGTGGGTTTTGGCCGGCTTCTTTACCACAGTCTGTTTTATCAGCAAGGTATTTCTGACCTGTGTCTTGTGCCGACCTCCTATCTCATCGTGTGACTTAGAATGCCTTAATCTGCTGGGAATGCAGCCCAGTAGGTCTCAGCCTTATTTTACCCAGCGCCTATTGAAGATGGAGTTGCTGTGGTTCAAACGCTTCTGACACCACTACTTTAGAATAGCTAATCAAATGTAGGCCGCAAAGGTGGTTGAATGAAAGGAGATTCTTGGGGACAGCAGAAATCAGGCTTGGTACACAGAGGTGGAGAGAAAGGCCTGAAGGATGGTGAAAACCTGGCAGGGTGGCACGCCAAGAAAGGCACCACTAAGTTCTGCGGGCCTCAAGCCCTGCAGTTAAACAAAGACTTGTGTCCAGAAGAGCAAATTTTGCAGAATGTTCAGTGAAATTCTGATTTCCTCCTATCTGTTTTTTATTGCTACTGTTACAAATTACCAGACATTTAGTAGTTTAAAGCAACACAAATTTATCTTACATTCTGGAAGTAAGAAGTCCAAAATGGGTCTCACTGAGCTAAGATCAAGGTGTGAGCAGGGCTGTATTCCTTCTTGGGGGCTTCAGGGGAGAATCCATCTTTCCTGCTCCCAGAGGCCGCGTGCATACCTTTGGGTGGTCCCTTTCTCCAACTTCTGTCATCACATCTCCTTTTTCTCTGACTCTCCTACTGCCCCCTGACAGGACCCTTGTGATTGTTTTGGCCCATCTAGATTATCCAGTATGCCCTTCCCCCATGAAGATTGTGAATTTCACCATGTCTACAAAGTCCCTTTTATCATGTAAGGAA
Source organism: Pongo pygmaeus (assembly GCF_028885625.2). Taxonomy (NCBI): domain Eukaryota; kingdom Metazoa; phylum Chordata; class Mammalia; order Primates; family Hominidae; genus Pongo; species Pongo pygmaeus. The sequence goes on from NC_072379.2 coordinate 128,050,900, forward strand.
AGAGATGCATCGGTTCTAGGGATTAGGGCATGGACATTTTTGGGGTGGCATGATTTAGCTCATTACATCCGCCTTTTCAGCCTCATGAATGCCTTCAGGTGTGGGGCATTTGGGAATGAGCTGATGTTGGATGCTGGCAAGAGTTTGAGGTAGGTGTTCTCTGGCCTTCTTTCTGATAATTATGTAACATCTATCAAGTGCTTACTATGCACCAGGCACATATTTATTATGAAGTTCAATATGCAGCCTTGGCTGTTTTCTGACTTATCCTCATCCTGAAGACCAGATATGTTAACAGGGCCAGAGACCAGGTTCAAAAAGGAGAGCAGGCCTGGTGCAGTGGCTCATGCCTGTAATCCCAGCACTTTGGGAGGCCAAGGCGGGAGGATCACTTGAGCCCAGGAGTTTGAGACCAGCCTGGGCAACATAGGGAGACCCTGTCTGTACAAAACATAAAAATTAGCCAGGCACAGTGACATGTTGGCCTCTACTGTCTCTTGTTATCTAGCCTCCTGGGTCAGTCCCAGCTACTTCGGAAGCTAAGGTGGGGAGGATCACTTGAGCCTGGGGGTGGGTGGGGGTGGGGGTGGGAGGCAGGGAGGTGGGTGTTGAGGCTGCAGAGAGCTGCGATCACCCCACTGCACTCCAGTGAGCAACAGAGAAAGACTCTTTCTCTCTCTCTCTCTCTCTCACACACACACACACACACACACACAAAGCAAGCAGCACAGCTTCTTCCACCAGCAGTTCTTCTGTTCTGTTTTGTAAACACCCCCACCCCACCCCCAAAAATAAGAGTAATTAGATATTTCAAATCATCATAGATAAAGCACTTAGGGGAGGGAATAAAGTAAGGGGTAACCACGGTCTAGAACTCCAGTTGGAAATTAAGCCTCCAGAGTCTTCTCATTACCGTATCGGGAACCTGGAAAATCAATCAAATGAATGGAAATAGCAAAGGGATTCCAGAAATATTTTGGACATCATTGCTCACTGTCTAATAAACAAGAAGCAATGCAATGTTGAGAGGAAGCTGTAATCGTAATTACTAATAAATGCTATCAGACAAATGAATTATTACAATGTGGAAAATAAGTAACAGATTCCTACCTCACACTGTGCACTGCAAAGCATTCCAGAAGGGTAAAAGAGCTAAGATTTTAAAGTAAAACAAACAAGAAAACCAGAATATCATACTGTCCTAGCTCTAGGAAGCTACAGTAGACAGCTTTTCAGTGTATCTTCCCAACTTGCAATGATTCCTTCTTCTTTGGAAACTGGCGTCCACCCCTCAAGCCATAGGGGTGAGTCTTGGGGAGCCATATTTATCCTCTAAGGCCTGGTCCCCTAGGCATAGCTGATTGGATCCAGCTCAGGCACTCTATTCGTTTCCTAGGGGTCCCATCACAAAGTGCCACAAAAATAGATCGCTTAAAACAACAGATATTTATTGTTTCCCAGTTTTGGAGGCTGGAAGTCTGAAATCGAGGTGTTGACCGGGCCATGCTCCCCAGAAGCCTCCAGGGGAGGATCCTTCCTTGTCCTTTCCAGCTTCTGGTAGCTGGGTATTCCTTGGCTTGCGATAGTATAAATGCAGACTCTGCCTCCCTCTTTATCTTCCCCCTGTGTCTGTGTCACAATTTCCCTCTTCTCATAAGGATGCCAGTCACATTGGATCAAGGCCCACTGTACTCCAGTATCCTCATCTTTTTTTTTTTTTTTTTTTTTTTTGAGACAAAGTCTTGCTCTGTCACCCAGGCTGGAGTGCAGTGTCATGAACTCGGCTCACTGCAACCTCCACCTCCTGGGTTCAAGCGATTCTCCTGCCTCAGTCTCCGTAGTAGCTGGGATTACAGGCACGCACTACCACGCCCAGCTAATTTTTGTATTTTTAGCAGAGTCAGGGTTTCACCATGTTGGTCAGGATGGTCTTGAATTCCTGACCTCAGGCGATCTGCCCATCTCAGCCTCCCAAAATGCTGGGATTACTAGCATGAGCCACCATGCGCCTGGCCTCCAGTATCATCATCTTAATTAGTTACTTCTGCAATGACCCTATCTCCAAATAAGGTCCCAATCTGAGGTGCAGGGGTCTAGGGCTTCAACATATCTTTTATAAGAAGACAAAATTCAACCCACAACAGGCACCTAACCCAAACAGTAACAAACAGAGTTATTCCCTGGGACTTGGGAATTGAGAATGAGGTTCTAGTCACAGCGTGGGCTGGTCTCATGAAGAAAGAGAAGGCAAAGGGAGGCTGAGGTACCAGCCCTCTTATGCTCTGGGGACTGATTATGGAGAAAGTTTATTCCCAGAAAGAAGACAAGGAAGGAGTGGGGTGGGGTGAGGAGGAACAAGAGGAGTCCTCCTGGAAGCACCTTTCCTCTATAATCCCAGAACCTTTCTGCACCAGCACTGCTTCCCGGCCATGGCTTCCCTGTCTGCTTACAGTAAAGCCTGTTTTGTTTGCTTAGGGAAGCTCAACTGGTTTCTCTTGCTTGCAAGCAGAATTAATAGAAAAGCTAGAATCAGAGTAAGATGCTGTATTAGTTCTCTTTTGCTGCTGTAACAACTTTCCACAAACTCAGTGCTCAAAACAACACAAATTTGGCCGGGTGCGGTGGCTCATGCCTGTAATCCTAGCACTTTGGGAGGCTGAGGCGGGTGGATCACCTAAGGTCAGGAGTTTGAGACCAGCCTGGCCAACATGGAGAAACCCTGTCTCTACTAAAAGTATAAAAGTTAGCCAGGTATGGTGGCACATGCCTGTAATCCCAGCTACTTGGGAGGCTGAGACAGAATCGCTTGAATGTGGGAGGCAGAGGTTGCAGTGAGCCAAGATCATGCCACTTCACTCCAGCCTGGGTGACAGAGTGAGACTGCATCTCAAAAAAAAAAAAAAAAAAAAAAAAGCGACACAACTTTTTTATCTTACATTCTGTTGGTCAGAAGTCTGCTATGAGTCTCACTGGGTTAAAGGCATCAGCAGGGCTGCATTCCTTGCTGGAGATTCCAGGGACAATACATTTCTTTGTCTTTTCCTGTTTCTTGAGGCTACCTGCTTTCCTTGGTTGGTGGCCCCTTCCTCCATCTTCCAAGTCTGCAAGGGCAGGGCAGGTACTTCTCACACCACTGTCTCTCTGCGGCCAGGAAAGATTCTTCACTCCTGTGATTAGGTTGGGCCCATCTGCATAATCTAAGATACTTTCCCCATCTCGAGGAATGTAACCTTAATCGCACCATTTGCAAGGTCCCTTTTGCCATATGAGGTAATGTATTCACAGGTCCTGGGGATTAGGATATGGATATCTTTAGGGCATATTATTTTGCCAACCACAGATGCACAATAGACTATATTATGACCATTTGTAGTAACATAGATGACCAAGAATTTCTTTGTACTGTTTCTTTTTCTTTTTTTTTCTTTTTTTTTTTGAGACAGAGTCTCACTCTGTCACCAGGCTGGAGTGCAGTGGTGCCATCTCCGCTTTCTGCAACCTCTGCCTCCTGGGTTCAAGTGATTCTCCTGCCTCAGCCTCCCAAGTAGCTGGGACTACAGGAACATGCCACCACACCCAACTAATTTTTGTATTTTTAGTAGAGACAGGATTTCACCATGTTGGCCAGGATGGTCTCAATCTCTTGACCTTGTGATCTCCCTGCCTCGGCCTCCCAGAGTGCTGGGATTACAGGTGTGAGCCACTGGTACTGTTTCTTTTTCTTACAAAATTGCTTAATTTCAACAATTCAGGGTGAAGCTCTTTTTGAGGAACATAGGGTCAATTCTGTGACATTCAAGGACCTTTATTTAGCTGCCTTCTCATAGCAGACGTTTTAACTCTCCCAGAAAGACATCAAATGAGTACATATTCCCAAAGGCCTCATTGGAGCCAGGGAAGAATAAACAAAATTGGGTGAAATATGTATTTCCCACTAAAGAATTTTATTTGTGGCTGGGCACGGTGGGTCATACCTACAATCCCAGCAATTTGGGAGGCTGAAGTTGGAGGAAAAAATTAAAAAATCTCTACAAGAAAAAAATAAAAAATTTAGCCAGGCATGATGGCGTGTAACTGTGGTCCCAGCTAGATGGGAGGCTGAGGTGGAAGGATCACTTGAGCCCAGGAGGTCAAGGAGGCTGCAGTGAGCCATGTTTGTGTGCCACTGCACTCCAGCCTGGGCGTCAAAGAAAGACTCTGTCTCAAAAAAAAAAAAAATGCATTTATGAAAATGTAATTACCAGAAAAATGCTATCTGAAAAAAATGTGGTGGCCGGGCACAGTGGCTCACACCTATAATCCCAGCACTTTAGGGAGCAAAACAGAAGGATGACTTGAGCCCAGGAGTTTGAGACTAGCCTGGGTAATATAGGAAGACCCCCTCTCTGCAAAAAAGTTTTAAAAATTAGGTGAGCCTGGTGGCAAGTGCCTGTAGTCCCAGCTACTGAAGAGGCTGAGGCAAAAGGATTCCTTGAGCCCAGGAGGTTGAGGCTGCAGTGACCCATGATTGCACCACTGCACTCCAGCCTGGGTGGCAGAGGAAGACCCTATCAAAGAAAAAAAAAAGGAAGGAAAGAGGGAAGGGAAGGGGAGGGGAGAGGAGGGGAGGGGAGGGGAGAGGAAAGGAGGGGAGGGAAGGGGAGTGGAGGTGGGGGAGGGGAGGGGAGGGAAAAAGGAAAAAAGGAAAGAAAGAAAGAAAAGCAAAGAAAGAAAGAAATGTGAAATCTCCTCTGAACTGAGAGTCTGGGGTGAATACCTTAATAAAAGTAATGTTTCTGGCAGGGGGCTATAAGGTCTAATTTCTGTATAGATACAATAAATGAAACGGACACCTGTAGGAAGCCAGGTACACCCACACATTCACTCAACAAATGCAGTGTGCCAGGTGCCATTCTAGCACCAGGGAGAGAACATAACAAGTGCTTGCCCCACTAAGTTTACATTCTACTGGAGGAGACAGATGTATGCAAATATATGTTACAGCTTATCCATTATATATACTATAGAGTCAGATATAGGCTATGAAGATATAGACTATAAAGAAAAAGAAAGTTGAGAGGATAGAGAGTGATGGAGGGAGTGCTATTTTTGATGAGACATTTTTTGTTTTTTGTTTTTTGTTTTGTTTAGAGACGTGGTCTTGGTCTTGCTGTGTTTCTTAGGCTGGCTTCAAACTCCTGGGCTCAAGCAATCCTCCTGCCTCAGCTTCGAGATGCTGGGACTACAAGCCACTTTTTTAAAAAACTTTAATTTTTTTTTGTTAAATAATTACAGACTCACAGGAGGTTGCAAAGAAATGCACAGGGAAGTCCCATGCACTTTTCGCCAACCTCGTCCAATGTTAACATCTTATACAATTACAGTACAATACATTATCAGAACCAAGGAATTGACACTGCTACAATGTATAGAACTTATTTGGATTTCAGTAATCATACATGCACTTATTTGCATATGTGTGCATGGCTCTATGTAATTTTATCACATGTAGTTTTGTGTAATCACCACTACAATCAAGGTATACTCAACTGGGTATGTGAATTACATCTCCATGAAACTGCTACAAAAAAATGCTCAACTGTGCCATCATCACAAGACACATTGGTGTTACCCCTTCATAGCCACACCCATTCCTCCCCACCATCACTAACCTCCGGCAACCACCAATCTGTTCTCCACCCCTATAATTATGTTATTTCATGAATGTTACAGAAATGGAATCATGCAGTAGTTATCCTTTTGAGACTGGCTTTTTTCACTCAGCATAATTTCTTTGAGCGCCATCCAAGTTGTTGCATGTATCAATAGTTTGTTCCTTTTATTTCTGAGTATTATTCCATGGTATGGACAAACTACAGTTTGTTTAACCACTCACCCATTAAAGGACATTTGGTTGGTTTCCAGTTTTGAGCTATTAGAAATAAAACTGCCATGACCATTTGTGTACAAGTTCCTGCGTGAAAATAAACCTTCATTTCTCTTGGAGAGATGCCCAGGAATGTGATTGCTGGGTCGTATGGTATATATGTTTTTTCCAGAAACTGACAAATTGTTTTCCAGAGTGGCTCTATCATTTTATGTTCCCAGCACTGAACGAATGACTCAGTTTCTCCGCAGCATTGCCAGCATTTGGTGTTCATCACTACTAATTTTTTTTTTTTAGACAGTCTCACTCTGTTGCCTAGGCTGGACTGCAGTGGTGTGATCTCGGCTCATTGCAACCTCCGCCTCCTGGATTCAAGCGATTCTCCTGCTTCAGCCTCCTGAGTAGCTGGGCCTACAGGCATGTGCCACAATGACCAACTAATTTTTTGTATTTTCAGTAGAGACGGGGTTTCACCGTGTTAGCCAGGATGGTCTCAATCAGTCTCCTGGCCTTGTGATCTGCCCGCCTTGGCCTCCCAAACTGCTGAGATTACAGGCGTGAGCCACCGCACCCGGCCCACAATTTTTTATTTTAGTCATTTTGATCAGCATGTGGTAATATCTCATTATGGTTTAATTTGCATTTCTCTAATGGCTAATGATACTGAACATCTTTTCATGTGTCTATTTGCCACCTATATATTCTCTTTGGTAAAATGCCTGTGCATGTCTTTTTCCCGTTTTCTGATTGGATTGTTTGTTTTTTTAAGTACTGTTTTCAAGTTCTTTGCATGTTCTAGATATAAGGCTTTTGTTGGGCATGCAATTTACAAGTATCTTCTCCCAGTATTTAATTTGTCTTTTTATTCTTTTAACAGTGTCTTTTGCAGAGCAAAAGTTTTAAATTCTGATGAGGTACAATTTGTCAATTTTTCCTCTTCTGGTTTTGCTTTTTATTTTTTATTTTACTTTTATTTAACTTCTTTAGAGATAAGGTCTCACTATGTTGCCCAGGCTGGAGTACAGTGGCTGTTCACAGCTGCAATCATAGAGCACTGCAGCCTTGAACTCCTGAGCTCAAGTAATCCTCCTGCTTCAGCCTTCTGAGTAGCTGGGACTACAGGTGTGCATCACTGTGCCTGGCTCTGGGTTGTGCTTTCCATATCAAGTCTAAGAACTCTTTGCCTGGTATAAGTCCTGAAGATTTTCCATGTGTTTTCTAGAAGTTTTATAGTTTTATATTTACATTTAAGTGCATGATTTGTTTTGAGTTAATTTTTGTTTAAGGTGTGTGAGGTTTACATAGAGTTTTATTTTATTTTTATTTTTTGCATATGGATATGTAATTGCTCTAGCACCATTTATTGAAAAAGTTCTCCTCCACCATTGAACTGCTTTTGCTACTTTGTCAAAAACTAATTGGCCATATATGTGGGCATATTTCTGGGTTCTCTATTCTGCTACATTGATCTACGTGTCTATCTTTCTACCAGTACCACATTGTCTTGATTACTGTAGCTATATAGTCAGCCTTAATATCAGCCAGTGATTCCTCCCACTTTAATCTTTGTCAAAAATTGAGTAAGGCCTTTCACTTTCCATATTAGTTTTGGAATAAGTTTGTCTGTGTCTACAGAGAAACTTGTTTTCTTTCTTTCTCAAAACTTGAGATTTTGATAAGAATTTTGTTAAACCTAGAGGCTTAGAGAATCAACTTAGGGGAAAGTGACATCTTTGCTATGTTTGATCTTTTGATTCATGAACATAGTATGCCTCTCCAAGGATTTAGGTTGCCTTTGATTTCTTTCATCATCATTTTATAATTTTCATCATATAGATTCTTTATAAATTTTGTTAGATTTGTACTTAAGTGTTTCATTTTTTTTTCTTTTTCTTTTTTTGAGATGAGTTTCACTCTTTCACCCAGGCTGGAGTGCACTGGCATGATCTCGGCTCACTGTAACCTCCACCTCCCGGGTCCAAGTGATTCTCCTACCTCAGCCTCCCCAGTAGCTGGGATTACAGGCACCTGCCATCATGCCCAGCTAATTTTTGTATTTTTGTAGAGATGGGGTTTCACCATGTTAGCCAGGCTGGTCTTGAACTCCTGACCTCAGGTTATCCACCCACCTTGGCCTCCCAAAGTGCTGGGATTACAGGCATGAGCCACCGTGCCCAGTCAAGTATTTCATTTTCTTTGGAGCAGTTTGCTACGAATGCCTTCTTGAGAGAGGATATTTGAATGGACCTAAATGATAACATAAGAGTAAGCCTGAGTGCCAAGATCCTGAGGCAAGTGCTTGCTTGGTGTGTGTCAGGACACACAGCAAAAACTATAACCATTAATCAGTAAAAAGGACAGCATGTTCAAGGTGGTGTGAGCTAGAAAAAGAGTGGTAGCAAATGAGATCCAAGAGGTTGCCAGGGATTAGCGGGACCTTGGTGAAGTCCTGATGAGAAATTGAAATTTTACTCTAAGTGTGATGAAATGCCATCAGGGTATTGAACACAAGAATGATGAAGTCAGACATATTTTAGAAGGATGACCCTGGCACCTGAATGCAGAATTGGTTGTAGGAGGGTAAGGGGAAACAGGAAAGCCGTTAGCTCTTGGAGTGGCCTAGAGGACAAGTGACAGTAGCTCAGATGAGGGTGGCAGTGTGAAGGTGACAAGGAGTAGTTGGAGTCTAGATTTACTTTGAAGGTGTAGCTGTCAGGATTTGCTGATGGCTCAGTGTGAGATGTTAGAGAAAGAGACGAGGCATGTATGGCTCCAAGGATCTTGGCCCGTGCAGCTGGGTGAACAGTGGTGCCATTTACTGAGAAGAGAACTACATTCTTCAGTATAAAAACAGAACTGTCAGCCAGCACAGTGACCTTGCACCTGTAGACCCAGCGATTTTGAAGGTTAAGGTGGTGAGGAGGTATCATTTGAGCCAAAGAGTTTGAGGCCAGCCTGGGCAATATATGACCCCATCTAAAAAAAAAGAAAGAAAAAGAACTGTCACTACCCAGAAAAGACCTGAAACCTAATATCTCAGTGTGCAGTCACAGACTGGCATGGGATAAGATTACCTTTCCCAAAACAGCCACATTTCTACAATGTTGGCAACTAGTTGGAATTCCAGAAACCACTGAGATGGTACCATAAGATGGATGTTGGAGATGAAAGAAAAGGTAAGTGAAACCAGTAGTACTTAAGCACGTAAGAACCAAGCTTTTTCATGTTACTTCACACTAATCTTCATTAGACTTCTTATAGCTAAGTAAAAATACACTTGGTTTTCCCCTTTTTTCTTCCTTAAAAAATTGTGGTAAAGTATATATAACATAATATTTATTATTATTATTATTATTATTTTTTGGGCAGAGTCTTGCTCTGTCTCAGCTCACTGTAACCTCCGCCTCCTGAGTTCAAGTGATTCTCCTGCCTCAGCCTTCCAAGTGGCTGGGACTACAGGCACATGCCACCATGCCTGGCTAATTTTTGTATTTTTTGTAGAGATGGGGTTTGGCCACGTTGGCCAGGCTGGTCTCAAACCTCTGACCTCAGGTGATCCACCTGCCTTGGCCTCCCAAAGTGCTGGGATTACAGGCATGAGCCACTCACTGTGCCTGGCCTCTGTATTTATTATTTTAACTATTTGTTAAATTTACAATTCAACATATTCACAATGTTGCATAACCATCACCATCTACAGCCAAAACTCTTTCATCATCCTCAACAAAAACTCTGTACCTGTTAAACAATAAACTCCCTTTTACCACTTTCCCCAGTCCCTGGAAACTTCTATTATTTTCTGTTTCTATGAATTTGCCTGTTCTGGGCACCTGAAATCAGTGGAATCACACAATATTTGTTCTTTTGTGTCTGGCTTATTTCACTAAACATATTGTTTTCAAGGTCCATCCATGTTATCCATATATCAAAATTTCATTCTTTTTTACGGCTTACTAATATTCCATTATTATAGATATACCACATTTTGTTTATCCATTCATCCATTGATAGACACTTGGGTTACGCCCACCCTTTAGCTATTGTGAGTAATACTGCTGTGAACATTGATGTACAAATATCTCTTCAAGTCTCCGCTTTCAATTCTTTCAGATTACATATACCTAGGGGTGGAATTGCTGGATCACATGTTAGTTTTATGTTTAGCCTTTTGAGAAACCACCAAACTGTCCTCCACAGCAGCTGCACCATTGTACATTTCCACCAGTAATGCATGAGGGTTCCAATTTATCCACATCTTCACCAATACTTGTTATTTTCTCTGCTTGCTTTAATTATAATCATCCTGGCTGGGCGTGGTGGCTCATGCCTGTAATCCCAACACTTTGGAAGACCAAGGTGGGCAGATCACTTGAGGTCAAGAGTTCAAGAGCAGCCTGGCCAACATAGCGAAAACTCCAACTCTACTAAAAAAAAAAAAAAAAAAAAAAAAAATTAGCCAGGTGGTGGTGCGCACCTAGAATCCCAGCTACTCAGGAGGCTGAGGTAGGAGAATTGCTTGAACCTGGGAGGCGAAGGGTGCAGTGAGCCAAGATTGCACCACTGCACTCCAGCCTGGGGGCAGAGTGAGACTCTGTTTCAAAAAAGAAAAAAAAAAACCTATAATCATCCTAATAAATGTGAAGTGGTATCTCACAATGGTTTTGATTTGCATTTTCCTTATGGCTAATGATGTTGAGCATCTTTTCATGTGTTTGTTAGCTAGTTGTGTATCTTCTTTGGAAAGATGTCTATTCAAGTCTTTGCCCCCTTTTTAGTTGGGTTGCTTCTCTTTTTATTGTTACTGAGTTTCAGGAGTTCCATATATTCTGGATATAATGCCTTATCAGACATACGTTTCATAAATATTTTCTCCCATTCTAAAGGTTGTCTTTTTGCTTTCTTGACAGTATCCTTTGATGCCCAAAAGTTCTTAATTTTGAGGAAGTCCAATTTCTCTATTTTTTCTTTTATATAGCCTTTTTTTTTTGAGATGGAGTCTCTGTTGACCAAGCTGGAGTGCAGTGGTGCAATCTGAGCTCGCTGTAACCTGTGCCTCCTGGGTTCAAGCAATTCTTCTGCCTCAGTCTCCCAAGTAGCTGGAACTACAGGTGTGTGCCACCATGCCTGGCTAATTTTTGTATTTCTAGTAGACACAGGGTTTCACCATGTTGGCTAGGCTGGTCTCGATTTCCTGACCTCAGGTGATCCACCCGCCCTGGCCTCCCAAAGTGCTGGAATTACAAGTGTGAGCCACCGCGCCCGGCTGCTCAGTTTAACTAATTTTTCTTTTATTGCCTGTGCTTTTGGTATCATATCCACAAAATCATTGTCAAATTCAATGTCATGCAGATTTTCCCCAATGCTTTCTTTTAGGAGTTTCGTAGATTTCGTTTTTACGTTTAGGCCTTTGATTAATTTTGAGTTAATTTTTGAACATCGTTTAAGCTAAGGGTCCAACTTCATTCTTTTGTGTGTGTATATGCAGTTTCCCCAGTTCTACTGGTTGAAAAGACTGTCTTTTGGCCAGGCATGGTGGCTCACGCCTGTAATCCCAGCACTTTGGGAGGCCGAGGCGGGTGGATCACGAGGTCAGGAGATCGAGACCATCCTGGCTAACATGGTGAAACGCCATCTCTACTAAAAATACAAAAAATTAGCTGGGCATGGTGGTGGGTGCCTGTAGTCCCAGCTACTCGGGAGGCTGAGGCAGGAGAATGGCATGAACCCAGGAGGCAGAGACTGCAGTGAGCCGAGATCGCACCACTGCACTCCAGCCTGGGTGACAGAGTGAGACTCCGCCTCAAAAAAAAAAAAAGGAAGAAAAGTCTGTCTTTTTTTCATTGGTCTTGGCATCCTTTCGAAAACCAATTGGCCACATATGTGAGGGTTTACCTCTAGGCTCTCTATTCTCTTCTATTGACTTGTATTTCTGCCCTTATGCAAGTAACATAGTGTTGTTTTGTTTTGAGATGGAGTCTCACTCTGTTGCCCAGACTGGAGCGCGGTGGTGCAATCTTGGCTCACTGCAACTTCTGCCTCCCAGGTTCAAGTGATTCTCCTGCCTCAACCTCCTGAGTAGCTGGGATTACAGACACGCACCACCATGCCTGGCTATTTTTTTATTTTTTAGTAGAGACAAGTTGTCCGTGTTGGCCAGGCTGGTCTCCAGCTCCTGACCTCAAGTGATCCACCTGCCTCGGCCTCCAAAAGTGCTGGGATTACAGGCGTGAGCCACGGCGTCTGGCCTGGTGTTTTAATTACTGTAGCTTCACAGTATATTTTGAAGTTAGGAAGAAGTGTGAGTCCTTTTTTTAAGATTGTTTTGGCTATTCAGCGCTCCTTGCAATTTCATATAAACTTGAGGACTGGCTTTTCCATTTCTGAAAAAGAGGCTGTTGGAATTTTGATAGGGATTGTGCTAAATCTGTAGATCAGTTTGAATTATATTGACTAACACTGTTAAATCTTCCTATCCTTGAATACAAAATGTCCTTTCACTTATTTAGGACTTCCTTAATTTCTTTAAGCAACATTTTGTACTTTTCAGTATATGAATCTTTTACCTCCTTGGTTAGATTTATTCACAAGTATTTAATTCTTTTTTTTTTTTTTCCCAAGACAGACTCTTGCTCTGTTGCCCAGGCTGGAGTGCAGTGTCGCAATCTCAGCTCATTGCAACATCCGGCTCCCGGGTTCAAGCAATTCTCCTGCCTCAGTCTCCCAAGTAGCTGGGATTACAGGCACCCACCACCATGCCCAGCTAATTTTTATATTTTTAGTAGAGACGGGCTTTCACCATGTTGCTCAGGCTGGTCTTGAACTCCTGACCTTGTGATCCACCCATCTTGGCCTCCCAAAGTGCTGGGATTACAGATGTGAGCCACCGCACCCAGCCATATTTAATTGTTTTAGATGCTATTATAAATGGTATTACTGTTTTAATTTCCCTTTCAGGTTGTTCATCACTAGTGTATAGAAACACAACGGATAATTTTCTCATTTTTGGGATGGAAGAAATTGAGGCTCAGAATAAGTTGCTCAAAGGTGCATGGCTAGTAAGGCCCAACTCAGGGCTCTAATTCCGAATCTATCGTGCTATCTCTCTGAAGAGGTTGCTTATTGGGCCCCTTTACCATTTTGCCCTTTCCCTTTGACTCAATGCTCTTAGTTGCAAAATAGGAAGCACTGGGAAAAGAAAGAACTGGAGCACAGCCAGGTGTGGTGGTTCACACCTGTAATCCCAGCACTTTGGGAGGCCAAGGTGGGCAGATCACCTGAGGTCGGGAGTTGGAGAGCAGCCTGGCCAACATGGTGAAACCCCGTCTCTACTGAAAATACAAAGATTAGCTGGGCATGGTGGTGGAAGTCTGTAATCCCAGCTATTCCAGAGGCTGAGGTAGGAGAATCGCTTGAATCCGGGAGGCAGAGGTTGCAGTGAGCTGAGATCGCACCACTGCACTCCAGCCTGGGCAACAGAGCGAGACTCCATCTTAAAAAAAAAAAAAAAAATTGGAGCACTGCAACAGTTACGTTCCGAATTTCGCCAGTGTAACAACTGAACCATAGGAGGCAGCCATGGTCTCAGGGATACCCATGGATACGTTCACATCAACCCTCTTTGACTGGAGGTCCCACAGGCAAATAACAGTCAACATTGAATTTGTGACCTCAAAATGCCAAAATAATTTATGAGAATGACTCAGAAATCAAGAAGCTACTTGTAACAAATCAAGTACTGAAACGCATTGTCAACACAGGACAGCCTCTCATCCCTGACAAAAGGATTGTGTTAGGACATGTAGTTGGGGCTAAGACTCTTGAGGAACTGGGTGGGGCATGGCTCAGGCTTGCTTGGGAGAGAAGCACTTTGCAGCCTGCCACCAGGCTGGAGACCTGAGTGTGCCAAGTCACTCTGCGGAGTCTAACAGACACTGGCAGTCTTGTATGTCTACAGGAGGGGATGCATGAACTTTCTCCAGGAACCTGAATACCATTCACGAACCACTGGGAAATTCCCTCTCCCCAGTCCCCACTGAACATTTTCCTTCTCTCAAATGACAGGATTCCTGAATCTCTTTCTACTTCCTTCTGTATCTAGGAGATAGCACATCGCTGCAGCTGTCACTAATGGGAACCTGGCCTGGTAGCTGCAGACAGTACTAGGAGCATTTTCTCAGTCTGCCTTCCTGCTACCCTTTGCTAGGCCAGCAGGATTCCCACAAGGGAATACTGAAGTCTGATGAATAGGAGCACATGTGTGCATGAGTGTACACACACACACACACACACACACACACATACACACAGAATTGAGAACTTATGGTATATTCTCCCCTCAAGAAGGGAAGAGCATTCTGGCTGGAAGAGAGGGTCTTAGGATAGCCTCAATTTACCTCTGCTATCTCCAATGTGAAGGTATATTCCCACAATGCGAATCTTCCTCATACTTCCCGAGAAACCTCACACAAGAAATGGGAGAGCCTATATCCTTGAAGAATTACCTACTGACATTTGGGGTAGAGAAATAAGGGCCTGCCTGAGCACATGTGTAAGTTCTTTCCTAATACATGAAATATTAGGAAAATCCCACAGGACTTCGAGACTGCCACAACCAGATATTTTACTCTTGCTCACTCAGGAAGGTAAAAAGAAAAGCAAAAACAAACAAACAAACAAAAACACACACACACACACAATCAAATAGAAAATAAGTGCAGATAGTTCACAAAGCAAAGCATCAGGTGTGCTATCAGGCTCCAAGGCAGCTTTCTCTACAGCTTGGACTTGGACATGTTATAATAGCCATTTTATTATATCACAGAAAGAAATAACTGAAGTAGGTCATAACATTTCAAATTATTTTTCCAGTAGGAATATTATGCCCTGATGACATAGTCTAGTTTCACTTCTTCCATAAGTCACCAGTGACTTTCCTTAAAATGGTCCCTTGTCTCCAGCCTCTTGCACTTCATGCCATCCTCATGTTGCCTTATGTATTAGTCTGTTCTCGCATTGCTATAAAGGAATACCTGAGACTGGTCAGGCGCGGTGGCTCACGCCTGTAATCACAGCACTTTGGAAGGCTGAGGTGGGTGGATCACTTGAGGTCAGGAATTTGAGACCAGCTGGGGCAACATGGTGAAACCTTGTCTCTACTAAAAATACAAAAATTAGCCTGGTATGGTGGTGTGTGCCTGTAATCCCAGCTACTCAGGAGGCTGAGGCAGGAGAATCATTTGAACCTGGGAGGTGGAGGTTGAGGTGAGCCGAGATCACACTGCTGTGCTCTGAGATCACACCACTGTGCTCCAGCCTGGGCGACAGAGCGTGACTCTGTCTGAAAAAAAAAAAAAAAAGCAATACCTGAGACTGGGTAATTTATAAAGAAAAGAAGTTTAATTGGGTCACAGTTCAGCAGGCTATACAGGAATCATAGCAGCTTCTGCTTCTGGAGAGGCCTCAGGAAACTTCTAATCATGGTGGAAGGCAAAGGGGGAGCGAGACATCTTACATGGCAGGAGCAGGAGGAAGAAGTGGGGAGGTGCCACACCCTTTAAACAATCCTCGTGAGAACTCACTCACTATCGTGAGAACAGCACCAGGAGGATGGTGCTAAACCATTCATGAGAAACTGCCTCCATGATCCAGTTACCTCCCACCAGGCCTCACCTCAAACACTGAGGATTACAATTCAACATGAGATTTGGCAGGGATGCAGAGCCAAACCATATCACCTAATATTAACGAGTAAAGATTAATATCATTCCCCTAGTCAAAACTTTGAGATTTCCTTACTATCAAGAGAACTGACCCTTAATTCTGTGTGTTATTTGAGTCTTCTTACCAATCAGTTTCCCTACTTATCTATGTCCTGATTCTAACTCCTCCTACTCACACTTTAGTCCTGGATTCAAAACACACCTCCTCCACTTCTATCCACACTGACCTCTGTCCCCTGTTCCTATAGCATACTCACAGTACATCTCATTTTGGCAGCTTATTTATCAAGTGATTACTGTGTATGCTCAAGTGAACTAGATGTTTTGTGAGCACTAAGAGAATGAGATAAGCCCCCTGACCTGAAGGAGGAAACGTTGCTGTTCTGTCATGCTATGTTTCCTGAGAGCAAGCCATGTATCCACAGGAAAATGGAAGTCTACAGGTTCCTCCAGGATGTCTCTGTGCTATGTACATGCTGGAAATTCAGAAAGACTTGCTAAATTGAATTAAATTTTCTCTCTCTCTCTCTCTCTCTCTCACTTTCCAATTGATTTAGTTGAAGTGCAATAGCTAATATGCACTTAAACTGTCCAAAGTAACAGAAGTAGTCCACTACCGCTAGGCCATGAGCGAGTCTTCCAGGGGTAAGAAAGGAAAACCCACCCTGGTGTGCGGCCTGATCAGCAACAAGGAAAAAGTTGCTCAATGCAAGTCTGCTCTCCTGTTCGGAGCCTTGTGGTTATGCTGGGTTATACTTGGTTGTGCAGGTGGAAACTGCTGCAGTGGGAAATTAAGTGTGGTGACCAAAGGCGTGATGCGCAAAGGAGTGAGGAAAGGCAAAATGAGCAGAGTGGGGAAGAGGAGCAGCAGAAACCTCCCAGAGCAGATGAGCTGCAGGGCCATCAAAGAAGGACTGGCTTCCTTCTCACATAACCAAGGCCAGTCCCTGGGAACCACAGTTCAGACTTCACATATTTGTAGCAGTAAAGGCTTGATGTTGGCAAGTTTATTTCCCAGACACCTGTTTCCGCAGGTAACAGCAGCCGGAGCAGCTGCCGTGAGTGACTGTGAGGTCGTCTCTCTCAAAAGTCCCGAGCTGGAAGGATTTGGAGAAGCGCAAACCCCAAACCCAGGTTCTTCTCCATGGGGCCCCGGGATATGTTGGAAAATCTAACCAAAGCAGGAAAAACTGGCGGGCCTGGAGAATGGGGCAGAGATGGAATAGAAGTCCCCGTTGACTTCAGGCATCCCCTGTCTCTCCCATCCTAAGCCAGGAGAAAAGTCCGCTTCCTACAGACGACCTCAGACCAAGCAAGGTGCCCGCCGAGTCTCTCTTTGCAGGTCCGGCCCACTATTTCCACCCATCTCCTTCCCCCGGGCGCGGGGCGGCGGCAGGCGGGGTCACCAGATCCCCCCAGCCCGGGCCCCTCCAGGCGCCAGGGACGCTGACGCTCGCGCTCTTCCTCTCTCGCCTCCCCTCCCCACCTCTCCGCTCCTTCGTCCAGTCCCTCCCCCAGCCTCGGCGCAGGGGGGCCGGGCTTGGCTCCGCGAGGCCCGTGCATTCCAGAGAGCCCAGCGAGCTAGAGCAACAAAGGAGCCGGGTCGTCGGCGGGGAGAGTTCGGGGGGCTGCGGCGCGCTGGGGCGAAGGTGGCTGCTGGGCCGCGGGCTGGCGCGGGGGCGGAGCTGGAGCTTCACTCGCACCCCTGGCCCGCGTCTGGCCTCCCTCGCGGGGCGGGGAGTTGGCTTTAATGGTGGGAGAGGGAATGGGGCTGGGGATTGGGGGCCCCGGGGGCTCCCAGGGCTGAAGACAACTTGGATTGCGAGGCTAGGGCTTGGGGAGTCGTGCATCCCGGTCCAGGCCTCTGCAGCCCAACATGGGCCCCGGGTTCCAAAGTTTGCGAAGTTGGGCGCCGAGGGGCCGGGGCGCGCGGAGCGTCCGGGAGGGCCCGGGCCCGGATTCTCTGGGCGCACAGGTCGCCTGAGCCGCCTCCGCGGCCGCCGGGGTCGTGCGTGTGGCCGGGGGGCTCCGAGGAGCGGGCGGGGGCGCCGGGGCTTTTGCTGAGTTGGCGGGGTTGGCCATGGCCGCTGCCCGCCCCGCGCGGGGGCCGGAGCTCTCGCTCCTGGGGCTGCTGCTGCTGCTGCTGCTGCTGCTGCTGGGGGGCCCGGGCCGGGGGGCGGCCTCGAGCGGGAACGCGACCGGGCCTGGGCCTCGGAGCGCGGTCGGGAGCGCGAGGAGGAGCGCGGCGGTGACCGGCCCTCCGCCGCCACTGAGCCACTGCGGCCGGGCTGCCCCCTGCGAGCCGCTGCGCTACAACGTGTGCCTGGGCTCGGTGCTGCCCTACGGGGCCACCTCCACACTGCTGGCCGGAGACTCGGACTCCCAGGAGGAAGCGCACGGCAAGCTCGTGCTCTGGTCGGGTAAGTGCGGCGGAGCCGGGTCTGGGGGGCGGGAGGTGCTGCGGTAAGACGGGGGCACCCTTGGAAAGAACAGGCTCAGGCCTGAGTTTCGGAGAGGGCGGGGACAGCACCCGGGAGAGTTGGAGGGACAGAGCCCGAAACTTTGGGGGCAGGTTACGTGCAGGATGGGACCCTCGGTCATGGGAAAAGGAGGGCAAGGAAGTTGACGAAGCGGGTCACAAAGGGCCTGAGCTGGTGGGTGAGCAAAGGATGGCGGGGATGAGGGGCCCGTGAGGAGGTGGCTCTAAGCCACGGGAAAAGACGTTTTGTAAGAAGAGGAGATGCTCCACCTACTCTGAAAGCAGGGTGCCGGGGGATTCAAGGAGGTGTTCAAGACCCTGGGGAAATTGGAGTTGGAGAGGAAAAGGGGAGGGATGACGGTGGAAGAGGTTTAGGCATTTGGAGGGAAGGGTAGGGGGACATGATCGAGTGAAGTTTTGAAGGAAAAGAAACCTCCCTAGTGATGAATTATTAAAAGGTAACCAGAAAGTTCTGGAAATCTTGATTTGGGAGACAGAAAGGAAGCCTAGAGAACTGTGATCTTGTCTGGCTTTCACAGGAGATTTCATTCAGTTTGTGCATCTGAAAAACGGGCACTCTGACGCATGCAGGAGGTTATGAAGGAATAAGACCTTTCTAACAATTATTTGTGTGTTCTTTGGAAATTTTGTTACCGAGGCTGGTCAGGGCTGTGGAAGGACGCTTAAGTCTGGAGTGTTGAGAGCCTGTGGACACTTCCATGGTGGTTTGAAGTGGCACTTCACTGGAGTGGCAAAGTGTGAAAAACTGCACACTGCACACCGAACCCAAATGTCCTTCCTTAGCAGTGTGGAGTATACTCTCTCCCCACCTGTCACTTTTCTAGATGAGGCCTGGAGGGTGCTGGGGAAGGGAGCTGGCCTTATCAGCCCTCACTTCTAGCCAGTGTGATTCTAAAACTGTCCTTGGAAAAAGAAAACCAGGAGCCAGGAGCAGAACTGGGAGCCGCCCTCTTTTGACAGGGCTGGGGTACCCCCTGTCTTAGCTCTGCCCAGGGGGCAGGTGAGGGCCCTAATGTAGGGAGTGTATGTAGGCCAGCTGTCATTAACAAGTTCTCAGCCTTTGTCAGATGTTGGACAAGGCCATAAGGTTCCTGGCTTGGTTCAGATGCTGGAGGAGGAGCTTGGAGGATGGTATCCATGGTACCCATGAGGTAGAGCTGCATCCTTTGTGGGGATCAGGTTCTAAAGTCAGCACAGCACATTAGACAGAAATCGTGTGTAATCAACAGTGGCTTTGAAAACTCTGCAGATTACCATAGTGTAAGATCGATGTGGTTTTGCATATACACTCCTTTTACGATGTTTGCATACATGTTACATGTATACTCATATATAAGAATGGATATACATAGAAGATAATGATTGTAATTTTAAAGTTACATTCATGCAAAAGACTGAAAGAATAATAATAATAATAATAATAAAAAGAACACCAAAGTAAGATTAAGCAAGGTTGCTTTGAGCACCACCCGAAATGAGACTTGAGTTAAGGAGCCAGCTATGTGGAAAGTCCAAATCTCTCAGCACTAGAATCTCACCCAGTTCTGAGTTGCTCATGCTGTCAGAGGATAATCTTTCTGTCCCTCTCTTTATTGATTTTGCAAGGACCCATGGTTTAATTTTCCCAAGTTAAATGCATGTTTGATGTTGCCTCTGTGTAGTTACCATCAGATCAAGGAGGAAGGGTATGAACCTCTTTCCAGCCCATACTCTTGAGAGCAGCTGCTGAGCGGGCAGAAGTAGTTTAAGCCGGAACATGTACGAGTTATTACCATCTGCTGGTTGTGCAGGTTGAAATCTCACTATCTGTGCCTTTTGGCAGGGCAGGGTCCTACAGAGACACCAGCACTGAGCCCAGCACCGTTAGTTCCATTAGTTCACTATGAGTTCTTCTCTGTCACTAACCACCATCCCTCAGCTCATTCCTGTTTCCATATGTGTTCTGGTCGCACTCTTTCTGCTTGGGACTTGCAAGTGGGGCAGAAGCAGGTGTTGGCTTGAGCTGGGTAATGAGTAGGTAGAGTGAACCCGAGCCTCATGTGAGAATCACAGCCAGGTCAGCTGCTAGCCTCTGGCAAGTGATTTATCATGTCCTGAGTTAATGATCTTGATTTTGCATTAGACAGGGTCAGTGTTACCTGGCTCTTAGGGGTGTTTTTGTGGGTGAAGGATGAAGGTGATCTAGGTTGACTTCATCGGTAAACTCTTGAAGGTAGGAACTGGGTCTTCACATTTTTTCAAAGCCTCTGAGTACTGAGTACACAGCCATGCTTCTATTCATGCATTCAGTTATGTATTGAATGTTTGCTGTATGTCATATGCTGGGCATGTAAGGATGAAGAATACAGACATGATCCTCTGTCATCAAGAAGAAGACAGGCTGGGCGTGGTGCTCACAACTGTAATCTCAGCACTTTGGGAGGACGAGGTGGGAAGGTTGCTCAATCCCAGGAGTTTAAGACCAGCCTGAGACCTTGCCTCTAGAAAAAAAAAAAAAAAAAGAGGAAGACTTGCCTCTAAAAAAAAAAAAAAGATAATTCAACAGGCTTTAGAAATACCTGTGAAAGGTACTGTGGCATTTTAGGGTGCTGAAAAAGCACAAAGGACCCAAGGAACATCCCCAGAAGAACTGGCATTTAACCCATAACTTGACACATAAGCAGGAATTGCCTGGCCGAGGGAGAGTTGAGGTTTGAAGGGATAGGAAGAGGAAATAGCATGTACAAAGGTGTAGAGGTAGGAGGGCTTGGTGCTTTTGAAGAAAGTATAAGAGTTGCAGTAGAACTGGATCAAAGCATGTGAGGGGTGGAATTGTGAGAGACAAGACCTAAAGAATTAGAAAATGAAGGGATTTATACCTCATATTAAGTTTGGATGTTATCCAGGGGATGATAAGGAGCCATTGAAAGATTTTAAGCAAGGGAGAGATGTAATTGTCTTTGCATTTTAGCTGGATCTCTTTGGGTGTGGTGTGAAGAAGCCATAGGAGCAGGGAAAGCCTGGAGCCTGGCTTCTCGACCAGGGGATGTTGAAGTAGGCCAAGTAAGAGACGATGGCGGTCGGGACTGGGTAACAGGACAGAGGGAGTGGGCAGATCCCACTAACTTTCAGAGGTAGTGCTCTTAGGGCACTGATGAGTTAGATGTGGAGCCTCAGTGAGCGGGAGGCCTCAGGTTTCAGGCTTGGATGGAAGGTGGTGCCATTCCCTTTCACTAAGATAGAGAATGCTAGAGGAGGAAGAAGTTTAGGCAGGAGGTGTGGCTTTTATTTTGGCCGTGTGAATTAGAGATGCTCATTGGACATCTATGTGGAGATTCTTGGCAGATCTGGAAATAGGAATTGCTGGAGAGAGGTGGCCACTGTGTGCTTCCCCTGACTACTGAGGCTTTGGAAGGATGCCATTGACTGAGGAAGTTTATAGCTCAGGTTGGTCCAATTTCTAGGTCTGTATAGACCTCAGGTCTTTCCTCTGTCTTTCATCTCTCTGGCCTCAGGCTTCTTCAGTCACTTAGCATCTCTCCCCTTTACAGCTGGAAATGCCTCCTCCCGGGCGTTCCAAGCTGACCAGACAAACATAATGTCCAGGCTGTGGTCCACCTTAGGCCAAACCTGGTTTAGTAAGTGGGGCAAAAAAGCAGAGAGGCCTGCAGCTGGCAGTGGTGATAGGTCCCTGAGAGCCAGCACGTAGCCTCCTTAACCATTGCTGTGCTCTGTGTGGTACATAAGTGTGTGGCCCTGTCACCTTGCCCACGTGCAGGTAAGTAGGAGAGAGACAAAGGCTGGGAGGAATTTCTTGTTTGCCTCTCACACATTGAATTGAGGGCTGAGAGGAGGAATGTTTTTGGTGATGGTGGGTTATTTTCAGGGACAGATCAGGAAGAATTTCCTTAGGGCTGTTCCCAAACTTGGCTGGTAATCAGAGTCAGTTAAAAAGATATATATGGCCAGGCGCTGTGGCTCACGCCTGCAATCCCAGCACTTTGGGAGGCCGAGGTGGGGGGATCACGAGGTCAGGAGATCGAGACCATCCTGGCTAACACGGTGAAACGCTGTCTTTACTAAAAATACAAAAAAATTAGTTGAGCGTGGTGGCGGGCGCCTGTAGTCCCAGCTACTCGGGAGGCTGAGGCAGGAGAATGGCAGGAGAATGGCAGGAACCCGGGAGGCGGAGCTTGCAGTAAGCCGAGATCGCGCCGCTGCACTCCAGCCTGGGCGACAGAGCGAGACTCCTTCTCAAAAAAAAAAAAAAAAAAAAAAAAAAAAAAGATATATAAATATAGGCTGGGTGCAGTGGCTCACACCTGTAATCTCAGCACTTTGGGAGGTTGAGGTGGGAGGACTGCTTGAAGCCAGGAGTTAGAGACCAGCCTGGGCAACAAAGTGAGACCGCATCTCTAAAAAAAAAAAAATTAGCTGGACATGTTGGCACACACCTGTGGTCCCAGCTACACTGGAGGCTGAGGCAAAAGGATTGCTTGAACCCAAGAGGTTGAGGCTGCAGTGAGCCATGATCACACCACTGCACTCCAGACTGGGCAACAGAGCAAGACCCTGTCTCAAAAATACACACATATATATAGATATGTGTGTGTGTATACACACACACACATATATGTATAGGGAAAATATAAAATACAGAAAAGCATACATGGACCTAAGTCTTTTTTTAAAAAACATTATTTTTAATTAATTATTTGAGAAATGGGGTCTTGCTGTGTTGCCCAGGCTGGAGAGCAGTGGCTATTCAGAGGCTCACTCATTGTGCGCATGGTGCTTATGGTGCCTGGAATAGCTGGCACTACAGGCATGTGTTCTGTGCCAGTCCAAGTCTTCAATTTCGCTTCAGATCTTTAACTTTTTAATTGTGAAATATAACATGTACGCAGAAAACTGCATAAAACACAAAGGTACTGAATAACAAATAATTATAAAGTGACATCTGGGTCAATAACTAGAACATGGTCAGACCCCTGAAGCTCCCTCTGTGTCTTGTCTAGTCACATCCTCCTTCCCTTGCTCAAGAGGTTTTCAGTAATCACTTCCTTTTTTTCTCTATGGTTTTACCTCCTAGTTTTGGAATCCATAAGCAGTATATTTCGGCTTTGCATGTTTTTGAACTCTGTTCAAATGGAGTTTGTGCAAAATAATATGCTGTGCATATTATTTCTTGCTTCTTTTACTTTACATTATTATGTAAGATTCATCTATGTTATTGCAGCTTATTTCTTTTTTGTTTGTTTATTTTTTGTTTTTGTTTTTTTGAGACAGTCTCATTCTGTCACCTAGGCTAGAGTGCAGTGGCGTGATCTCGGCTCACTACAACCTCCACCTCCTGGGTTCAAACGATTCTCCTGCCTCCGCCTCTCAAGTAGCTGGGACCATAGGTGCACGCCACCGTGCCTGGCTAATTTTTGTATTTTTTAGTAGAGACAGGGTTTTCCCATGTTGGTCAGGCTGGCCTCAAACTCCTGACTTCAGGTAAGCCACCCGCCTCATACTGCAGCTTATTTCTTCATTGCTGAATAATATTCCATTATATGAGTATACCCCCAATTGTTTACCCATGTTATTGTCATCTCAAGTTTTTACCCACTGCAAATAACATTGCTGTGAGTAGTCTTTTATGTATATCCTGGTACAACTGGCACAAATTTCTCTAGGTATATGCTGAAGAAGTAGAATTGCTAGATAATAAGGCATGCATACTTCAGGCTTTTGCCAAACCATTTTTCAAAGTGGTTGTACCAACTTATACTCCCACTAGCTAGTAGAAAGTCAACATTGGTTCACATGATTCCCAACACTTGGTATTATCAGCCTTTTACATTTTTGCCAATCTAGTGGCTATATTGTGGCATATATTTGTGGTTTTAATTTGCACTTCCCTGATTACTAGTAAAGTTAAATGCCTTTTTAAATGCTTACTGGCCGTTAGGGTTTCTGCTTTTGGGAAGTGTCTGTTCAAATCTTTGACATATTTTTCTATAGGGGCTATCTGTCATTTTTGTAAGACTTGTAGGAGTTCTTTATATATGCTAGATATGAGTTTATAGGATTACAAAGGAAATCAATTATATTGACATAATAGTTATCAAATATAAAAATGCAAGTATGTGGGCTTATTTATTTATACAATAAATAAGATCTGGTGCAGGTGTAATAACAACTATAATATCAAAGTGATTATAAGCATTGACATTATTTCGAGATATCTGCAACAAAAATATCTGGTTTCCACTTGTGACAAAGCCACAGGTACTATTAACATTATGTACTGTGGGCCAGGCGTAGGCGTGGTGGCTCACACCTGTAATCCCAGCACTTTGGGAGGCCAAGATGGGCAGATCATGAGGTCAGGAAATCGAGACCATCCTGGCTAACATGGTGAAACACCATCTCTACTAAAAATACAAAAAATTAGCCAGGTGCGGTGGCGGGCGCCTGTAGTCCCAGCTACTCAGGAGGCTGAGGCAGGAGAATGGCGTGAACCCAGGAGGCAGAGCTTGCAGTGAGCCGAGATCGTGCCACTGCACTCCAGCCTGGGTGACAGAGCGAGACTCCCTCTCAAAACAAAAAAAAAGAAAAGAAAAAAGAACAAAAAAAATTATGTACTGTGATGTGTTGCTTACATTCATAATTGGAGGAAGGGCCAAATTTTAGTTAGGTGTAATTTTTTTCCCATTGAAATTCATGGGCCTCAGAATTTTTCCAAGAATCCTTTGTGAACCATAGGGTAAGAATGTTACTTACAGAATATCACTATCTAGTACAGAGTCTGAGCTGTTCTTGATCGTGTGTGTGTGTGTGTGTGTGTGTGTGTGTGTGTGTGTTTTAATAGAGACAGGGTCTGACCCTATTGTCCAGGCTGGTCTTGAACTCCTGGGCTCAAGCGATCCTCCTGCCTTGGCCTCCCAAAATGCTCCTTTGTGTTTTAATATAAAAATACTTGGTGATTTTTTACTGGGATTGCATTGACTATATAGATTAACTTGGAAAAAAAAAAAAAGAGACATCTTTACAATACCGAGTCTTCCAAACATTGAACATTTATATATTTCTATCTATTTAGATCTTTCATTTTCTCAATATTCTGCACAGATTTAAATACTTATTGTTTGTTAGACATTCCTAGGTACTTGATATTTTTGATAATGTTGTAAATGATGTCTTTAACATTTATTTCACTTTGTTTGTTGCTGACATATAGAAATAAAACTGGCTGGGCACAGTGGCTCACACCTGTAATCCCAGCACTTTGGGAGGCCGAGGTGGGGGGATCACGAGGTCAGGAGATTGAGACCATCCTGGCTAACATGGTGAAACCCCATCTCTACTGGTGGCAGGCACCTGTAGTCCCAGCTACTCAGGAGGCTGAGGCAGGAGAATGGCGTGAACCTGGGAGGCAGAGCTTGCAGTGAGCCGAGATTGCGCCACTGCAGTCCAGCCTGGGCAATACAGTGAGACTCCATCTCAAAAAAAAAAAAAAAAAAAGAAATAAAATTGATGCCTTTAACGTTTATTTCACTTTGTTGCTGATACATAGAAATAAAATTGATTGTAAATTCAGTAAACTTGCTAAATTTATTCTGTACACATAGTCATATAATTTGTGAGTAATGAGTTTTGTTTCTTTCTTTCCAAGTCTTATACCTTTTATTTATCTTTATTGCTTTACTGAAGGCTTCCAGTACATTGTTAAATAGACAAAACATCTTAATTCTTGACTTTTCTGGATTCTAAAAAGAAAGCTTTTCTACCCTTCACCATTAAATTTGATGTTTGGTATAGGTTTTTTATAATTACATTTTATCAGATTAAGAACGTTTTCTCTTATTTCGAATTTGCCAGTTATTCTTTTGATCATAGATGGATGTTGAATTTTATCAACTTTTATTTTGGAGACGGAGTGTCACTCTGTCACCGAGGCTGGAGTGCAGTGATGCGATCTCGGCTCACTGCAACCTCTGCCTCCCGGGTTCAAGCCATTCTCCTGCCTCAGCCTCCCAAGTATCTGGGACTACAGGCGCATGCCACCACACCCGGCTAATTTTTTGTATTTTTAGTAGAGATGGGGTTTCACCGTGTTAGCCAGGTCAATTTTCTGACCTCGTGATCCGCCCGCCTCAGCCTCCCAAAGTGCTAGGATTACAGGTGTGAGCCACTGCGCCCGGCTGAATTTTATCAACTTTTTTTTGCATCCATTGAGATGATCATATGATTTTTAAATCCTTTAACCTGTTAATGTAGTAAATTGCATTGATTGAATTTTCTAATATTAAACCAGCCTTAGAACAGTGGTACTCGACTAGTCATCAGAATCACACAAATAAAAAGTCTTTTTAAAAGTCTGGATCAGCCAGGCACGGTAACACCTGTATTCCTGTTTCTCTTTTTGTTTCATATTTTATTAAAATAAAAGAAGTAAAATAATACAGATAAAGCTGATATCCCCTCTCTTTCTCTTTTCGGTTTCATATCCTTCTTTTCTCTTCGGAAAGCTTCCCCATCCTAGTAATTTGTGTATTTCTTTATTTTGTTTTTAAGCTCAAGTTTTTTTTGTTTTAGTTTTTGTTTTTGTTTTTTTGTAGAGATGGGGTTTGGCCATATTGTCCAGGTTGGTCTCAAACTCCTGAACTTAAGTGATCCACCCACCTTGGGCCTCCCAAAATGCTAGGATTATAGGCCTGAGCCACCATGTCCAGCCTTAAGCTTAATTACTTTTAAAAAATAGGTTATACATGTACATGGCACAGAATTCAAAAGGAACAAGTTAAGTCCTACTTCTGCATCTAGCTACCCATTTTTCCTCTGCAGAAGTAACCACCAACACTGGTTTTTGTGTCCTTTTGGAAATATCCGACATCTGTCCAGATGTAGAGGTGCTCTTAGTCTCCCCTCTACCGCCCAACCAGTACCATGCTCTATAGACTGCTCTCCACTCAACTGAGTCCATGTAACATTACAACATTGGACATCATTCCATTTCAATGCACATCCTGTCATGCACCCCATAAGGAGATTTTGGTTAACAACGGACCACATGTGATGGTGTTCCCTTAAGATTATAATACCACATTTTTACTGTAGCCTTTCAATGTTTAGATACACCGATACTCACCATTGTGTTACAGTTGCCTGTAGTATTCAGTATAGCAACATGCTGTACAGGTTTGCAGCCTGGGAACCATAGGTTATACTGTATCGCCTAGGTGTGCAGTAGGCTATACCATCCAGGTTTGTGTAAGTACACTCTGTGATGTTCACACAAAGATGACATTGCCTGATGACACATTTCTCAGAAGATATCCTCATTGTTAAGCAACACGTGACTATAGCTCAACCCTGAAGAGTGTTCTATTATAATGGTGTACGTTATTTTACTTGGTTGGTCTCCTATTGATGGATATGGATTCAAGCTGTTTCTACTTTTTTGCTATTACAAAACAGTGCTGCAATGAATAATCTATATTATCTTTGTGAACATGTGAAGTAGAAGTACTAGTATAAAATTTTGGTAGATAATGCCAAAGTGATTTCCACAAGTGTTTACTAATTTTTATTCCTACCAACAAATATAAAAGTGCCAGTTTCTCCCCACACTCTTTATAGTACGGTATTTTCTTTTCTTTTGTTTTTTTTTTTTTTTTTGAGATGGAGTTTTGTTCTGTCACCCAGTCTGGAGTGCAATGGCGATCTCGGCTCACTGCAACGTCCACCTCCTGGATTCAAGCAATTCTCCTGCCTTAGCCTCCCAAGAAGCTGGGATTACAGGCACCCACCACCACACCTAGCTAATGTTTGTAGTTTTTTAGTAGAGACGGGTTTTCCCCATGTTGGCTAGGCTTGTGTAGAACTCCTGACCTCAGATGATCCATCCACCTCGGCCTCCCAAACTGTTGGGATTACAGGCGTGAGCCACCACCATGCCTAGCCTTCTTTATGTTTTTAAAGGCCATTAAATGGCTTTGAGTCCCGGAGTTCAAGACCAGCCTGAGCAACATGGTGAAACCTTGTCTTTACAGAAAAATACAAAAATTTGCCAGGTGTGGTGGTGTGAGCCTGTAGTCTTTGCTACTCAGGAGGTTGAGGTAGGAGGATTAACTGAGCCTGGGGAGCTCAAGGCTACAGTGAGCCGTGATTATGCCACTGTACTCCAGCCTGGGCAACTGTGAGACCCTGTCTCAAAAAATAAAAAAATAAAAAAAACATAAAGAGACGTTTGACCTCACTCTTAATAATACAAATGTGGAATAAACTACAACGAAATAGTCTTTTTTTAAACTTTTATACTTTTTTTTTGAGCTCGATATTATATATTTTTTTCTCATTAAAGGTTCAAAACCAAAATCGGTTTCTCTTTGCAGCAAATATACATTAAAATAGAGTCTCTGTACAGCCAAGGGCTCTGGGCCCTGGCTTGCCCCATGTCCCTGCGCCTCCCTGGCCAAACCCAAAAATAAATATAGTGTTATTGCTCTGCAGAGCATAGAGGCAGTGCTCTCCTACCCCCTGAGGAGGCTCACTGGGAGCTGATGGGGAAGCCCTGGCCACCCCAGGGGTCCAGGGGCTGGAGTCTGCTTGGAGTTATTGCTTCAAGGGCGGGCACTAATGCCCAATGCAAATGATGAGAGGAGGAGCTAATGGGGCATGGGCCTTTGCTCTCCAAGTTCCACTCTGCTCTGAAGAGGGGGTAGGATTAAGCAGCAGCAAAAGCATCACCCACTGGGAGACTGTGGCCTCCTTCCCCTTCCCTCCCTGAGATAGGTTTCTGCCTCCCACACATCCCGTGCAGCCCCTTATGGCTTCCGCAAGGCCCCCTACACTCTGGGGGCACGTTATGGCTTGCAAGGGGTAGCACTGTGCCCAGAGCCTGGACACACGTTCCCAGCTTCTGACACCCCCTAGGAGGGGGAGGAGAGGGCGTGGGGCCTGCTCCCAGGGGCTGATGGCATTGCCCTGGCCCTGCCAGCAGGTTGTGGCACTGCCCAGACCCCAGCTCCACCCCAGCCCTTGGGGCTGACCCCATGCTAGGCAGGTCCTGCCAGAACCCCCACCAGTCCCACCCCTTGCCTCAGTCCATCATGGCCTCGAGCATCTCCAAGAACAGCTTGTGCATGGGCACCTTGCCCTCCAGCTTCACCCCATAGAAATGGGCCAGCACTTTGCCCGCTGTCTGGTGGAGGAGCGGTAGCGCCAGCAGCAGCCTGCCCACCCGCCGCCGCTCAGCACCCCCTCCAGGGCCAGCCCGGCCCGCTTCGTACTCCAGCAGGGCCTCGTGCAGAGCTTCTCGCAGCTGCTCCACAGCCTCGGCATCTTCGATGTGCACAGAGTCTGAATTGGCAAGGGCCAGGGCCTTCAGTAGAACATACTCCTCTCGCTCCAGCCGCAGGGCCTGCAGCCGCCGCACTAGTTGCAGCAGGGCAGCCCCCAGTTCCCCCAGGCCAGCTGCCCGTGCCCCCTCTTCATCCAGGACTAAGTCCTCAGCGAAGGCCAGCTCATCCTGCAGTGGCAGTGAGCGCTGGGCCACACCCAGCACCAGCACCTCCATCCACACGCTCTGCAGTACTGACATCTGGTCAGACAGCGACAGCGATGAGAAGCCTGGGATGCTCTTGGCCCAGCTGATGGTGACCACGATCTCTCGGTCAAAGAGGTCACAGAGGGTAGCCACGGCTGGGAGGTGCCCATCAGGGCCTGCGGGGTCAGGCATGGCATAGAGCTTCTCAGGCTCAACCACCAGCAGATGAGACACCAGTGCATTCACTGGGGCTGTCTTCCGGGGACCTCCAGCGACTGCCAGGGGCCCAGCAGGGAAGGGGCCCGGGAAGGGCAGTGGGTCCACCTCCGGCCGCCGCTTGTACTTCTGCCGCCCACCCCGGACGCAGTCCAGGCGCACTCCCTCCTTGAGCATGCCCATCCCAGACGATGGGCGGCCAGGCAGAGACGCTCCTCACTTCCTAGACGGGGTGGCGGCGGGGCAGAGGCTGTAATCTTAGCACTTTGGGAGGCCAAGGCAGGCGGCTGGGAGGTGGAGGTTGTAAGGAGCCGAGATCACACCACTGCACTCCAGCCTGGGCAACATTGAGCATTGAGTGAGCGAGACTCCGTCCGCAATCCCAGCACCTCGGGAGGCCGAGGCGGGCAGATCACTGGAGGCCAGGAGCTGGAGACCAGCCCGGTCAACACGGCGAAACCCCGTCTCCACCAAAAATACAAAAACCAGTAAGGTGTGGCGGCGCGCACCTGCAATCCCAGGCACTCGGCAGGCTGCCGCAGGAGAATCACAGGAGCCCGAGGCAGGGAGGTTACAGCGAGCTGAGATCACGGCAGTACAGTCCAGCTTCGGCAACAGAGGGAGACCGAAGAAAGAAGGAGAAGGAGATGGAAGCAATAAGGGAGACGGGAGGGAGGGGGAGGGGGAGGGGGAGAGACTTTTATACTTTTTATCACTTAGTGATAAAGATCAAAACATTTGAAAATGTGATCTGTTATTTGTCTTTAGCCTGTGTGTCTATAGAATTATGCAATTTTTACTGATTTGGAGGAGCTTTATGCATATAAGGAAATTAGCTCTTGTGATAAGTATTGAAAATACATTTTTTCAGTGTCTTAATTTTCTTATGATTTTTGTATCAATTTTTCTGAAGTCTTTTGTTTAAATCTTTTATTTCATGATGTGTAGCCTTTGTGTCATTTCAGAAGGCCTTCTCCACTCCAAGGTTTAAAAAATCATTTCCTGGCCAGGCGTGATGGCTCACGCCTGTAATCCCAGCACTTTGGAAGGCCGAGGCGGGTGGATCACGAGGTCAGGAGATCGAGACCATCCTGGCTAACACGGTGAACCCCCGTCTCTACTAAAAATACAAAAAAAAAATTAGCCAGGCGTGGTGGCGGGCGCCTGTAGTCCCAGCTACTTGGGAGGCTGAGGCAGGAGAATGGCGTGAACCCAGGAGGCGGAGCTTGCAGTGAGCCGAGATCACATCACTGCACTCCAGCTTGGGCGACAGAGCGAGACTCCATCTCAAAAAAAAAAAAAAATCATTTCCCATCTTTTCTTCTAAAACTTTAATTTTTAGAAAAACAATGTAGTTATTTTTTTATCCATCTGGACTTTTATGTAAGAAATGGGGTAAAGCTCCACCTTATTTTTTCCCTAGATAATTTCTCAGTTGTACTTTAAGATTTATTTAATAATCTCTCTTTTTCCTGGGGAGTTTTATTTTTAAGGTATGAAATAATATTCACAATGAGGGAAAAAAAGGAATACAAATTACACATTTTTAAAACCTGATTGTTACCACAGATATAAAAAGATTGAGAAAAATTACAGTTTTTTTTGTTGTTGTTGTTTGTTTGTTTGTTTTAATGAGTCTTGCTCTATCACCCAGGCTGGAGTACACCAGCATGATCTTGACTCACTGCAACCTCCACCTCCTGGGTTCAAGCAATTCTTCTGCCTCAGCCTCCCAAGTAGCTGGGACTACAGGCGTGGACCACCACGCCTGGTTAATTTTTATATTTTTTAGTAGAGACAGGGTTTCACCATGTTGGCCAGGCTGGTCTCCAACTCCCGACCTCAAGTGATCTGCCTGCCTCAGCCTCTCAAAGTGCTGAGATTACAGGCATGAGCTACCGCACCTGGCTGACACAACCTTTATTTTTTTTATTTTTCGAGACGGAGCCTTGCTCTGTTGCCTAGGCTGGAGTGCAGTGGTGCCATCTCCGCTCACTGCAACCTCTGCCTCCCAGGTTCAAGTGATTCTCCTGCCTCAGCCTCCTGAGTAGCTGGGATTACAGGCATGCACCACCACATCCAGCTAATTTTTGTATTTTTAGTAGGGACAGGGTTTCACCATGTTGGCCAGGCTGGTCTCGGCTTGACCTCGTGATCCACCCGCCTCGGCCTCCCAAAGTTCTGGGATTACAGGCTTGAGCCACCATGCCCAGCCGACACAACCTTTTTATTAACTGCCTGATGTTTCTCTAAAACATTTTACTCGAGAGGTCCCCCCATTTTAAATATACTGTGCAATAAAAGTAAACATCCAGTAAAATTGACTTTTTCTTTGTTGTACGGTTCTAAGTTCAGACAAATGCATAGACTTACGTAACCAGCCACCACATTCAATTCAAGATAGAGAATCGTCCTTTAACCCCCATATATTCTCTCATGCTACTGTTTTGTAGGCAAATCCTGCCCTCACCCCAATCCCTGGCACCCACTGCTCTGTTTTCTGCAAGTACCCATGTGCTCAGAATTTCTGGTGACTGTTTTTGGGTTTTTCGTTTTTTGTTTTTTTGTTTTTGCGGCAGAGTCTCATTCTGTTGCCCAGGCTGGAGTGCAGTGGCGCCATCTCAGCCCACCGCAACCTCAACCTCCTAGGTTCAAGCGATTCTCTTGCCTCAGCCTCCCGAGTAGCTGGGATTACAGGCATATACCACCACGACCGGCTAATTTTGTATTTTTAGTAGAGACGGGGTTTCACCTTGCTGGCCAGGCTGGTCTTGAACTCCTAGCCTCGGGTGATCTGCCCGCCTTGGCTTCCCAAAGTGCTGGGATTACAGGTGTTAGCCACCGCGCCTGGCCAACTGGTGACTGAATTGAGTCAAGTGGGAACTGTTGCCTGAGGACATTGCTTCTTAACTGGCAGGAACTTGCTCTGCACCCTGGAATATACTCTGAAGGCTGGGAGCAGTCAGAGGCCTCAGACAAATAATCCTAAGAGCTAACATTTCCTGAGCGCTTACTACATGACAGGTACTGTGCCAAGGGCATTTAAAGCATTATATCACTTTTCACAGCAGTTCCATGAGGTAAATCTATCATCCCCATTTTACAGATGAGGCAACTGAGGCTAAAGATAAAGTACTTTGCCCAAGATCATACAGCCAGGAAAGAGTGGAGCCAAGATTTGGACCCAGGCTGGGCAATTGCCATGCACATGCCCCTTACCTCTCTACTATGTTGCCTTCCCCCGAAAAGAGTGGTTGCCTGTCTCTACCACCCCCAGCCTGGAAATGTGACCGGCACCCACGTTGGCTCTCACATCCTCATATTCTCTCCTAATGCAACTTCTTGCTTGGGAAATAGATATTGCTGAAGCAGGGTTGATTCAGGAAGGGCTTCTGTGATGGGCAGGGCGGACGACTAGGCTGGGGACGGGTGCTGGGAGATTGCCGCCTGTTTTCTGTCTTGCTGACAACATTTTTCCCCTCTCCGCACTGGACAGAGCCTCTTCTGTTCCTCTCCATCTGACTTCCTGCTTCCTCCTCTGGCTTTGGAGTGCCTGGCTCCTCTGACTACCTCTTCTTAAGCCCCCATCTCTTCTCTCTCTCACTCCGCTTGGTAAGAGGAACAAGGGTTCTGGGGTCTGGGCAAAGGGAAACATCTCCTGGTTCTAGCAAATGGGCCCCGTGAGGGTTGGGTGCACCCCTGAAAAGGTAAATCCACCCCAGGGAGCTCTACCAGAGGCATTACCACTCCCTAGCAGGGCATCTGGAAGTGGCAGTTATTTTCTTAAAACTTAAATGATAGTAAGCATACAGAATAGCGCACAGATCATGAGCTTGGTTTCCACAAGGTGAATACACTCATGTAATCAGTATCAGATCAGGAGATAGAATATTCCCAACATCCCATGTAACCAGTACCAGATTAAGAAATAAAACATTCCCAGCAGCCCAGAGGTTCCTCTCCAGGCTCTCTTCTAGTCACCGTCCCTAGAGTAGAGGGCTGGGGCATTTTTGTTTGTCACAATCACTTCTGGGTTCTACTGGCATTGAGTTGGCAGAGTCTAGTGTCTGTAATGCATGGGACAGTCCTACAGTATAAAGAACTGTCCTGCCCAGATGCACTGTTGAGAAACACTGTACCTGCCAGGTCTGACCAGTGATGGGCTGCAGTGTGGCAAAGGCCTGGAGGACGGGTGAAGCTGTGTCTGTGGGTCAGAGTGAGGAGGGGCCTTCACTGCGATGCTGTTGCCACCCCCAGGCCTCCGGAATGCCCCCCGCTGCTGGGCAGTGATCCAGCCCCTGCTGTGTGCTGTATACATGCCCAAGTGTGAGAATGACCGGGTGGAGCTGCCCAGCCGCACCCTCTGCCAGGCCACCCGAGGCCCCTGTGCCATCGTGGAGAGGGAGCGGGGCTGGCCTGACTTCCTGCGCTGCACTCCTGACCGCTTCCCTGAAGGCTGCACGGTGAGTGCTCTGTGAGACAAGGTCCAGGCTGTCTGGGTTGGGCAGGACTGGGTATAGGGCAGGGTCCAGTGGGGAGCAGGGGAGCCCAGGGCTTTGTCTCCTGGAGACCCTGAGCCTATAGCCATGGGGTCAACAGGCCACAGACTCAAACTGCAGCTCACTGGCTGGATCCATCTATTAGGGATTCTCTATTTATTTATCAATGATTACATGTTCAGCAAAATGTTTTGAGCACTGACTCTGTTGGGTGTTGTGGTGTTACGGGCATCACGGATGACAGGAGCCTATCAGGAAGTTTCTCATGTATGTTGGGAGTTAAGGCACGAGCATGTGAAACAGCTAGAGCCACCAAGACGGGACGTGAGCTAGTTCTGGGTGATGCAGGAGAGATCTTCAATGAAAATAATAACAGTAATAATGATGGTAATAATACTAATTAGTCCTGTTTACTATATGCCAAATACTATTATAATAAGCTCACACCTGTAATCCCAGCACTTTGGGAGGCCGAGGCGGGCAGATCACCTGAAGTCAGGAGTTCCAGACCAGCCTGGCCAACATGGCGAAACCCCGTCTCTACTAAAAATACAAACATAAGCCTGATGTCATGGTGTGCGCCTGTAGTCCCAGCTACTCGGGAGGCTGAGACACGAGAATCGCTTGAACCCGGGAGGTGGAAGTTGCAGTGAGCTGAGATCGTGCCACTGAACTCCAGCCTGGGCTACAGAGTGAGACTCTGTCTCAAAATAAATAAATAAATAAGCTGGCCAGACACAGTGGCTCATACCTGTAATCCCACCACTTTGGAAGGCCGAGGCGGGTGGATCACTTGATGAGGTCAGAAGTTCAAGACCAGCCTGACCAACATGGTGAAACTCCCCGTCTCTACTAAAAATACAAAAAATTAGCCAGATATGGTGGGTGGGCACCTGTATTCCCAGCTACTTGGGAGGCTGAGGCAGGAGAATCGCTTGAACCCAGAAGGCGGAGGTTGTAGTGAGCCGAGATTGTGCCATTGCACTCCAGCCTGGGCGACAGAGCCAGACTCTGTCTCTCTCTTTCTATATATATAATATGTGTTTATTCATTTAACCCTTAAACCATACCATAAGGTAAGTACTACCATCTTAGAAATGGGGAAACTGGCCGGGCGCAGTGGCTCACGCCCGTAATCCCAGCACTTTGGGAGGCCGAGGCGGTTGGATCATGAGGTCAGGAGTTCAAGACCAGCCTGGCCAACCTGGTGAAACCCCGTCTCTACTAAAAATACAAAAATTAGCCGGGTGTGGTGGTGGGCACCTGTAGTCCCAGCTACTCAGGAGGGTGAGGCAGGAGAATTGCCCGGGAGGCAGAGGTTGCAGTGAGCTGAGATCACGCCACTGCACTCCAGCCTGGGCGACAGAGCGAGACTGTCTAAAAAAAGAAGGAAAGAAAGAAAAAAAGAAAGAAAGAAGTGGGGAAACTGAGGTACAGAGAGGCCAAATAATTTGCCAAGCCAGCCCTGGGATTCAGGTCCCGGAAGTGTATCTCCAGCCACCCTGCCATGCTACCTGGATACCTTTCCCTAAACAAGAGGCTCGCCCCTGAGCTGCCTTGACACTGTCTTTTCCCATCCCTGGTGCCAGAACGAGGTGCAGAACATCAAGTTCAACAGTTCAGGCCAGTGCGAAGTGCCCTTGGTTCGGACAGACAACCCCAAGAGCTGGTACGAGGATGTGGAGGGCTGCGGTATCCAGTGCCAGAACCCGCTCTTCACCGAGGCTGAGCACCAGGACATGCACAGCTACATCGCGGCCTTCGGGGCCGTCACAGGCCTCTGCACGCTCTTCACCCTGGTCAGCCGCGGGAGGGCAGGCCCGGGGTGCCCTCAGCCTGGAACGTGGGAAGACAGCCAGAGGGAAGGGGGGCAAAGAGGTCTTGGTGGGGGTCCCCAGGGAAGGGTCATGATCAGAAGGGTCTGGGGCTCAGTTAAGGGTGTCTGTGTCAGCAGAATAACCCTAACCTCGCAGAACGGCCCACTTCTCTCTTCTAGGCCACATTCGTGGCTGACTGGCGGAACTCGAATCGCTACCCTGCTGTTATTCTCTTCTACGTCAATGCGTGCTTCTTTGTGGGCAGCATTGGCTGGCTGGCACAGTTCATGGATGGTGCCCGCCGGGAGATCGTCTGCCGTGCAGATGGCACCATGAGGCTTGGGGAGCCCACGTAGGTGTCTTGGGGACCCAGAGGTGAAGGTGCAGGGAGGAAGGCTGAAGTGTGCGTTTACCCCAAAGGGGGCAGGTGCATGTAAAACCAAGATCCAGGGCAGGATCTGGCTCTGCCTTACTGCATACTGCACACAAGGTCTCCAGTGTTAGGATCTTAGTTTCAGAATCAGGACCTTCATGGTTTGCATCGGCATGCCCAGCAGCCGAGGGTCTGGGCACGGTGGGGAGACCAGGTAGAGGGAGTACAGAGTGACCACCTTAAATGACACCTTACCTCTCTGCACAGCTCCAATGAGACTCTGTCCTGCGTCATCATCTTTGTCATCGTGTACTACGCCCTGATGGCTGGTGTGGTTTGGTTTGTGGTCCTCACCTATGCCTGGCACACTTCCTTCAAAGCCCTGGGCACCACCTACCAGCCTCTCTCGGGCAAGACCTCCTACTTCCACCTGCTCACCTGGTCACTCCCCTTTGTCCTCACTGTGGCAATCCTTGCTGTGGCGCAGGTATAGTGACTAGTAGGGACGGGAGACCCGGATAGGGTGAGTTTGAGGGAGGGGGCCAGTAACCCACCTTCTCTCCCACCCCTTCCTGCCGCAGGTGGATGGGGACTCTGTGAGTGGCATTTGTTTTGTGGGCTACAAGAACTACCGATACCGTGCAGGCTTCGTGCTGGCCCCAATCGGCCTGGTGCTCATCGTGGGAGGCTACTTCCTCATCCGAGGTGAGTGAAGACCAGGCCAGGACCAGTTGGGCAACAAAATGTACTGGGCACTTGCTGCCAGTACTGGGAGCTGCCAGCACGGGTGCCCCCATGCTGAGACCCCAGCTAGCTCCTATAGGGCCTTCACACAGAGTAGAAGGTGACCCCCTAGGCAGATGAAACACCGTGAGCACTTGCTGCGGGACAGCACCTTGGTACTGGCCAGAAAAATCCATCACTGTCTCCAGGGCCTTGGCCCAGGGCTCACAGCTTGTTTTTTTGTTTGTTTTTGTTTTTGAGACAGAATCTGGCTCTGTTGCCCAGGCTGGAGTGCAGTGGCACAATCTTGGCTCACTGCAACCTTCGCCTCCTGGGTTCAAGCGATTCTCCTGCCTCAGCCTCCCCCATAGCTGAAGTTACACGCACGCACCACCACGTCTGGCTAATTTTTGTATTTTTAGTAGAGACGGGGTTTCACCATGTTAGCCAGGCTGGTCTTGAACTCCTGACCTAAAGTGATCCACCACCTCAGCCTCCCAAAGTGCCGGGATTACAGGCATGAGCCACAGTGCCCAGCCTCACAGCTCGTTAGGTGGAGTTGGGCCAGGATCCAGCCCCAGTCAGCTCCTGTCCGGTGCACTTGTGTGATGAACACCCTGGGTAACCTACTCTGCCCACTTGGACCAACCTGGGTCCTTTGGCTATCTGTGTACACATTGATTCGATATGTACTGTCAGTCTTCTGGAGCTTGGTTTTCATCTTCTTTCTGCCCCCCGGCACACACAGCTCTCACAGCATGCTGTGGTCCCTAACTTTCCTGTCTCATGCTGCCATCCCACAGTAAGCCTCAGTATCTATTTAGCTCATTGTTGTTGGGTTTTCTTTGTAAACCTCAGTTTCCTCACCCTTAACTGCCAGCCTTCTGTTCAGCTGCCTGTTTCCCCTCTTTTTGACATAGTGTCTGGGCCTCTGATTTGTGCTTCGTTAATCATGCTATCCTGGTACGGTAATCACTAGCCACATGTGTTGAACTAGTCCAGGCTAGGTGCGGCGGCTCACTCCTGTAATCCCAGTACTTTGGGAGGCTGAGACGGATGGATCACTTGAGCTCGGAGTTCGAGACCAGCCTGAACAACATAGTGAGACCCCGTCTCTACAAAAAATACAAAAGTTGCCTGGGCAGGGTGGCACATGCCTGTGGTCCTAGCTATGTGAGAGGCTGAGGTGGGAGGCTTGCTTGAGCCCAGGAGGCTGAGGCTGCAGTGAGCCATGATCTTGCCACTGCACTCCAGCCTGGGTGACAGAGTGAGACCCTGTCTCAAAGAAAACAAGACAACAACAAAAAGAAACAAGTCCAAATTGAGATGTGTTGTAAAATGTGAAATACACACTGTATTAAAAAAAAAAACTTAGCGGGAAAAAAATGTAAAATATCTCATTAATAATTTGTTACATGGATTACATGTTGAAATGATTTTATTTTGAATATATTAGGTTTGTAAAATATATTGATATTAGTTTTGCCTGTTTCTTTTAACTTTTTTTAAGTGGGCACTAGAAACTTTGCCATATGTATGTGGCTCACATATTTCTATGGGAAGGCCGGCGTGGTGGCTCACACCTGTAATCCCAGCACTTTGGGAGGCCGAGGTGGGCAGATCACCTGAGTTCAGGAGTTCAAGACCATCCTGGCCAACATGGTGAAACCCCATCTTTACAAAAATACAAAAATTAGCCGGCATGATGGTGGGTGCCTGTGATCCCAGCTGCTTGGGAGGCTGAGGCGGGAGAATTGCTTGAACCTGGGAGGCGGAGTTTGCAATGAGCCGAGATCGCGCCATTGCACTCCAGCCTGGGCAACAGGGTTCCGTCTCAGAAAAAAAAAAAAATTATATGGATAGCGCTGCTCTTGCATCTGTTTTATGCCTTTCCCATCAGAACAGCTTTGATCTGCCTCCTTCCTCAGGGGCAGCTGGGCCACGACCGAGGCTCCCTCTTCTCAAGTGTCTGTCTAGGCTCTGCCCTGGTCTTCTCACCATTTCTCCAGTGTCTCTAGCTCCCCAGGCTTTCAGTCAGCACAGGGGTAATCAGACTTGGGACTCCAGAGCCTTAGGACCCTCCTCCCACTCACCCATCCTTCCCAGCAGGGCAGCTTCACCCCTGCTAATGTCTGAGGTCCCCCTTCTGTTCAGGAGTCATGACTCTGTTCTCCATCAAGAGCAACCACCCTGGGCTGCTGAGTGAGAAGGCTGCCAGCAAGATCAACGAGACCATGCTGCGCCTGGGTGAGTGGCCCCGGGGGACTTCGGTCTGAGGTCCTGGCCAGCCCAACACTGCACCCTCCTGGGGCTATGCGACCAGCAGGATGCATTAAGTCAGTGGGACAAGTTAGCCATGGGGACAAAGACAAGGGGTGTGTGTAGGTTGTAGTAGTAGTGGCAGCTCAAAAGAAGGGGGTCTACTCAAGGGGGGAAGAATTCAATCAGGTTCATGCTGGGACTGGTTCCTCCTGCCCACTACGTCCCACGTGGGCCCTCCCACGGTTGCTTCAAGTGCCCTTCTTACTTTATTTTAGAGAAAGCAGTTCTTGGACTGAGCCCAGCATGAGTTCATCCCAGCCCCAGCTGGGTGAACTTTAAGGCCTCAGTGGGGCAGACTCCCTCCTCCCCACTGCTGCTGCGGGACTGGGCTTGGTAACGTCCTGTCCTGCCCCTGTCCTCCACAGGCATTTTTGGCTTCCTGGCCTTTGGCTTTGTGCTCATTACCTTCAGCTGCCACTTCTACGACTTCTTCAACCAGGCTGAGTGGGAGCGCAGCTTCCGGGACTATGTGCTGTGAGTGAGGGGCATGGAGGCGGCAGTGTTGGGAGCTGGAGCCAAGGCCATAAGGACACCCACCTCCAACCACCAGGCAGCAGGGATTTGCCAGGTCCCTGTTGCACACAGCAGATTCAACGGATGGTGTCTGGGTGCATAAGGCATCAGTCTCTGTAGCTTCTCAAATGTGGCAAACAACCTTCGCATCCCTTCTCACCTCTGCCCTTCCCTCTCCACCCCCTTGGTTGCCCGGCTGGTGCATGTGTGACTGTCAAGCAGCCAGTTCAGCTTCATCTTCTCTGACCGACACTAAGTTGCCCTCTAATTCTGCGTGCTCTCCCACAGAGCCTGCTGTAGATCCCAGCACAGGATTAGTTACCTCTCTGTGATAGGTTAATGACCTGCTAATGTCGGCTAGTTTTGCCTGTGCTTTTTTGGGTCATAATGAGGATGGATTGGAGAGAGTAAGACATCTCTACTGCTGAGAGAAGCTCAGTACCCACTGTTACAAGGACTGTCGCTAAAATGGATGCTAGTCCAAGCCCTGACTGCTTCAGGCTCTTCCTTAAAGGTTCTGGCCTCCAGTCTGGGATGCTTTAAACCACAGTGATGCCTGCGTCTCTGCCCTAGAGATTCAATTTAATTGTCTGGGGTGGGGCCCAGGCATCAGTAGCTATTAAAAGCTCCCCAGTTGATTCTAATGAGCACCCAGGGTTGAGATCAGTGCTGTGGGGCTTAGCCCTTTCTAAAGTTTTTGGATTGATTGTCTGAGTCTCCCCAGTAGACTCAGAAAACCCCACCTGTAGTCCCAGCTACTTGGGAGGCTGAAGCAGGAGATTGCCTGAGCCCAGGAGTTGGAAGCTGCAGTGGGCTGTGAACATGCCACCACACTCCAGCCTGGGTGACAGAGCAAGATCCTGTCTCAAAAAAAGAGAGAGGAAAAGAAAGGAAAGCCTCACCTGTCTACGTTCCCTCACTGTAGGTGTCAGGCCAATGTGACCATCGGGCTGCCCACCAAGCAGCCCATCCCTGACTGTGAGATCAAGAATCGCCCGAGCCTTCTGGTGGAGAAGATCAACCTGTTTGCCATGTTTGGAACTGGCATCGCCATGAGCACCTGGGTCTGGACCAAGGCCACGCTGCTCATCTGGAGGCGTACCTGGTGCAGGTGGGCATGGCAGCCAGCCCCTCCTGCCCCGCCCGCCTCACCCTCAGCCTTGGGACCCCATCTTCAGGTTTGGTCGGGTCCTGCCTCTAGCACAGCCTTGGTCAGTGGTTCACCGCTGCCCCCTGGTGGCACCTCCTGTCCTTGGGTGGCCCGATGCCTGGGCCTGGGCCTGGGCTTGGGCCAAGGGCAGAGCCAGCTGCCATCGTCTTTTAAGAGCGGAGTGATTGGAGGGCTGGGCACACAGGAGCTCTGCATTCTGGCCCCACTTCTTTGCAGAGAAGGCCTCTACTCCTGAGTCCTTGAAGGACTTGAGGCCCTTGGGAGCCTCCTTCTCTGGAAAGAATGGCATCGCTGGCCCTTCCCAAGATTTGATGGGAAGCGGCTGCTTCTTCACGCTCCTTCCCTATCCCTTCTGCTTTCAGGTTGACTGGGCAGAGTGACGATGAGCCAAAGCGGATCAAGAAGAGCAAAATGATTGCCAAGGCCTTCTCCAAGCGGCACGAGCTCCTGCAGAACCCAGGCCAGGAGCTGTCCTTCAGCATGCACACTGTGTCCCATGATGGGCCCGTGGGTGAGCCTCACCCCTTCTCCACCAGAGCCGCCTGGCCCCGCGCTGCCCATGTGCTATTCTCTCCCAGCAGCTGGGGGCACACAGATTATTTGGAAGACCGACTGTGAGGAGCAAGGCGCTCCCTCCATCACTCACACATCCATTCTTCCCCCGGCCCCTCCCACCCTCTGGGGGGCTCTCCCCTCTCTGTTTCTGCCCCTGGGTCTGCTTGCTGGTGCTTGGGTTCCAAGAAGACTCCCCTCCCTCTCCCTTCTAAATTCTCCAGTTGCTCTCCCTGGGCAAGAGTAAGTCAGGGTTCCAAGAACTGGATTTCTGGCCTCCAGTTAGGCCCTTTGGGGACCTGAGGCCCTTCTCTTCAGATTCTGAAGGGGTAGAGATCACCGTGGTTACAGGGTGAGCTTTCTCTGGTGAGCAGGAGGGACTGGCTGTGGGAAGATGAATGGCACTGAGTATGGGAGGCACTGCCAGGGACTGGGAAGTCACTATTCCTTCTCCTTTCCTTCCTTCCATTCCCAAAGCGGGCTTGGCCTTTGACCTCAATGAGCCTTCAGCTGATGTCTCCTCTGCCTGGGCCCAGCATGTCACCAAGATGGTGGCTCGGAGAGGAGCCATACTGCCCCAGGATATTTCTGTCACCCCTGTGGCAACTCCAGGTATGAGAGTTCAAGCTTCTGGAGGAAGGTTGGGGGGGCACAGAGGCTGGGGGCTTCTGGGACTGGAGTACAGGGGCTGTCAGAGGAGGAGGAAGAGGAAGGAAAGGCCCCAGAGGATCTGAAGAGTGGGGCTGAGGTTCTAAGAGTCTAGAGACCTGGGCCCCAGAACTAACAGGTTAAGTGCTCCCAGGGGAGCGGGGGTGGCGTGGACAGAGCCAGGGCCCCAGGCTCGTGTTCTCTCTCCTCCTGTCAGTGCCCCCAGAGGAACAAGCCAACCTGTGGCTGGTTGAGGCAGAGATCTCCCCAGAGCTGCAGAAGCGCCTGGGCCGGAAGAAGAAGAGGAGGAAGAGGAAGAAGGAGGTGT
This sequence comes from Pongo pygmaeus, assembly GCF_028885625.2. Classification (NCBI taxonomy): domain Eukaryota; kingdom Metazoa; phylum Chordata; class Mammalia; order Primates; family Hominidae; genus Pongo; species Pongo pygmaeus. The sequence continues at coordinate 128,093,665 of NC_072379.2, forward strand.
GCCCACTGGCACCGCCCCCTGAGCTTCACCCCCCTGCCCCTGCCCCCAGTACCGTTCCTCGACTGCCTCAGCTGCCCCGGCAGAAATGCCTGGCGGCTGCAGGTGCCTGGGGAACTGGGGACTCTTGCCGACAGGGAGCGTGGACCCTGGTCTCCAACCCATTCTGCCCAGAGCCCAGTCCCCCTCAGGATCCATTTCTGCCCAGTGCACCGGCCCCCATGGCATGGGCTCATGGCCGCCGACAGGGCCTGGGGCCCATTCACTCCCGCACCAACCTGATGGACGCAGAACTCATGGATGCGGACTCGGACTTCTGAGCCTGCAGAGCAGGACCTGGAACAGGAAAGAGAGGAACCAATACCTTCAAGGCTCTTCTTCCTCACCGAGCATGCTTCTCTAGGATCCCGTCTTCCAGAGAACCTGTGGGCTGACTGCCCCCCCCCAGGAGAGTTCTGGATGTCTGGCTCAAAGCAGCAGGACTGTGGGAAAGAGCCTAACATCTCCACGGGGAGGCCTCACCCCAGGGACAGGGCCCTGGAGCTCAGGGTCCTTGTTTCTGCCCCACCAGCTGCAGCCTGGATGGCAGCATCTGCTCCATCGGGGCAGGGGGTATGCAGAGCTTGTGGTGGGGCAAGAATGGTGGAGGCAGAGGTGACAGTTCCCAAAGTGGGCTGTGGTGGCCAGGGAGGCAGCCTAGCCCATGTCTGGCAGATGAGGGCTGGCTGCTGTTTTCTGGGCTGATGGATGCCCTTTCCTGGCAATCTCAGTCCAAAAGTGTTGATTGTGTCATTAGTCCTTTGTCTAAGTAGGGCCAGGGCGCCATATTCCTCTCCTAGGTGTTTGTGGGGCTGGAAGGACCTGCTCCCACAGGGGCCATGTCCTCTCTTAATAGGTGGCCCTACCCCAAACCCATCTTTTGTTCTCCTGTATCCTCCTTCTTCTGTTCTATTTCAGTTCAGTTTCAGAGGTGCCAACCTCTTCGCGTTTCCTTTTTGTTGATGAGGACCCAGAGCTGCTGCATATACTCACCTCCAACCCCCTCCCCTCACTGCTGGGCCCCATCTATACAGGAGAGACTGGTTCAGCTCTAGGGCCTCAGCCTGGAGTGGGATAGGAGCAGTGAGTGACAAGGCCTCTGAAAGATGCATCATCTCTTCCTCACACCCATTCAGTGGGGGATGGGTCCTCTAGACTTGAGGGGCTACCCTGGGAAGCTGCTGTAGCTTCAGACAGGCAAGAAAGCTTCCTTCAACCTGCATAGCTGGTGGGTGAGGAGATTCCCACCTTCCATAGCCTCCAACCATGTTCCCAAGGCCCCACTTTCAAGAATCAGACAGCAGGAAGCCATAGATGCTGGCTGGGTTCCAGGTTATGGGGAGAAGAAATACAGTCAATAAAAGGTTTTTGTATAAACTCTTGGTGTGTTTTTCCTTTTTTTTTCTTTTTCTTTCTTTTTTTTTTTTTAATTGAGATAAAAGTCTCACTCTATCCCCCAGGCTGGAGTGCAGTGGCATGATCTCGGCTCACTGCAACCTCCGTCTCCTGGGTTCAAGCAATTCTCCTGCCTCAGCCTCCTGAGTAGCTGGGATTACAGGTGCCTGCCACCACACCCAGCTAATTTTCGTGTTTTTAGTAGAGAGGGGATTTCACCATGTTGGCCAGGCTGGTCTCGAACTCCTGACCTCAAGTGATCCACCTGCCTCAGGCTCCAAAGGGCTGGGATTACAAGTGTGAGTCACCGTGCCCAGCCAATGCGTTCTTTCTTCTATGGGCTCCGATCCTGGCCTCCTTACCTTGTCTTGGTCCTGATCTTTTTGGTCTTCCACATCTTCCCAAGGCTGCTCTGAAAGGCCAAGAGCTTGGTGCTAATGTGGCCACGGCTGACGGTCAGATGTCAGGCTGATGGTGCCCTCATGTGCTGGCTGTCTGCCTGAGCCAGTCGGCTCTATATGAACAAAAGCTCTTCTGTGACCACGGCTGCCTCGCTGAGCACTGATCACAAGATAATTGAGCACAGGCGTGCAGCTTCCCCTGGGGTGATGGTGTCTCCCTGACGGGAGTGGAGATGGGCAGGACTCCTCGAGGCATTCCTGGACCTCATCTCTGGGGGCCTCTTTCTTCTACCAGGGACGTCCATCGGGCTAGGCGCATTCTGATCCACAGCTTCCTCCCCTGGCCAGTCAGGGAAGCCTGTTAGCCCCACTTCCTCCAATGAGATAATGAGTAGAAGACTGGGAACTGGGGTGCAAGGGCTCAGGATTATGAGAGAAGGAGGTCTGTGTAGCAAAGGGGCTGGTGCCCACAGACTTGGCGGGTATTGTGGAGTACAGACCAGGCTTGTTTGGGGAGTACTCTTTTTTGTTATTGTTGAAATAGAGTCTAGCTCTATTGCCCATGCTGGAGTGCAGTGGCGCAATCTCAGCTCACTGCAACCTCCACCTCCTGGGTTCAAGCGTTTCTCCTGCCTCAGCCTCCCGAGTAGCTGGGATTACAGATGTGCGCCACCATGCCCAGCTAATTTTTGTGGGTTTTGTGTAAGTTTTTAAATTTTATTTATTTATTTATTTATTTTGAGAATGAGCCTCGCTCCGTCGCCCAGGCTGGAGTGCAGTGGTGCCATCTCAGCTCACTGCAACCTCTGCCTCCCTGGTAGTGATTCTCCTGCCTCAGCCCCCCAAGTAGCTGGGATTTCAGGTGCGCACTACCACACCCCACTAGTTTTTGCATTTTTAGTAGCTACAAGGTTTCTCCATGTTGGCCGGGCTGGTCCCAAACTCCTGACCTCAGGTAATTAGCCCGCCTTGGCCTCCTGAAGTGCTGGGATTATAGGTGTGGGCCACTACGCCCGGCCTAATTTTTTTTTTTTTTTTTTTTTTTTTTTGAGACAGAGTCTCGCTCTGTCACCCAGGCTGGAGTGCAGTGGCACAATCTTGGCTCATTGCAAGCTCCGCCTCCCCGTTTCATGCCATTCTTCTGCATCAGCCTCCCAAGTAGCTGGGACTACAGGCTCCCATCACCACGCCAGGCTAATTTTTTGTATTTTTAGTAGAGATGGGGTTTCACCTTGTTAGCCAGGATGGTCTCGATCTCCTGACCGCGTGATCTGCCCGCCTCAGCCTCCCAAAGTGCTGGGATTACAGGCGTGAGCCACTGTGGCTGGCCTAATTTTTGTATTTTTAGTAGAGATGGGGTTTCACCATGTTGGCCAGACTGGTCTCGAACTCTTGACGTCATGTGATCCACCCACCTCGGTCTCCCAAAGTGCTGGTATTAGAGGTGTGAGCCACTGCGCCCAGCCAGGAGTACTCTTTGAATGCTGCTCATGTGATGAGGACACTGCATTTTGACCATGGCCAGATTCCAGGAGAAAGGGAAAGGGAATACTAACCCACAGATTGTATTCCTAGGCACTTTACATGTGTATTAATAATAGTTAACTCTTGGCTGGGCACAGTGGCTCATGCCTGAAATCCCAGCACTTTGGGAGGCCGAGGCAGGAGGGCTGCTTGAGCCCAGAGTTTGAGACCAGCCTGGGCAACAAAGTGAGACCCCCATCTCTACAAAAAATTTAAAAATTAGCGGGGCGCAGTTGTGTGCCTGTGGTCCCAGTTCCTTGGGAGTCTGAGGTGGATCGCTTGAGCCCAGGAGCTGGAGGCTGCAGTGAGCTGTGATTGCATCACTGTACTCTAGCCTGGGCAACACAGCAAGACTCTGTCTCAGAAAAAAAAAAAAAAAAAAGCCAACTCTTAGTGGATGCTTGCTGGGTACTTCTCTAAGCACTTTGTGTATATTAATTAATCAAATCTCACAGATTCAGACCTGTGAGGCTCTGTTAACAGTCCTTAAGATACTGAGGCACAGAGAGGTTCAGTAGCTTGCCCAAGACCACACAGTAAGTGGAAATGCTGGCAGTGGTGCTCCACTGTCTCTTGTTTAATTCAGAGAATAGTAAACCAATCAGAGGAGCTCATTTTATGTGTTAGGTTAATGCAAAAGTCATTGCAGTTTTTGCCATTTTATTTTATTTTATTTTATTTTAAGTATTTTGAGACAGAGTTTCACTCTTGTTGCCCAGGCTGCAGTGCAATGGCATGATCTCGGCTCACCACAATCTCCACCTCCAGGGTTCAAGTGATTCTCCTGCCTCAGACTCCCAAGTAGCTGGGATTATAGGCATGTGCCACCACACCTGGCTAATTTTGTATTTTTAGTAGAGATAGGGTTTCTCCATGTTGGTCAGGCTGGTCTCAAACTCCCGACCTCAGGTGATCCACCCGCCTTGGCCTCCCAAAGTGCTGGGATTACAGGCGTAAGCCACTGCACCCAGCCAGTTTTTGCCATTTTAATTGGAAAATATAAGCTCAGTGAAGCAAAATGACTTGCTCGCAACCTCACGGCTAGTGAGTGACAGACACTAGGTCCAGGCTCTTCCTGTCTCCAGTGTCTAGGCTCTTTCCATGCTTAATCCCACCTTTGATTTTTCTCTCTATCCAGGTTTCCTGGTTCGTGTTCCCTCTGGCCATCCCACATCCTCTTACACCTGCTCTTCTTGTTCTTCCCGGCTGTTACTGCTTCCCTTAGCATTATTACAGCTATTTTTTAGCCTTTATCAACAACAGTATTTAAAATAATGAAAGTTATCAGTGCTGTTTAAGGATCTTTTCTGAAACAAAGGAGAGTGTTACAATGTTCTTCTTTTCATCTCCAAAGACAGTTGACTACTAGTTTTCCTCCCTCCTTCTATCCTTTCTTTAGTGGGATTACTTATGTAAAGGATGGGAGATGGGGTGAAAGGGGAGTTCAATCTGGGCCTTAAAAGCTGAGAAATAGGCCAGGCACCGTGGTTCACGTCTGTAATCCCAGCATTTTGGGAGGCTGAGGCGAGAGAATCACTTCAGTCCAGGAGTTTGAGACCAGGCTGGCCAACATGGCGAAACTGTGTCTCTACAAAAAATAAAAGCCAGACGTGGCGGTGCATGCCTATAGTCCCAGCTATTCGGGAGGCTGAGGTAGGAGGACTGCTTGAGCCCACGAGGGTCAAGGCTGGCCGAGAACGCACCACTGCACTCCAGCCTGGGTGCTGGGCTACAGCAAGCACCACCCTGTCTCCAAAAAAACAGCTGAGAAATGTGACCTTTGTGCAGAGACTCTGTGGCCACTAGGGGGCAATGTGAGCCCACCTTTGTGAATGCAGATGTCCAGCACCATGGACACTCCCACAACCAAGAAATCTTCCAGTAGTATCCCTATGGGAGCACCAATCTCAGGACTGAACAACAGTAACCACCCTTCTACCAAAAGCTCCTGAGTGAGATCCCCAAAGAAACCCCTCAGGATCCAAGGGGAGCCTGGTTTGCGGGACTCCCAGTTTGGGGGACTCCCTGCTATGCTGTTACCCTGAGAACACAGCTCCCCATGCGTGCCCCTCATCACAGGCTCTGCCCTCAGCTGCCTCATTGGGCCTCTTACCATTCTTTCAAATTCAGCTGGCCTTGCCTCTGTTGGTTCCAGCTTCCTTAAAGCAGTCTGTCCACTGCCCATCTTTGTTCCTCTGTCTGCTTTTTTTTTTTTTTTTTTCTGAGACAGGGTGTCACCCTGTTGCCCAGGCTGGAGTGTTGTTCCTCTGTCTGCTTTTTTTTTTTTTTTTTGAGACAGGATCTCACTCTATTGCCCAGGCTGGAGGGCAGTGATGCAATCTCGGCTCACTGCAGCCTCAATTTCCTGGGTCAGGCGATGCTCCTGCCTCAGCCTCCCAAGCTGCTGGGACTACAGGTGCACATCACCATGCCAGCCTAGTTTTATTTTTTGTAGAGATGGGGTCTCACTATGTTGTCCAGGCTGGTCTCAAACTTGGTCTTGGCCCAGGCGATCTTCTTGCCTTGGCCTTCCAAGGTGCTGAAATTGCAGGCATCAGCCACCGTGTTCAGCCTCTGCCTGCTTTTTTATTTTTATTTTTAGAGACAGAATCTTGCTCTGCTGCCCAGGTTGGAGTGCAGTGGTGCAATTGTAGCCCACTACAGCCTCAAACTCCTGGGCTCAAAGGATCCTCTGGCCTCCCAAGTAGCTACAACTACAGTCATGTACCATCATGCCAGACAAATGTTATTAAAAACAAATTTTTTTTAGAGACAGGGTCTGGTCATGTTGCCTATGCTGGTCTTGAACTCCTGGCATCAAAGTGATCTTTTGCCTTGGGCTCCCAAAGTGTGGGGATTATAGGCATGAGCCACTATGCCCAGCCTACTTTTGTTTTAAAGAAATTGAAACGATATAGAAAAGTACAAAGAACAATCTAATAAACACTCATATTCCCACCACTCAGAATTATCAACTTTTTATCATTTTATCATATTTGCTTCCGGTTTTTTTTTTTTTAAGAAAAGTATAACAGATTTAGCTAAAGTACCCTTTGACCAATACCCCACTCCACTCTCCCCGCTGCTCAAAAGGAAAGCAAGGCTGGGCGCAGTGGCTAGCACCTGTAATCACAGCACTTTGGGAGGCCAAGGTGGGTGAATCACTTGATGTCAGGAGTTTGAGACCAGCCTGGCCAACATGGTGAAACCCCATCTCTCCCAAAAATACAAAAATCAGCTGGGTGTGGTGGCCCACGCCTGTAATCCCAGCTACTCGGGAGGCTGAGGGAGGAGAATCACTTGAGCCTGGGAGGCGGAGGTTGCAGTGAGCCGAGATCCTGCCATTGCACTCCAGCCCGGGCAACAGTGTGAGACTCCATCTCAAAAAAAAAAAAAAAAAAACCCCAAAAAACGAAAAACCACAAAAAAACAGGCTGGGCACGGTGGCTCCTGCCTGTAACCCTAGCACTTTGGGAGGCCAAGGTGGGCAGATGGCCTGAGCTCAGAAGTTCGAGACCAGCCTGGGCAACATGGTAAAACCCTGTCTCTACTAAAATACGAAAAATTAGCTCGGCATGGTGGTGGGTGCCTTTAGTCCCAGCTACTTGGGAGGCTGAGGCAGGAGAATTGCTTGAACTTGGGAGGTGGAGGTTGCAGTGAGCCGAGATTGTGCCACTGCATTCCAGCCTAGGCAACAAGGGCGAGATTCCATCTCCAAAAAAAACCAACCAGAAGTTCGAGACCAGCCTGGGCAACATAACAAGAGCCCTACTCTACCAAAAACATTTTTTTTTAATTAGCCAGGTGTGGTGGTGCAAACCTGTAGTTCCAGTTACTTGGGAGGCTGAGGTGGGAGGACTGCTTGAGCCCAGGAGGCAGAGGTTGCAGTTAGCTATGATTATGCCACTGCACTCTGGCCTGGGCAGCAAGAGTGAGACTCTGTCTCGAAACAAAAAACCAAAGTTTTCTTCATATGTCTGGTGACTTTGGTTGTCTGTTCATACTTAAGAATGTGACACTAAATGGTTCATGGAAGCTCTGTGAACATGAGTATGGTCTTCAGGGCGCGTGATCTGGCTGGCTTATTTCCTTTGGAAACTCTCAATGTTAGTATCTTTGTTTTCTCTCTTGGACTGGTCAGATACCTCAGAGAAATTCTTCTTCTTTTTTTTTTTTTTTTTTTTTTTTTGAGACACAGTCTTGCTCTGTTGCCCAGGCTGGAGTGCCGTGGTGCAATCTCGGCTCACTGCAGTCTCTGCCTCCCAAGTTCAAGCAATTCTCCTGCCTCAGCCTCCTGAGTTGCTGGGATTACAGGCGTGTGCCACCACACCCAGCTAATTTTTGTATTTTAGTAAAGGTGGGATTTGACCATGTTAGTCAGGCTGGTCTCAAACTCCTGACCTCGTGATCTGCCCGCCTTGGCCTCCCAAGTGCTGGGATTACAGGTGTGAGCCACCGTGCCCGGCCAAGAAATTCTTCTTTAGTGGCCGGGCACGGTGGCTCAGGCTTGTAATCCCAGCAGTTTGGGAGGCCAAGGCGGGCAGATCATGAGGTCAGGAGATTGAGACCATCCTGGCTAACATGGTGAAACCCTGTCTCTACTAAAAATACAAAAAATTAGCCGGGTATGGTGGCACGTGCCTGTAGTCCCAGCTACTCAGGAGGCTGAAGCAGGAGAATTGCGCGAACCCGGGAGGCAGAGGTTGCAGTGAGCTGAGATCGTGCCACTGCACTCTAGCCTGGGCGATGGAGCGAGACTCCATCTCAAAAAAAAAAAAAAAAAAAAGAAGAAGAAGAAAAGAAATTCTTCTTTATACCAATGTCCTGCATGGAAGTTACATTCCTGCTTGCCAGCGTTCTGAAAGCTGAATGAGCCGGGTGAAGGAAGAAGACCTATAGTCCAAATATTTCATTAAATCGTTCCTAAACTGGTGCTTAATTACCCTGTTTCTAGTATGTAATTTGATTTTCAACTGTACCTGGTGTCCCTCAGCTACAAGGATGGCAGAAGCAGCAGGTATGTAGGGATGGAGTTGACAACAGGTTGAAGAGTGTCCTGATGGTTGGCCCCAATCAGTGGTGGTGACTGGAATAAAACAGGGTATCAGTTTCATTCCAGTGCTCTAACTCCTTATATTTTATAACCACATCACACTGAAGAATTAATTCATCCTCTCAGTAATCAATTCTAGTGGCAGGTAGGCAGCTGCTGCCTATGAGCTCCAACACATGCTAGGTGGCTGTACCGCAGCTCCCTTGAGCATTAGGGGGAAGAATGAAATCATTTACAGAGCTGCTAATCTCTGCTCCGACAGCTGGAGGATGAAGCTCTGGGCTGGTTTCTTTTTAACAGGAAGGAAATTCTGAAAGCCAGAATGTGAAGAAAAAGCTTAAGAATCTCTTGTGTCTTGTGAGCTCTGTGGAAATGGCAGTGCTCAGATGCCTTCCGACATGTACTGTGAGGCACAAATTTGGAGATCAGGAAATGAGAGCCTCCATTCAAGGCACGACAACCACACAGAGTGAACAGATTTCCAAAATAGTAGGACAGGAAAGAAGAAGATCGAGGCAGGTGATTTCTCTCCCTTCTCCTTCTTTTTTTTTTTGAGACAGAGTCTCGCTCTGTTGCCCAGGCTGGAGTGTAGTGGTGCAATCTCGGCTCACTGCAACCTCCACCTCCTAGGTTCAAACGATTCTCCTGCCTCAGCCTCCTGAGTAGCTGGAACTACAGGCAGAAGCCACCACGCCTGGCTAATTTTTGTATTTTTATTAGAGATGGGGTTTCACCACGTTGGCCAGGCTGGTCTCGAACTGCTGACCTCAAGTGGTCCACCTGCCTCGGCCTCCCAAAGTGTTGGGATTACAGGTGTGAGCCACCATGCCTGGCCTCCTTCCTTCTCCTTGCCAGGCAAAACACAGTGACACCAAAGACTAGATGTCTAAAGAGTAGCTGTCCAGTGGCTGCCTGGGTTGTTAGTCTCTGAAACAGCTGTAAACTGTGTGAACCCCTTTGCTCTTGTTTCTCTGAGAATAGAGAGGAACTCCCCCCCATAATCTGTCGCGAGTCAACTGCATTTTGTTTTTTAAAGTATTCTTTTTTTTTTTTAATGAGACGGAGTCTCGCTTTGTCGCCCAGGCTGGAGTGCAGTGGGGCGATCTCTGTTCACTGCAAGCTCTGCCTCCTGGGTTCACGCTATTCTCCTGCCTCAGCCTCCCGAGTAGCTGGGACTACAGGCGCCCGCCACCACGCCCGGCTTATTTTTGTATTTTTAGTACAGACGGGGTTTCACCGTGTTAGCCAGGATGGTCTCGATCTCCTGACCTCGTGATCCGCCTGCCTCGGCCTCCCAAAGTGCTGGGATTACAGGCTTTTTAAAGTATTCTTTACATAAAATCTTATGGCATGTGCAATTTTGTCTCTTGCTTCTTAGCTTAATGTTTTTATCATAAGCATTTATTCTGAAAGCCAGAATGCCTTGATCTTCTTTCCTGTGCTATTACGATTTTGGAAATCTTCACTTCGTGAAGTTGTCCTGCCTTGGAGTCTCTCATTTCCTGATCGCCAAATTTGTGCCTCACACTATGTATGGGAAGGCGTCTGAGCACTGCCATTTCCACAGAGCTCACAAGTGTACCAGACACAAGAGCTTCTTAGCTTCCTCTTCACATTTTGGCTTTCAGAGTAAAGAATGAAAAAGCGAAAACCTTGTTATTAAAAAAGTATTGGCAAACAATTTTCTTTCTTTCTTCCTTTTTTTCTGGGACGGCATCTCACTCCGTTGTCCAGGCTGGAGTGCCATGGCATGATCTTGGTTCACTGCAACCTCTGCCTCCCAGGTTCAAGCGATTCTCCTACCTCAGCCTCCCAAGTAGCTGGGATTTCAGGTGCCCGCCACCACGCCTGGCTAATTTTTGTATTTTTAGTAGAGACGGGGTTTCACCATATTGGCCAGGCTGGTCTTGAAGTCCTGACCTCAAGTGATCTGCCGGCCTTGGCCTCCCAAAGTGCTGGGATTACAGACGTCAACCACTATGCCCAGCTTGCAAACAATTTTCAAAGGCTGTAACAATTTCTCTATTTGTTGGACATTACTTTTAGACAGTTTTTCGTTATTAAAAAGGACGCTGCCGTCCATGTCTTTTTGCTTACATCCTCTAAGTGTAAAATTTAAAAATAATACAGAAAAGTACAAAGTAAAAATCACCTTAAATCCCATCACTTAGGAAATTAACTACTCATATTCACTATTCCTATCCCTCTATGCTGATACATGTATCTGAATTTCAGATTATTGCCCTAGTAGAATTATAGGTCAAATGGTTTGGCCTCGTTTAAAGCAACGTGTAATTCCTCAGCCTTGCATTTTGATCTAGTGATACCTAACTTCTTTGGGGAATGATCGTAGCTTCCAAACCCAGAATGTGCCAGAAAGCGCCACAGCAAGCAAGGTCCTACTTTATCCCTTCTGAAAACAAAGCCACTGAAGTTTGGAAGGGTGCTGAGTCCTCAATTTCACAAAGAAAAATCAAGCCACTTCCAGCCTGGAGCCGCCGCTTCTCCTTTAAATACCCGCCCACGTGATCGTAGACGTGCACACGCGGAGGAACTTCACGCTGTCAGGGCAACGAGCCATTCCTCTACCACTTCCCCTCCCCTAAGGCTTCTTGGCGTTCCCTACCCGGAAGTCACAACTCCTCTGGAGACTTTCTCTTCCTCATCCCCTCCGTCGAGTCACCTATCCTCACTCCTTTCTGTTAGTTGCTGGCCCTAGCGCTCCCTCTCCTCGCCTGAATCTCACTTTCCGGAGGAAAGGCTGAAAGGGACTACAACTCCCAGGGCACGCTGTGGGCCCCGCCCACGGGACGCGCAGTGTAGGTCGGGGCCTGAGGTCCCACGGTCTTCTCGCGGCGTGCGGCCGGGAGCAAACGCACTACAGGTTCCGTGGCGCCTCGCGCGAGGCCAGACAGGGCCGGGGTGGGGTGGGGCGGGGCGGGGCGGGGCTGGAGGGGCCGGGGCTGGCGGGCGGAGAAAGCGGGTGGGAGACGAGGCGATGGAGGGGAGGAGTGGAGGCATGGGGGAGGGAAGAGGAAGGGAGGTGGGAGGCGGGGCCGACCAAGAGCAGGAGCTGGAGTCTGAGCCGGTGGTTGCAGCGGAGGCGGTGATGTCGGTGCAGGTTGTGTCAGCCGCGGCTGCCGCCAAGGTGCCTGAGGTGGAGCTGAAGGACCTGAGCCCCTCCGAGGCGGAGTCGCAACTAGGACTGAGCACGGCCGCCGTGGGCGCCATGGCCCCCCCGGCGGGCGGTGGAGACCCTGAGGCTCCAGCTCCCGCCGCGGAGCGGCCCCCGGCCCCCGGCCCAGGCTCGGGGTCCGCCGCCGCTCTCAGCCCCGCCGCCGGGAAGGTGCCTCAGGCGTCGGCCATGAAGCGGAGCGACCCACATCACCAGCACCAGCGGCACCGCGACGGCGGCGAGGCCCTGGTCAGCCCCGACGGCACCGTCACCGAGGCGCCGCGCACAGTCAAGAAGGTACTGGGGCCGGGCTGCCTCTCTAGGAGAGGAAGGGAGGGGAGGGGAACTGCAGATCCTCTCGGCACGGCGGCACCACCCTCCACGCCCTCCTTTCTGATCGCAGGACCGGAGATACCCCTTGTCCCCTCAAACCCACTCCCTCAGAGATGCCCCCCAGCCGGCCCCTAGTGCTGGGAGCGGAGACTCCAGGAGGCACGGCCGTACTTCGCTCTGAATAACATGGAGGTAGCGCTCTCCCCTACTACTTGGAATAGGCAGCGGGAGGAGAGACACCTAATAGTACGTCCCGCGGCCCCAACACGCTCCCGGGTGTGATTTTCCAGCCTATCGGGGAGGAGACCTCGATGGTATAGAAAAACCTTACCGCTCACGGGAGTTCACCCAGCAATAAGGATGAAAAGATCTTTAATACTTGGATAACGAGTAAGGTGTAGTCACTTTGCATAGAAATCGTCAGAGTTGTCTGGTTTCCATACAGTTGATGACTTTCTGCCTTTCTGTGGCCAACCGTGTCCATACAGCAACACGATGCTGTGCCCTTCATTTCCAGCGACTGCGATCTTCTCTCTTCCCTGAATATGTAAAAGGGTAATGGAGAGATTCTCCTCACTCTTTCATGTTAAGAGCTTTGTCCTCCCTGCTGAGTGTAGTTGGTCACCAGGATTATTAGGCAGTGTATGAAGAGAATGAATGTGTTACTGGTTCCTTTATTATAATCTGCAAGTGATAGGAAGAAATGCTGCTACTTTTGGGAAAGACAATCTTTGTGGGGTTTTCGGTCTTAGGCGTCAGCTTCTTTCAGACAGTTTTGAGGCGGTCTCAGAATACCAAGAAGTAACTGCCTAGATGGATGATAGCCCTGTATTACCCGTACATTGTCTATCCATAGTTGTCTTTCTCTCTCAAAGCTTGTCTCTCTTTCTCTCTTAAAGCTGAATCAGCACAGAAAAACAGGGCAAGTATTGGAAAAGACAGAAGTGTGGATCATATAAAAAGGGCTTACAGCTTCAATTTCCTAGACACAGTATGGGCATAGGGATTAATGTTTTTTTAAATTGTTGTGAATGGTTTTTAATTGCTTAATCAGAACAGCAGCAAAGAGATGGGAAGTGTGCATTGGTCTTACTGTGTGGAACTCAGCTGAATTGGAACCTCGGATCCACCATAACTTTTTGTTGTCATAGCGTCATGATTAAGGTATAGCGGAGAATCCTTTCATCCTAACTATGCAAATTTAGGTGAGAAGTCAGAGGCAAGACTGAAAGAATTTCTGTAATGCTTTAGACAATGTCTTTGTCGTTTGCAGTATGAAACTCCTCTGGGAAGAATTAGAGTAGAAAGAGACAGCATCCTGCAGAAATGGGTTTAAAGAAGAAAAGTAAAGTAAAAAAGAGGCAGCAGTAGCACCAGTGCTGGGAGTACCTAGCTACGAGTCTGGAAATCCAGAGCGTACTTCTGAGTTGTTGAGATACTTTGTAACTTTGGTTAAGTCATTTTCTTGTCATTAAGACTGTTTTTGTCTAAAATTTGTAATTTGGTTAGATTTCTTTAGGCTAAAAGTGTTTAACAAATTGCTTTTAGAGCATGAGGTTTACAGTCAGGCAGATCTGGATTTGAAGCCTAGTACCCCCATTACTACGTTTTGGGTAATTTCCAAATTACACAAATCAGTTTCCTCTTCTATAAAATGAAAGTACTAATTATGATTGAGGATTAGAAATATTTGTAAAAGGTTTAGCATTGAGCTTGGCACATAGTCTTAAATGATATTCTTATTAATGCTTTTATTATTATGAATAATTGATTGTCTTTTATTCCTCCCATCATGGCTTAAGTGCAAGCCCCCAAGACCGCCTCTGACGTACACACAGTTCAATATATTCTGTATAAAGAAGTTAAAAAATCATGGCTCACGTCTGTAATCCCAGCACTTTGGAAAACCACGGCTGGCGGATTGCTTGAGCCCAGGAGTCGGAGACCAGTCCGGGCAACATGGTGAAAACCTTTCTCTCCAAAAAAAAAAAAAAAAAGAGCCGGGTGTGGTGGTGTGTGCATATAGTCCCAGCTACTCAGGAGGTCGGGGTGGGAGGATCACCTGAGCCCAGGAAGTTGAGCCTGCAGTGAGCTCTCTAGCCTGGGTGCTGGAGTGAGACCTTGTCTCAAAAAAAAAAAAGTTAAAAAATCAAAGACCAGCATACTGGAGTCTGTTTTTCTTAATTCTAGATGTGCTTCTTGACCACTTTCCTTGTTGTTGAACCATCTTCCTGTTTTTTCAGCACCAAATGTATGTTCCATGATTCTAGATATACTCAGCAGCCTCAAGGCTATTGGAAAGCAGGGCTGAGCTTGCCTTACAATGTTAATTGCACCAAAAAAACAACTTCTCTGCTGAAAGTTAAGCAGGTGAAGCTCTGGGCAAGGATACAGCTGGATGACGAAATTCAGGGCGTTGCTGAGCTGCTTTTCAGGTGCCCAATCTTTAACCTTCTTGGTATTGAATTGGCTAAATCAAAATAAGTGCCCAAGACTGCCCTTTCCCTAAGTTGAAAGTCATCTCACTAAGGGACTGCAGTGTGACATTTTGATTTGTTGAGCCTTTGTTGATTCTTAGATTGTCTATGTAAATAACCACTCTGACCTTGACTCCTTACTGTTTTTCTTATAGCATACGAAGGAACTGAGAATACTAGTATTGAAATAGCTGCCTTTGGCTGTGGAACTGGTGACTGTTGCATTTGTTTTGTAACTGTCATGTATAAACATTTATTTTAAGTCACATTTCCATAGATGGTTTCCCTTACTTCATTCGCGTATCATCAGTTTTCTTAGTTTTGTTACTCTGCTTAGCCACACAAGGGAAATAAACTTTTTACAAGAGCCAGAATTCCCAAGTGCAGTAGTTAATAAGAAGGAACATATGGTGTGCAGGTTACTCAGTCACATCTTATCTTTGGCACCTGCCTCCGTCCTGTAACTTGCGATGCTCTGGGAGCCAGATCATGTTATGTGGCCATGATATATTTAATTATAATGTCCTTTTTCATAAGTTGACATCAAGTGAACCCAGCAAGCCAAAAATCTCTGTAAGAAGTAATTTGGGAAATGAGAAGATAAGTTCCACAGGGAATGAGGTAGTACTAGTTGAAAGGGATTTCTTCCTTGTGTTCTTGAAAATGAGTGATAGGAGTGTTGGAGCACAGCAGGAAAAACAAGGCAGGAGAGGATTTATTTCAGAAATATTAAAACTTTCTGACAATAAGGCTGCAAGCCCAAGAACCTCAACTAGATTGTGCTTACATCAGTATCAGTAATGACCATGTTCAAACAGACTCTTTATTGCTTTTGGCAAACATATCCACCTTCCACTGGCTTTGTTGCTGTCAGGAGAGAATGAGTTGAGCCATGTTAGCACTTCTTGTCCTGAATTGTTTAAGCTCTTGATTTGGTTAATTATAGAGTACTAAAATGGAATGTTTTGGATAAAGACATGGGAATGTGGGAGCAGTATGACTCCTTTTGCCTGTTACAAGAGTACTGCTCTGAAAAGTGTTCAGTAAGGCAATTGGCAGTTGGTCTGTAATAATAGTTACCAATAATTAGCCTTTTTTTTTTTTTTTTTGAGACAGAGTTTTGCTCTTGGTGCCCAGGCTGGAGTGCAATGGTGCTATGTCAGCTCACCACAACCTCCCCCTCCCGGGTTCAAGCGATTCCCCTGCCTCAACCTCCCGAGTAGCTGGGATTACAGGCATGCACCACCATGCCTGGCTAATTTTCTATTTTCAGTAGAGATGAAATTTCTCCATGTTGGTCAGGCTGCTTTCAAACTCCCAACCTCAGGTGACCTGCCTGCCTCGGCCTCCCAAAGTGCTGGGATTACAGATGTGAGCCATTAGCCTTTTATGTGCCAGGAGTTGTCATAGGGGTTCTGTAATCCTCACAACAATACTATGAGATGTAGGTGGCATTATCTCCATTTTACAGATGCAGAAATGAGATCCCGGGAGGTTAAGTGCCTTGCCCAAGGTTGTACATCTAGAAAGTGTCAGAGGTAGAACTTAAATCCAGGGCTGTCCGTTTCCAAAGCCCATGTCCTTTTCATTATGCCACAGTGATTCTAACTTCTTAGATGCTGAGTTCTTGCTTTCTCCCGGAGGTCTTTTAGAATGCTAAGTGAACTCTAAGGCGTGTCTGTCTGGCTAAGGCTTAGGTCATCCCAAGACCAAAGTAAGGCAGGTCTGAGTCAGAGCTTTAGGAAGAGGATGGGAGAAAATTGTACAAATGTAGAACTTGAAAGAATTGTAAATTTAGAAGAGGAGAATAAAAGCATGTTATACAGAAAAGCATTTCAAGATCAATGATGCAGCTTCACACTAGTAATTTGCTGATAATCTGAGAAATTTATCCATATTTTTAAAGTTATAAACAAATTTGGAGTATCTGAGGAATATACCCTTTCTTCCTTTTCAGCTAACACTTTTTCCCTATTCTTTAAGCCTCACCATCTCTATGAGTCAATCTTTGATAAGAGCTTTTGAAAATTACAAAGGGAAGAATATTTCTAGTATATACCAGGCATTGTACTTAGAGCTTTACATATACTGTTTTATTTAATTCTTTTTTTTTTTTCTTCTTTTTGAGACCGAGTCTCGCTCTGTCGCCCAAGTTGGAGTGCAGTGGCGCGATCTCGGCTCACTGAAACCTCCGCCTCCGGGGTTCAAGCGATTCTCCTGTCTCGCCTTCCTGAGTAGCTGGGACTACAGGCGCGTGCCACCACACCCTGCTGATTTTTTAAATTTTTAGTAGAGAATGGGTTTCATCACCATGTTAGCCAGGATGGTCTCGATCTTATGACCTCGTGATCCGCCTGCCTCAGCCTCCCAAAGTGCTGGGATTATAGGCATGAACCACCACACCCGACTATTTAATTCTTTTAAGAGGCCTCGAAGATAGCTAATGTTCTCCTTGTTTTATTGAAGAAACTGAGTGTTGAAGAGATTAAGGAATTTGTCTCAAGGTTACACAGTAATGTAATGGAACTAACAGAGCCCTAAACTGTTGCTTTTCAATTTAAATAGTACTCTGTTTGAAACTCAGGATGAACCTTCTAAATCTTTTTTTTTTTTTTGAGATGGAGTCTTGCTTTGTTGCCCAGGCTGGAGTGCAGTGGTGCGGTCTTGGCTCACTGCAACTTCTGCCTCCCGGGTTCAAGTGATTCTTCTGCCTCAGCTTCCTGAGTAGCTGGGACTACAGGTGCACGCCACCACGTCCGGCTAATTTTTGTATTTTTAGTAGAGACGAGGTTTCACCATATTGGCCAGGCTGGTCGTGAACTTCTGACCTCGTGATCCGTCTGCCTCAGCCTCCCAAAGTGCTGGGATTACAGGCGTCAGCCACCACGCCTGGCCCTAAATCTTAATCTGTATTTTTTGGGTAGATTTTTTTGTTATTCCACTGACAGTTTCTTTTTATTTACTGCATGGTTGAAGGTCTTACCGTGTGTTTTTGTGAGCATTTATTTTCTGAGAAAGCAGCCTGAGGTGGGCGGATTATGAGGTCAAGAGATCAAGACCATCCTGGCCAACATGGTGAAACCCTGTCTCTACTAAAAATACAAAAAATTAGCTGGGCATGGTGGTGCACTCCTATAGTCCCAGCTACTCAGGAGGCTGAGGCAGGAGAATCACTTGAATGCTTGAATGCGGGAAGTGGAGGTTGCAGTGAGCCGAGATCACGCCACTGCACTTCAGCCTGGCGACAGAATGAGACTCTGTCTCAAAAAAAAAAAAAAAAAAAAAAAAAAAAGCTGCTTAGGAGCTGAAGTTGCAGTTGTGTGTTTGATGTCTTGAGGAAGACAATTACTACTACTACTACTAGTACTACTTACATTCTCAGTATCCAGTTAATTGAAGAAATGGATAGTTCATTAAAAAGGGAGAATGAGTTTATTATATCATTTCCTTGAAAATGATTCCCTCCCCCACAACGAGAGAAAAAAAGTTTGTTTTAATCTTTATTCAGACCCTTTGTCAAGTTTATAAAGAATATGCAGTTTGTTTCATGTTGGTTTTTGTTTAAATAATTTAGAGAGGTACAACTGAGGCAGATGGGAAGAGAACAATCTTGGCAGTTGCCCTGATCCACTGCCCTGCTGTCATGTTTAGGTGGTAGACACAATTAGAGGAGCTGAAATTCCATTCACCCAACAAGAGGTTTGGTAAACTTGATCAGATTTCTATGGAATTTGTAGGAGCTTTTTATAGTCTGAATGACCTATGGCCTGCGATTTGGTGAGAGCAGAGCAGAAAGCAGCAGTGGATTGATGTTTCTTCTGTAACAGTTCCCAACTCTAAAATTACTTTGATTAAATTAGATGATTATTTGTATGGGTTTCAGTCTCCCTTTTGCCCAGCTATATCTTGCAACAGTTCAGTTAGCTATTTCCCTCTTGGACACTTGCGCTAATAGCTGGTGATTTTCTTTTCCTTTTTTTTTTTTCAAGGTTCTATCAGTAGAAATCTATTGGTTTGGGGCACCTAGTTCTTAGCTTAGAACCTATATAAAGGAAGGGTATTTGAACTGCTGATTGAGTTTCTCTGAGTATAGGGCTTTAGCCTTTCTGAATGTTGCAAACCTGAGGCTAAAACTAGCTTCATCTTCCCTACACACAGTTACCTTCTACAGTGCTCCAAGGTGAAACTTTATCTATTGGCTACCTTTTCTTGGAAACTCTTCTCTTGGCTTCAGCGACACTTATAATTGCTACCATTTACTGAATACTTACTCCGTGTCAGGAATCTGTCTTAGCATTTAATCCTCATGACAACTTTATCAGATGAGTAGTACTGTCTTTATATTATGGATAAGAAAATATAGGCTCAAAGAGAGTAATTAACTTGTCCAAGGCTTTGTCAATGAAATGCTGGCCATAGCAATATTGGGCAGCTTTGCCTCTGTGCCAACACCCCTGCTGCTCTGACTAACTCCTACTGAAGTCTGCTTAAGCTGCTGCTAAGACCACTTTGGATCTCACAATCTAGCCTCTTTCAAGGGGAGGCCTAAACACCATGCCTCACATCCCTGTTTGTTTCAGTCACTACCCACCATCCGCCATCCGTTATCTTCCCAATACTAATTCCTTTACCACTCTCTTCATCCTTCAGCTGATTCAATCCCTCAAACTGTTCCACCATGTTCTTTACAATATCCCCCTCCTTAATCAGCAGATTCACATGTAGTATCAGTCTCTAGCAACAAGATCAAGTTACAAGGGCAACAGTGGCAAGTGTTAGCACTTAGTATCCAGAACCGTGATGGTACAAACCAAGCTGCAGCATCTCCTGCTTGACATTAGCAATTGCATCTTTGCCAACCCAGTTCTATAATTTTGAGTGGTGTTTTAGCTGTGTAGCACTTAAGTTCTTCACTGAAAAAGCGACCTCATATCCTTTCTGTAAATTCTTTTTCTGTTTAATTCAGCCATTGTTGACTTCTGCTGCTTGTAGAACTCGGAGTGATGTACGGGTTGAACCTAACCATCTACCTTCTTAGTTGCTGGCACTCATGGAGCTGAGAGTTGCTAGAGAAAATCAGCAAATCAGACAGATCGGTGTCACTAAAAATTTATAATCATCTATTTCATATGCATAATCAGCATTACCTAGCAATGTTATACATTTCTCTGGTTCACTTTCCAGCTCATTGCAAATTATTTCTTCATATTGTCTTTTTCTTTTTTCTTTTTTACTGAGACAAGGTCTCCCTCTCTCACCCAGGCTGGAGTGTAATGGTACAGTCACAGCTCACTGTAGCCTCAAACTCCCTGGTTCAAGCAATCCTCCTGTCTCAACCTCCTGAGTAGCCAGAACTACAGGTGTGCTACCATGCCTGGCTATTTTTTAATTTTTTTGTAGAGACTGTATCTTGCCATGTTGCTGGTCTCCAATTCCCGTGCTCAAGTGATCCTCCTGTCTCACCCTTCCAAAGTGCTAGGATTATAGGCATTAGCCACTGTGCCTAGCCTACTGTCTCTATTTCTTTTTCTCTTTTTTTGAGATGGAATCTTGCTCTGTCCCCAGGCTGGAGTGCAGTGGTGCGATCTCCGCTCACTGCAGCCTCCGCCTCCTGGGTTCAAGCGATTCTCCTGCCTCAGCCTCATGAGTAGCTGGGACTACAGGCAGGCACTACCACGCCCAGCTAATTTTTGTATTTTTAGTAGAGATGGGGTTTCACTGAGTTCGCCAGGATGGTCTCAATCTCCTGACCTTGTGATCCGCCCTCCTCAGCTTCCCAAAGTGCTGAGATTACAGGCATGAGCCAGCGTGCCCAGCTCTTATTTCTAATCTCTCATATTTTCTTCTTTTTTAACCAGTCATAGGCTTTATGCCTCATTATAAAAACCGAAGCTGCTGAATGGGAATTCCTTCATCCTTTTACCTCCCAAGTCTACAAGCCTACGTGCATCTGGGACTCGTCTTTTTCTCCTTCATTCTGTCAAGACCAATCCCTTCACAGGTGCTGTAATCATTCTTTTCTCCCCCTCCCCGCTTCCTCCTCCTTTCTTTTTCTTTCTTTCTTCTCTCTCTCTCTTTGTTTTCATTCTTTTTTCTTCAAGAGATGAAGTCTCACTCTGTAGCCCAGGCAGGAGTGCAGTAGTGTGGTCATAGCTCATTGCACCCTCAACCTCCTGAGCTCAATAGATCCTCCCTTCTCAGCCTCCCGAGTAGCTGGGACTATAGGTGTATGCCACCATACCTGGCTAATTTTTTTAAAACTTTCTTGTAGAGATGGGGTCTCTTTTTTTTTCCCCCTAGACGGAGTCTTACTCTGTCACCCAGGCTGGACTGCAGTGGCACTGTCTCGGCTCACTGCAACCTCCGCCTCCTGAGTTCAAGCAATTCTGCTGCCTTGGCCTCTCAAGTAGCTGGGATTACAGGTATCCACCACCGTGCCTGGCTAATTTTTGTATTTTTACTAGAGACGGGGTTTCACCATGTTGGCCAGGCTGGTCTGGAACTCCTGACCTTGTGATCTGCCCGCCTTGGCCTCCCAAAGTGCTGGGATTACAGGCGTGAGCCCACACCTGGCCAAGATGGGGTCTCTTGCTATGTTGCCTAGGCTGGTCTTGAACTCCCAGCTTCAAGTGATCCTTCCTTCTTGGCCTTTGAAAGTACTGGGATTATAAGCATGAGCCGCTGCACCCAGTCACATTTTAAAAACTTTTTGTAGAGATGGTGTCTCACTTTGTTGCCCAGGCTGGTCTCGAATTCCTGGCTTCAAGCAGTCCTTCTGCCTCACCCTCCCAAAGTGCTGGGATTACAGGTGTGAGCCACTGTGCCTGGCCTCTCCTGTCTTAAAGAATTTCTTCCTTTGGTTTATTTCATCTTTCTACTAGGTCTTTTCCTTCAGAATTGACACTTGCCCTACTGTCTCCCATTTTGAAAACCCTGTCCTTTGACCTGCATATTTTCTGTTGCTGTCATGTTTTTCTATTCTCTTTCACAGGCATGCTTCTTAAAGGAGTTTTCTGTACATGCTATATGTGCTTTTTTCCTCTCATGAACTCCTTAACTCACTCCTGCTGTACTATTCTGTTTAACCAAAACAAAACCCTCTTGCTAAAGTTGTTAATGTCCATTAGATTGGGAAGCATGGGGGTCTTTTTTTTCAGTCCTCATCTTCTTGGACCTCTTAGCAGCATTTGACATTGACTCCTTGTGAAACACTCTTTTCCCTTGGCTTCTGTGACACTGCTCTTTACTAGCTTCCATCTTATTTCTCTAGCTGCTCCTTCTCATTCTTCTTTTTTTTTTTTTTTGAGGCAGGTCTCACTGTGTTGCTCAGGCTGGAGTGCAATATAGTATGATCACTGTAAACTTGAACTCCTAGGCTCAAGAGAGTCTTCCACCTCTGATCCTAAAGGACTAGGATTACAGACATGTGCCACCTCATCCAGCCTCCTTCTCATTCTTCTTCTTTTTTTTGAGACAGGGTCTCACTGTGTCACCCAGGCTGGAGTGCGGTGGTACCATCATGGCTCACTGCAGCCTCAACTTCCCAGGCTCAAGCAATCCTCCCACCTCACCCTGTGGAGGAGCTGGGACTACAGGCACATGCCACCGTGCCCAACTGATTTTTGTATTTTTTGTAGAGATGGGGTTTCGCCATATTGCCCAGGCTGGTCATGAACTCCTGGGCTCAAGTGATCTGCCCACCTCAGCCTTCCAAAGTGAGTTTTATAATAACTTGTATATAAATAAAAGCATACTCTCTATACATTGTTTTGCAGGTTCCTTTTTTATTCAGTAGCACGTCTTAGAGCTCTTTCTGTGTCAGTACCTATAGATCTGTCTCATATTTTTTAACTGCTCAATTAATTTCCTAAGTCTATGTTGTTGCTTCTTAAACCATTCTTCCATTGATGCACATTTACCTTAACTTGTTTTTCTTTCTTTATACATGGTGCTGCAGTAACTATCTGTATGCATTTTTGTGTGTGTACATGTAGAAGTGTTTCTCTAGGATAGATATCTAAAATTTTAATTTTGGGATCAAAGATAGCCTTTTTTTTTTTTTTTTTTTTGAGAGTTTTTTGAGACTCTGTCACCTGGGCTGGAGTGCAGTGGCACGATCTCAGCTAACTGCAACCTCCACTTCCTGGGCTCAAGCAATCCTCCCATCTCAGCCTCCTGAGTTAGCTGGGACTACAGGCACACACTGCCACGCCCAGCTAATTTTTAATTTTAATTTTAATTTTTTTTGAGACAGTCTTGCTCTGTTGTCCAGGCTGGAGGGCAGTGGTGTGATCTCAGCTCACTGCAACCTCTGTCTTTCAGGTTCAAGTGATTCTCTTGCCTCAGCCTCCGGAGTAGCTGGGATTACAGGTGTGTGCCACCACCCCTAGCTAATTTTTGTATTTTTCATAGAAATGAGGTTTCACAGTGTTGCCCAGGATGGTCTTGAACTCCTGACCTCAGGTGATCCGCTTGCCTTGGCCTCCCAAAGTGCTGGGATTACAGGTGTGAGCCACTGTACCTGGCCCGGCTAATTTCTGTGTTTTTTGTAGAGATGGGGTTTTACCATATTGCCCATGTGGGTCTCAAACTCCTGGGCTCAAGCGATCTGCCCGCCTCAGCCTCCCAAAGAGGCATGAAACAGTGCTTGGCCATATTTTAAACTAAATGCAAAATGTCATGTTGTCTTTAAAAATGTAGTACCATTTTACATATCAGCTAACTATACACGAAACAACTCTTTCACCATACATTTACCAATACTGAGTATTTTTCCATCTTTGGGGGAAAGTCTTTTACTGGTCTTTTTATAATATCTGCATTCTTCTGACAGAATGAGGCTGAGAGTATTTTCATGCATATATTGGCAATTTATATTCTTTTTCTTGTAATTCCCTGTTCATATTCATTAACAAATTATTTATTGATTGACTACTATATGCCAAGTGCTGGGGATATAGCAGTGAACAAAACGGATAAAAATCTCTGCCTTTGTATTGGATATTTTTTTTCATGTTGGTTTTAGGAATTCTTTATATATTCTGGATATTAATTCTTTGTGTATATGTTGCAAATATTTTTTCCTACTCCATTTCTTGTTTCTTGTAACATTGTTTATGATTTTCAAAGTTTTTATAAACTTAGATTTACCAATTTTTTTCCTTTTTGGCTTAAACATTTTGTGTCTTAGAATTGCCTTTCCAACCTGAAATTTATAAACAACATCTATGTTTTCTTCACCTGTTTATATGGTTGTATTTATTATATTTTGGTCTTCAATCCATCTGGAATTAATTTTTGTTTGTAATGTAAAATAGGGACTATTTGTAATATAAGATAGCTCTATTTGTTTCCAAATAAAATATATTTTACCTTTTTCTGGTTTGTTCTCTGATTGTTTCTTTCTCTTTAACTTGCCTTCTTAACTGTTTTTCTTTCTTAACTTTTAGTTTACATGTAGAAGATACTTGTGATTGGAGACTGTGCCTATTTATTAATGCAAGTATGACACTTAAAAATTAGCGTCCTGATACTACTGATTTAGTGTTTACGGTGAATTATTCATAGAAATACTTGCTATTTTTGCAAATTTTTCTTTTGTTTAGTTGGTGTAGATTAGTTTATGTTTTGACAGAAATTGGAGCCCCAATGATATCTCAGATACATGTCCTATGCAGTGGTAGCCTACAGAGAAACTCATCTTCTGCATTATACTAAGTTAGAAAAATGTGATACTGTGTGGTCCTTTTCCAAAATGACACTTTATTATTATTAATATTATTATTCTGAGACAGAGTCTTGCTCTGTCGCCCAGGCTAGAGTGCAGTGGCACCACTGGGTCACTGCAACCTCCATCTCCCAGGTTCAAGCAACCCCAGCCTCCCAAGTGGCTGGGATTACAGGTGCCCGCCACCGCGCCCAGCTAATTTTTTTTGTAGTTTTTAGTAGACACAGGGTTTCACTATCTTGGCCAGGCTGGCCTTGAACTCCTGACCTTGTGATCCACCCGCCTCGGCCTCCCAAAGTGCTGGGATTACAGATGTGAGCCACCACACTTGGCCGAATTATTATTATTTTAAGGCCTTGTCAGGAATTGAGTATGTGTGATGAGGCTGTAGGATGAAAAATTTTTGCCCTGGTTAGGTAGATGTGGTCACCTATCTTTCAGAGTTGACATTAACTGCGTTAGCTTAAAGAGGAAATTCTTTTCCTGGAAGGCAAATAAAGATTCTCCTTCAACAAAGCTTTATTGGATATACAGCTCGACTGAGTCTAGTCTTGGGTCACTGAGCTCAGGGAGGTAGAAATGGAATAGGAATTGTACTACATTAATTCATGTCTTTCATTTCTATAAGGGAGAAAAGATGATTGGCCTAATGCTATTTTTTTTATGACCGATGCTGGACTGTATTAGAGAAGTAACTTGACTGCTTCTGGATATTTGCCTAATAATCTCCCTAATACATTGTGAGCTTCTTTTGTGCAAAAACCATTTATTTGTTGGGTGTCAAATACTGCTAAGTGCTAGAGTTATAAGTTAGCAAGATACCATTCTTGCCCTCCAGGAGAGGATAGGGAATACAGACACAGAAATAACTAAATACAGTGTAGTTTGATATAAGCAATATTGGAAACAGGAATTGTAGTTTGAAGAGGTCAGCATTGAAATTGAGGTGAAACCCAAGAGGTTTCACCATGTATAAGAACCTCTGTGGCCGGGTGCGGTGGCTCATGCTTGCAATCCCAGCACTTTGGGAGGCCGAAGCAGGCGATCACTTGAGTTTAGGAGTTTGAAACTAGCTTGACCAACACAGTGAAACCCTGTCTCTACTAAAAATACAGAAGTTAGTCAGGCGTGGTGGGACGGGTGCCTGTAATCCCAGCTGCTTGGGAGGCTGAGGCAGGAAAATCGCTTGAACCCAGGGGTGGAGGTGGCAGTGAGCTGAGATGGCACCACTGCACTCCAACCTGAGCAACAGAGCAAAACTCTGTCTCAAAAAAAAAGAACCTTTGTGAGGTTTCCTTGTTCCAGCTTTGCAAGTCTAGAAATTCACATTTTTATGCAATCAGGGGTCATTTACCTGTTAGGACTGGCTCAGAATAACCAAAATCATGGGAGACTCATATTTACAACAAAATGGTAACTCCTAATTTACAGTCATGTATAACACTCAAGCTAATCTGATAAACGTGTAAATCAGAGGATATTCTGGAAAATCTATATGGGAGGTCTAATTATAGTTAGAGACTGTTTTTATTAAGTTTGGAATCATTTAGATCCTTGCTATTCAAACTGGTCCTTGCTATTCAAACCAGAAGCATTGGTTATCACCTGGGAGCTTGTGAGATATGACCAATATCAGGTAACTCTGGCTCTGTACTAGCGTATACCTGTCAGAACCTCAATTTTGTATTCGTTGTTGAGTAGATGTTGGCTTAGCAATTAGTCTCATTTCATGTTTCTCATTTTTATTAATTTTTTTTTTTTTTTTTTAAGAGATGGGGGTCTTGCTTTGTTACCCAGGCTGGAGTGCAGTGGTGCTGGAGTGCAATGGTGTGATCATAGTTCACTGCAGCCTCAAACTCCTGGACTCAAGCAGTCCTCCTGCCTTAGCCTCCAGAGTAGCTTGGGATTACAGGCACAAGCCACTGTGCCCAGCTTCATGCTTCTCTTTTATGAAACCTCAGAGTAGAGAAGCAAGAAAATAATTTTAGGGTTTTATGGAAAGGTGGAAACTTACAGTAAAACCTGTTATAAAACTTATAACAAAATACTCAATAGACAAAAAGACATAGAAAAATAAACAGGCACAGATATATAGAGACAGACACACCGAGACCCAGAGGGAGAGTTACACACAGACTCCCTACACACAGAGACACTTCCCCCATGTATACATAACAGAACCCCTGCCCCACCGTGCCCAAGCCTCTACCCAGTCCCTTCCCACACACAGAGACCCCACACCCACAGAGAGAACACCACAGCCGGCCAGGCGCGGTGGCTCACGCCTGTAATCCTAGCACTTTGGGAGGCTGAGGCGGGTGGATCACCTGAGGTTGAGAGTTCGAGACCAGCTTGACCAACATGGAGAAACCCCGTCTCTACTAAAAATTCAAAATTGGCTGGGCACATGCCTGTAATCCCAGCTACTTGGGAGGCTGAGGCAGGAGAATCGCTTGAACCTGGGAGGTGGAAGTTGCGGTGAGCCGAGATCGCGCCATTGCACTCCAGCCTGGGCAACATGAGCAAAAAAAATTCCGCCTCAAAAAAAAAAAAAGAGAGAACCCCATGGCCATCTCCACAGAGAGTCTTCTTCATGTTCCTACAGAGACTCCCCACACAGACCACACACACCCTGAGACCCACCCACACACAAAAACACGGGCTCCCACAGAGAGAAATACATACACAGACACACACACTGACATCCAACAGGTAATGCTTAAAACTAAGGTTTTCATGGAGCGTGAATAGTGTTCTCCACAGTTGTTTTGAGGAGAAGGAGCAAGTGTTCTCTCAAAGGTACTTTTAACTGAGCCAGAAAATGAAGCAAAAACAGACGGGCTGCCATTGGGTCTGCAGAACAGGGAATGCTACAAAGCCAGTTTGATTTGGATTCCTGTTTCTGGAACTGCTTGTTCCTGGGCATTGTTTTCAGTTTGATGTACTCAGCATGCTTGGATGGAAAGTCATTCTCTTATTTTCTCTCAGGAGCTTGCATCCTAGATTGCTGGTTAAGCAGAGTTTTATGCTTAGTCTCCTTTGGCGCTAATTAACACACTCCCTTGGTGCTCCCTGAGTCTTATAAGTCTGCCCAGGATTGGAAGATCCAGAAACACTGTGCCCATGTGGAGGAACTCACACTGAGTCCTCTGTGGGTGCGTGGGACCGAGGAATGTAGGGGAAGATTATGTATTAGATATAGAAAGAGATGTAATTTTCATTTTTTTTAACCTGTGGGTCATTCATGGTATAGGTTTGCGTAGAGAGCTTGATGGAACTTAAGAATGACTCAGGAATTATTTAGTTGTAAATTAAATGATTTTTAAGCTACATTGATGTGGGCGGGGGATGGCACTTTGGATTATTTTGGTTGAGAGAGAACGCTGAAACTACATAGCCAGATTTCTTGTGACTCGGGCAGCATCTTCTGAGAATTATCTTGTTAGGAAAAAGGAGACTTGACACATGCAGCATGTTTGTGTATGTAAATACATGAAAGTTTCTATCACACCAAGGGAGCCAGACACCAGAGACATCAGAATAGTTTTATAAACGTTAAGTTCCAAAAAGAACTATTTTCTCTTGTTGCCTGGTACACGTATATGTATTCCTTTAACTAAACCTGTTTAATTTCAAACAGGCTAGGCATGGTGGCTCACGCCTGTCATCCCGGCACTTTGGGAGGCCGAGGCAGGCGGATCACCTGAGGTCAGGAGTTCGAGACCAGCCTGGCCAACATGGTGAAACCTTGTTTCTACTAAAAATATAAAAATTAGCTAGTTGTGGTGGTGTGCACCTGTAGTCCCAGCTACTTGGGAGGCTGAGGCAGGAGAATCACTTTAACTCGGGAGGCAGAGGTTGCAGTGAGCTGAGACTGGCCACTGTACCTCCAGTCTGGGTGACAGAGTGAGACTCCATCTCAAAAAAAATAATAAAATAAAATTTCATTTCAAACAGATGGAAGAGTCATGAGAAAAGTGTACTCATTATCCAGTTTAACAAATGTTTTCATTTTGCAAAATTTCTTTATTTTTTAAAGATGTAAAACATTGGATAAAATTGAAGACCCAGCTGGGCACAGCGGCTCACGTCTGTAATCCCTTTGAGAGGCCAAGGTGGGAGGATCAGTTGAGGCCAGAAGTTCAAGACCAGCGTAGGCAACATAGTGAGACCCTATCTCTATTTTTTTAAAAAACGGAGACCAAAAAAAAAAAAAAAGAACCCTGTGTATTCCTTCCCTATTCATTCTCCTTTATCCCTTCTCTCCTTCCCATAAGGCCCACAAAGGTAACTTTGTGTTTATAACTCCCCTTCAGGTTTTAGTACTTTTGCTATATATTCTTTATCAATATCAATTGTATGTCAGCAGATAATATATGGCATTATTTTGTTTATAAACTTTACATAAATGGTATTTATGTATTCTGCAGCCCTCTTTTTTACTTAACTTTAGAGTTTTAGCCAGTTTGATACATGTAGATTTTCTAATTGATTTGTCTTAACTACTGTGTGGTATTTCACATGTATGAATATACTACAGTTTACACATTCATCTCACTGTGTTACCCAGTCTGGTCTCAAACTCCTCCTGGACTCAAGCGATCCCTCCTGCTTTGGCTTCCTAAAGTGTTGGGATTCCAGGCAGGAGCCACCAAGCCTGGCCTTTTTTTTTTTTTTTTTTTTTTTAACTGAAATGAACAACCTTACTCATGTTTCCTTATGCACATGTGTGAGAGTTTCTCCACGGTGTATCTCTAGAAGCAAAATTGCTTATGGTGACTGGGTGCAGTGGCTCACGCCTGTAATCCCAGCACTTTGGGAGGCCAAGGGGGGCGGATCACGAGATCAGAAGTTTGAGACCAGTCTGACCAACATAGTGAAACCCCGTCTCTACTAAAAATACAAAAAATTAGCGGGGTGTGGCGGTGTGCGCCTGTAATCCTAGCTACTCTGGAGGCCGAGGCAGGAGAATCATGTGAACCCAGGAGGCAGAGGTTGCAGTGAGCTGAGATCGTGCCATTGCACTCCACCTGGGTGACAGTGCGAGACTCTGTCTCAAAAAAAAAAAAAAAACATTGCCTATGGTGTGTTAGCTTATATCAGCTTGACAAGATATTTCCAAATTGCTTTCTGAAGTGGCTTGATTCCTGTTTTCAAATCCTTACTAATATGTGGTGTAGTCAGACATTAAACTTCTGTCAGGTAGTATCTCTGTTGTTTTAATTTGCATTTCCTTGGGTAGTAGTGAGATTGAGTTTCTTCTAATATGTCTGTAGTTCATTTGGATTTCCTTTTTTCATATCCTTTCCCATTTTTCTGTTGGGATCCCAGTGGCGTTTTCTTATCGACTATATTGTTTCTTTTTTTTTTTGAGATGGAGTCTCACTCTGTCGCCCAGGCTGGAGTACAGTGGCATGATCTTGGCTCACTGCAACCTCTGAAGCCCGAGTTCAAGCAATTCTCCTGCCTCAGCCTCCTGAGTAGCTGGGATTACAGGCACCTGCCACTGTGCCCAGCTAATTTTTTTTGTATTTTTAGTAGAGATGGGGTTTCACCATCTTGGCCAGGCTGGTTTTGAACTCCTGACCTTGTGATCCACCTGCCTCGGCCTCCCAAAGTGCTGGGATTACAGGCGTGAGCCACCGTGCCCGGCCGACTATATTGTTTCTAATTCCTTATCAGATATGTGTGTGTGTTGAAAATATCTTTTGGCCTGTGGCTTGTGGCTTTACTTATGACTTTTATTAAAAAGTTAAACATTTTAATATAAAATTGATTTTTAAAAATCATTTGTCCTTTTTGACTCTTGTTTTAGAAACTTGTACCTATCCTGGGGTCATATTTTCAATATAGTCTTCTAAAATGTTTAGTTTTGTGTTTTCACAGTTATGTCTTTTGTTTGTTTTTGTTTTGTTTTGAGACGGAGTCTTGCTCTGTCGCCGAGGCTGGAGTGCAGTGGCACCATCTAGGCTCACTGCAAGCTCCACCTCCTGGGTTCACGCCATTCTCCTGCCTCAGCCTCCTGAGTAGCTGGGACTACAGGCGCCCACCACCACGCCTGGCTAATTTTTGTATTTTTAGTAGAGATGGGGTTTCACCGTGTAAGCCAGGATGGTCAGCCAGGATGGTCTCGATCTCCTGACCTCGTGATCCGCCTGCCTCAGCCTCCCAAAGTGCTGGGATTACAGGTATGAGCCACCGTGCCTGGCCTTCACAGTCATGTCTTTAATCCGATTGAAATTAATATTTCATATGGTATGAGATAGTGATCTAATTTTATTTTATTTTATTTTATTTATTATTTTTTTCTTTTTTTGTGCTTTTTTTAGGTGGGGGGACAGTATCTTGCTGTGTTGCCCAGGCTAGAGTGCAGTGGTGCAATCATGGTTCACTGCAGCCTTGAACTCCTGGACTCAAGTGATTCTTCAGCCTCAGCCTTCCCTGTAGCTGGGACTACAGGGTATGGGCCACCATGCCTGACTCATTTTTTTTTTTTTTTGTAGATACAGAGTCTTGCTATGTTGCCCAGGATGGTCTTGAATTCCTGGGCTCAAGCAATCCTTCAACCTTGGCCTTTCAAAATGCTGGAATTACAGGCATGAGCCAATGTACCTGGCCTTATTTTATTTTTCCGTATGGATAACCAATTGTCCCAGCCCTGTTTGTTGACTGAGGATGTCTTTTCTCTGTTGATATGTGTCATAGTCCACTCAGGTTGCTGTAACAAAAATACCATAGATAGGGAGGCTTATAAACAACAGAACTTGCTTTCTCACAGTTCTGGAGGCTGGGAGTCTGAGATCAAGCACCAGATTCAATGTCTGGTGTGGCCTAGGTAACTGGTTCATAGATGACAGTCTTTTTGCTGTGTCCTCACTTGGGGGAAGAGGGAAGGGAATTCTCTGGGACCCTCTTTTATGAGGGCACTAATCTCATTTATGAGGACTCCACCCTCATGACCTAATCACCTCCCAAAGGCCTCACCACCAAATACCATCACACTGGGGGTTAGATTTCAACATACGAATCTTTTGGGGGAACACAAACATTCAGTCTAGGGCAATATCTAATGCCGCCTTCTGATATCCAGATCCTTTCTGTTTCTGGATTCTCCCTTTTGTTTCACTGGTGTCTTTGTTGACGTCTTTACCAATTGCATGCTTTTTAAATTGTTAGAACTTTATAACAACTCTTGATATTTTGGTTGGGCAAGTTCTTACTAATGTATTCCTTATTTTAAACAGCAAGAGGTAAAATTTACATAGTGTAAAATCCACCCATTACAAATTACAATTCAATGATATATATTTGTAGAATATTCTTTTTTTTTTTTTTTTTAAACAGAGTCTCACTCTGTCAAAGGCTGCCCAGGCTGGAGTGCAGTGGCACAATCTCGGCTCACTGCAGTCTCCGCCTCCTGGGCTCAAGTGATTCTCTTACTTCAGCCTCCCAAGTAGCTGGGGTTATAGGCATGTACCACCATGCCCAGCTAATTTTTGTATTTTTGGTAGAGATGGGGTTTCACCATGTTGGTCAGGCTGGTCTCAAACTCGTGACCTCAGGTGATCGACCTGCCTCAGCCTCCCAAAGTGCTGGGATTACAGGCATGAGCCACTGCACCTGGCCAGAATATTCTGGTTATGGTAAAATGTATACATACAATTTACCGTTTTATACATTTTTAAGTGCATAGTTCAGTAGCATTAAGTACATTCACACTGTTGTGCAACCATCACTACTACTCATCTTCTGAAGTTTTTTCATCTTCCCAAACCAAAACTCCATACCCATTAAACATCAACTCTCTATTCCTTCCTCCCCCAGCCCCTGGAAATCACCATTCTATTCTCTTTTATGAATTCAACTTTTCTAGATACCTTATATAAGTAGACTCATACAGTGTTTTTCCTTATGTCTGGCTTATTTCGCTTAGCATAATATCTTCAAGGTTCATCCATGTTGTATCACATGTCAGAATTTCATTCATTTTTAAGGGTGAATAATATTCCATTTTACATATATATATATATATATATATATATATATATATATATATATATACCACATTTTGTTTATTCATTTGTTAATGAACAGTTGGGTTGATTCTGCCTTTTGGCTGTTGTGAATAATGCTTCTATGAACATTGGCATACAAATATCTGTTGAAGTCAATACTTTGAGTTGTGTTGGTTGTATACCCAGAAATGGAATTGCTGGGTTATCTGGTCATTTTATTTCTGACGTTTTGTGAAACTGTCATACTGTTTTCCATAGCGACTGCACTGTTTTACATTTCTACCATCAGTGTACAAGGATTCTAATTTTTATATATCGACAACACATTTCGTTTTTTGATCATAGCCATCCTAATAGGTGTGAAGTATGTTGAATTTGTTTTTTTTTTTGAGATGGAGTTTCACTCTTGTTGCCCAAGATGAGTGCAATGATGCGATCTTGGCTCACTGCAACCTCTGCCTCCCGGGTTCAAGTGATTCTCTTGCCTCAGCCTCCCGAGTAGCTGGGATTACAGGCATGCGCCACCACGCCCATCTAATTTTGTGTTTTTAGTAGAGACAGGGTTTCTCCATGTTGGTCAGGCTGGTGTTGAACTCCCGACCTAAGGTGATCCACCCGCCTCAGCCTCCCAAAGTGCTGGGATTACAGGCGTGAGCCACCGCACCCTGCCAAGTATGTACAATTTTAAAATCACCTCCACCATCCAGTTTCAGAACATTTTCATTTCCCCCAGAAGTCACTTTTGCCCATTTGTGGTCAGTCCCTGATCCCACCCTCTGCCCCAGGTAATTACTGATCAGCTTTCATTCTGTTTATTTTTATTTTTTTGAGACAGGATCTCACTCTGTCACTCTGGCTGGAGTGCCATGCCGTGAACTCGGCTCACTGTGGTCTTGATCTGCGCTCAATTGATCCTCTCATCTTACCTCCCAAGTAGCTGGGGCTATAGGTGCGTGCCACCGTGGCTGGCTAATTTTTGTATTTTTTGTAGAGATGGGATCTCATCTTGTTGCCCAGGCAAGTCTCAAACTCCTGGGCTCAAGTGATCCACCTGCCTCAGCTTCCCAAAGTGCTGGGACTATAGTTGTGAGCCACCATGCCCAGCCTGCTTTCTTTCTCTTTAGATTTGCCTTTTCTGGAAATTTCATATAAATTGAATTATACAATATGGGGTCTTTTGTGTGTGGCTTTTCCACTTGATTTAATGTTTTTGAGGTTCATTCATGTAGTAGGTTCATTCAGTAGTTCCTTTTTTATTGCTGAGTAGTATTTCATTATATGGCTATACCACATTTTATCAGTTTAGTAGTTGATGGACATTTAGATTATGTCATCTTTTAGCTATTTTGAATAATGCAGTTATGATTAATTATGGATAAATTATTTGGCAGACATATATTTTCATTTCTCTTGGGTAGATATCTAGGAGTGGAATGGCTGAGTTGTGTGTTACATTTATGTGTAATTATTTCATATAAATGTAACTGGCAAACTGTTTTCCAAAGCGATTGTATGATGTTAGATTCCCACCAGCAATGCATGAAGGTTTCATTTTCTCTACATCCTTGCCAATACTTGGCATTGTCAGTCTTTTTGAGGATAACCATCGAAGCAGTTGTATAGTGCTATGTCATTATGGTTTTAATTTGTGTTTTCTCATGACTAATGATGTTGAGCATGTGCTTATTAGCTATTTGTATATCTTTTTTGCTAAAATGACTGTTTACATCATTTTCCCATTTTTAATTGGGTTGTTTTATTATTGAGTTGTAGGAATTCTTTATACAGCATGTTCTGAATACAGAAGATTTTTCAGATATGTGATTTGCAAACATTTTCTCCTAGTCTGTGGCTTGTCTTTTCATTTTCCTGATGATGTGTTTTAAAGAGCTAATCTTTTTAATTTTGAAAAAGTCCAATTTACTACTTTTAAATAGATTGTATTTTTTTTGTTTGTTTTCCCCAAGACAAGGTCTCACTCTGTCGCCCAGTTTGGAGTGCAGTAGCATGATCATGGCTCACTGCAGCCTTGACTTCCCTGGGCTCAGATGATTCTCTCACCTCAGCCTCCTGAGTAGCTGGGAGTACAGGTGTGTGCCACCATGACCAGCTAATTTTTCTATTTTTTGTAGAGAAGGGGTTTTGCCATGTTGTCCAGGCTGGTCTTGAACTCCTGGGTTCAATCAGTCTGCCCACTTCTGCCTCCCAAAGTGCTGGGACTACAAGCATGAGCCACTGCACTTAGCCTTAGATTCTACTTTTGGTGGTATAACAAAGAAATCTTTGTGTAACTCAAGGTCACAAATTTTATCTCCTTTGTTTTCTTCTAATGGTTTTATAGTTTAGGTTTTGCATTTAGATTTTTGGGCTTGGGGTAAAATAAAGTCCCCATTTTTTCTCTTCGTATGGATATCCACTTATCCCGGCACCATTAGTTGAAAGGACTATCCTTTCCTCATTGAATTGCTGTGATACCTTTGTTGAAAATCAGCTGTCTGCAGATGTGGAGGTATGTTTCTAGACTTTCTTCTGTTCCATTGATCAGCTTGTCTGTCTTGATGCCAGTACAGCACTCCCCTGATTTTTGTAGCTTTTTTGTAAGTACAGTTATCCCTTGGTTTCCTTGGGGAATTGGTTCCAGGACCCTCATGGACATAAAAATCCTGGGATGCTCGAGTCCCTTATATAAAATCGCATAATATTACATATAACCTGTGCATATCCTCCCGTATACTTAAATCATTTCTAGATTACTTACACGTAATGTAATGTAAATGCTATGTAAACAGTTGTTACACTGTATTTTTTATTTGTATTACTTTTTATTGTTGCTATTTTTTCTTTTTTTCTTTTTTTTTTTTAAATATTTTTGATCTGAGGTTGGTTAAATCTGTGGATGCAGAACCCATGGATATGAGGGCTGACTGTTGGAATTGGGTAGTATAAATCCTGGATACTATTTTTTTTTTTTTTTTTTTTTTTCAGAATTATTTTGGGTATCCTAAGTCCTTTGAATTTCCACATAGATTTTAGGATAAGCTTGTCAATGTCTACAGAAAAAGCTTGCCAGGATTTTGATAGGGATTTCATTGAATCTGTAGGTCAGTTCGGGAGAATTCCCATCTTAATGGTACTGAGACTTCTAATTACATGAACATGGAACTTCTCTCCATTTATTTAGATCTTCTCTAGCTGCTCTTTAGCAGTATTTTGTACTTTACACTGTATAGGCTATTGTAAATGAAATTGTTTTCTTGATTTTACTTTCAGATTGTTTATTGCTAGCATAAACAATTGTAAAAATACAATTTTTTTTTTAATTGTGGTAAAGTTTACATAACAATAAACTTTTTTTTTTTTTGGAGACATGATCTCACTTCCTCACCCAGGCTGGAGTGCAGTGGCGCGATCTTGGCTCACTGCAGCCTCAACCTCCTGGGCTCAGGTGATCCTCCTACTGCAGCCCGCCGAGTAGTTGGGACTACAGGCAGGCAGCACTGTGCCTGGCTAATATTCGTATTTTTTGTAGAGACAAGATCTTGCCACGTTGTCCAGGCTAGTGTCGAACTCCTAGACTCAAGCGACCCTCCTGTCCTGCCCTCCCAAAGTGCTGGGATTACAGGCGTGAGCTGCTGCACCCAGCCCATTTTAACCATTTTAAAGTGTACAATTCATTGGCATTAAGTACATTCACAATATTACATGACCATTACCACTATCTATACCCAAAACTTTTTCATTGTCTCTAACAAAAACTATGTATTAAACGTTATCTTCTTTTTCCCGCTCCCCCAGCCCTTGGAAACCTCTATTCTATTTTCTGTCTCTATGAATTCGCCTATTCTGGGTACCTTTTCTTTTTCCTTTGGTGTCTGGCTTATTTTACTTAGTATGATGTTTTCAAGGTCCCTTCGTATTGTAGCCTGTATTAGAGTTTCATTCTTTTTAAGGCCAAGTAATATTCTATTGTTTATCCATTCATCTGTTGATGGATATTTGGGTTGTCTCTATATTCTTTTGGCTATTGGGAATAATGCTGTTACGATTATTGGTGTACAAGGCTGGATGCAGTGGCCCACACCTGTAATCCCAACTTCTGGGAGGCCAGTGTGGGAGTATTGCTTTGCTTGAGGCCAGAGGTTGAGACCAGCCTGGGCAACTTAGCAAGAATCCATCTCTTCCAAAAAAAAAAGTTAGCTGGGCATGGTGGTGTGCAATTGTAGTCCTAGTTACCTGGGAGGCTGAGTTCAAGGCCACAGTCAGCTATTATTGCACCACTGCACTCCAGCTGGGATGATAGAGTGAGACCCTGTCTCAAAAACAAGCAAACCAAAAAGTTGGTATGCAAATATCTGTTTTGAGTTCCTGCTTTCAATTCTTTTGGATATATACCTAGGAGTGGAATTGCTTGATTACAGTTGATTATTGTGTTGATCTTGTATTTGCAATTTTAATAAACTTGTGTATTACTCTATTAGTTTTTTGAAGATTCTTTAGGATTTTCTTTGTACAGGATCATGTTATCTACAAATGACCATTTTACTTCTTCTTGTCCAATGTATGTGCCTTTTAATTTCTTTTCTTTTCATATTACACTGTCTAGAACCTCCAGTACAATGTTGAATAGAAGTGGCAATAGTGGACATCTTTGCCTTGTTTCTGATTTTAGAGGACAAGTATTCAGTCTTTCATCATTAAGTGTAATGTTCACTGGTAGTTGGTAGGGCAAATTTCTCCTAATATATCCTTTATAATGTCTTAGTTTTGGCTGACTAAGGGACTGAATAAATTGGCATGTGTTAGTGAATATCACCTCTTGACATTTATATGTCTCTTAGCTATAAGATTAAAAATCCCTTTCTTCCTTCTAGAATGGAGCAACCCTTATGATACCCTGTAAGTTTCTACTTTGAGTCCTTCAGTTTTTGAATTGGTCAAATTACTCATCTGAATTTGCAGTTCATGGTCTGCCTGTCCATATTAAAGTCTAGGGTGTCTAGATTGTGACCAAAACCGGTGAAGCCTTTGTGTTTTCTGATGCTGTTTTAAAGTTTATTATAATTTTCCCTTCTATGGGGAAAGATTCTGTGCTGTTTTCTCTTAAAGTAAAATGTATGTTGTTGTGTGTTTTTAAATAGATGTAGTTTATTTTACAGTCCAAACCTGTTGTTTCATCTATTCCCATAAGATCCACAGGCAGCATCCTTCTCCATTTGGATGGGTACAGTGAGGTTTATATACCTTGATTGGTAAGCCTGTGTCTGATATTTTAAGTGCCTTATCCCTTAAATTGTAAACTCCACAGGACTTAGACCATGTGTGTCTTGTTCACTGTATTGTTAACAGCTGGCAGATAGTAAAGATTTTAAATAAAAGAGTGATTAAATCAGTTAGTTTTGTGATGCTTGTGTGAAGAGAAGTGATTAGTGTAAACTGGCTTTGCTTTAGGGTTTTCATTCTCTAAATTCTTGAAGCATTCTAGAGTAGGGATTGTTGTCTATTTAGTTTAAACAGGATATTTTTCCAGTTTCTTCTTAGTAATTAAGCTATTACCAGGTTTATTATTCTCTTACATGTGTGCATTTAAAAAATTTGAAACACATCTCACCTCCTTTACAGTTTGGTAAAGGCTGCCTTTGCCTCCCAAAGTGGTGAGATTACAGGTGTGCGCCACTGTGCCTGGCCAGCTGAAGTTTTTGATTCCCAGCCTTATTCTCTGTCTTTGCACCTCAGTGATGCTCCAGTAAGCATCATCTGTTTTTCTCAAACTGCTTGATATAATGGTAACTCATATAGTTTGATAATGAGGATATCTAAAAATGATTATTTCCAGTTCAAATACATCCATTAATCTGCACGCTTAATCCTAAATTTTTTCTTGTCACACTGCCTTCTGAGTTATTATAGTGGCTTATACATTTTATGGTTTCTAGAATCTTTTTGAGTGAGAATCGTTGAGAATATTTGTGTTTTTAATCTCTTCTGTTTATCAAGCTGATCTGCTTTTTGTTAATTATTTGGCTGGCTTTTAGTGGATCTTGCACAATTTAATGCTGGCACATAATAAGTTCATAATAAATGTTTCTGATTATCGAGCTGAGCCCCAGTCATGAACCATTGATTTCTAACATACTGTCTCCCTTTAGCAACCTGGTTACCTCTGCCCTTAAATGAACATAACCCCTGATGCCGTGACGTACATGGAGACTTTAGTATTAATTTTCCGTTCTTGTATGTAACACTCTTAGGTAGAGTCTCTGTCAGATGGCACTGATAATTAATCCTTTGGAAAGATCCCAAGGGCTTTCAGGCTCTCTGGCTAGATGTTAACAGGAACAGTGAGTAGTATATAGCAACATGATACTTGACAGTTTTAAAGCAACACTGGTTTTATTTAAGATCATCAGGTTAAACCAGCTAATACTCCTTTGGCTTAAAACCTACTTGTAGTTTTTACTATTTGGTATTCTCTTCTCAGAATTGTTCTTTATATATGTAGCAGAGGCTGCACGTGATGGCTCACCTCTGTAATCCCAGCACTTTGGGAGGGTGATGCAGGAGGATTGCTTGAGCACAGGAGTTTGAGACCAGCCTAAGCAACATAATGAGACCCTACCTTTCCAAAAAGTTAAAATATTGTCTGGGGGTGGTGGCACATGCCTGTAATCCCAGCCAGTTGGGAAGTTGAGGTGGGAGGATCACTTCAGCAAAGGGGTTTGAGGCTGCAGTGAGCTATGATCGTGCCACTGCACTCCAGCCGGGGTGACAAAGCAAGACCTTGTCTCTGACTGATTGATAGGTAGGTAGGTAGGTAGATAGATGATTGATTGATTGATAGATAAATAGATAGCAGAGATCATGACAAGTCTGTATCCCACTTGAAGATTAGGAGACTCAGCAGGCGGGCTCTTGGCTTAAAAAGAAGGCAAAGGTAGCTGGGCACGGTGGCTCATGCTTGTAATCCCAGCGCTTTGGGAGGCTGAGGCGGGCGGATCACGAGGTCAGGAGTTCAAGACCAGCCTGGCCAAGAGATGGTGAAACCCCGTCTCTACTAAAAATACAAAAAATTAGCCAGGCGTGGTGGCGGGCGCCTGTAATCCAAGCTACTGGGGAGGCTGAGGCAGAGAATTGCTTGAACCCAGGAGGTGGAGGTTGCAGTGAGCCGAGATCGCACCACTGCACTCCAGCCTGGGCGACAGAGCAAGACTCTGTTTAAAAAAAAAAAAAGAAGGCAAAGGTGATAGGTGTTTTGGGACTCACAGTCAGACTCATAAAGGCTTTGTCCCAATCTTGAGAAGAAGAAGGGACCCTTAGGAAGATTGGGACCTTGCCAAGACATAGCATGTAGCAGAGTATCAAAGAATACTCTTTTTAGAGCACTTACAAATATGAATTAATTCTTATGGTAGCACTGTGATAAGCAATTGTAGTTTACTAATGGCAAGACCAAATAAAGTGAAATTCAATTAATGTTTGTTAAATGACGTTAAGCACTATACTTAGTGCTTGTCCAAGGCTTCAGAGCTGTAAATGCAAATGGCAAACACTGAATTTTGCTAAGACAGCACCTCAGTTTCTCTGTCTGTAAATATAATCCCAGAGTTATAAGGTTGTAATTAAGAAATTATTTTTTATTTTTGAGACAGGATCTCACTCTATTGCCCTGGTTGGAGTGCAGTGGTTCAGACACAGCTCACTACAGCTTCGACCTTCTGGGCCCAAGTGATTCTTCTGCCTCAGCGTTCCAAAGTGCTGGAATTACAGGCATAAGCTGCTCTACCTGGTCAAAAAATATTCTTCTTGAATATTTAGAGATTAGAACGCAAACATTTCAAAATATACTTGTTTAGGTTTTCATGTTTCATGCATTTTCAAAGGAGTAAAGAGAATTATAGAAAAGAGAAACAAATGTAGTTTATAGTTATATCTTTTCTGCTTAAGTATTATGATTTAGTTAATCAAACACAAGGTAAAAAGCTGAACTTGAATTCTTGTTCTGTAGTACTTTAACCAAGTGTTTATTTCACAAAATCAAAATATGAGCGCTTGGTTTAAGTATTACAGAATAAGAATTCAAGTTCAGTTTTTTACCTGTCTTTGAGATGTTAGTATAACATCTAAATGAAGATGTCTTGCAGATAGTTAGAACTGGATTCATAGTGGAAGTGGGGAAGAAAGGATCAAGAAATAGCTTTAGAAGATATCAGAAAGGTCCCAATCATAATGGTAGCTATACTTTGATTGATAAGG
The DNA here is from genome assembly GCF_028885625.2 of Pongo pygmaeus. Taxonomy (NCBI): domain Eukaryota; kingdom Metazoa; phylum Chordata; class Mammalia; order Primates; family Hominidae; genus Pongo; species Pongo pygmaeus. The sequence continues at coordinate 128,134,051 of NC_072379.2, forward strand.
ATGACGAAGATGGCTAATTAGAGTACCTTAGGTACAAAGCACCATTAATGGACAGAAAGAAGAAAAGATATTAGCAAAATTACATTATTATCGTACAACAGCATAATTTTACCTTTGTGTAACTGCTTATACCTTTCAAACCAGTAACATCCATTATCTTACTTGATACTGAAATAGTTTGAAATAAAGCAGGTGGCTTCTTAGTACAACATGTTAATTTTAGAGAAACTAGCTAGTACTGTTTTTTCTAGAAACTCTGATTATAGTATAAAGACAAAACCTAGATACTTTACATTGAATTATTTTGTACTTGATTGGTACATTGTTAATATTTTTCAAAGAAATAGCAATTTTGTTGAACTAGAGCCAGGTCTCAATTTTCTGTCTGGCTTTCTTTGTGGCACCATACTCCTATAAAACCATCAATGCTCATTAAGCTGTGGATCACTTTGGCTTTTCTTAACTTGGCTAAAGCAGTGTTATCCACAAGTTTTATTTCAGAGAAGATAGAACTTTGTAAATAACCTGAAGGCACCTTTATAGCTACCCTTCTGTTGTCTCTGAGGGTAGGTCACAGGCTGTGATCGGAAAGAAGAAAAGTATTTCCGAGGTTTGAGAAAAAGTGGTGAGAATTTGAATAGTTTTTTGTGGAGTGTGAGCAACTGAATTAATCAGAAATGTGGTAGGATTTCTGAATTAATTAGAAAGTAAAGAATTAAATTTTCTAGTAGTAGCTACATTAAAAGTAAAAAGGGCTGGGCACGGTGGCTCCCAGCACTTTGGGAGGCCAAGGTGGGCGGATCATGAAGTCAGGAGTTCGAGACCAGCCTGACCAACATGGTGAAACCCCATCTCTACTAAAAATACAAAAATTAGCCGGGCGTGGTGGCACGTGCCTGTAATCCCAGCTACTCGGGAGGCTGAGGCAGGAGAATCGCTTGAACCTGGGGAGGTGGAGGTTGCAGTGAGCCGAGATCGCGCCATTGCACTCCAGCCTGGGTGGCAGAGCGAGAGTCTGTCTCAAAAAAAGAAAAAAAAGTAAAAAGAAACAAGTGAAATTGATTTTAATATCTTACACTTAACCCAGTAAATTAAAAAGTTATCATTTTATATTATCAATATATTAAGTATATTAAATTATATATTAAAAAGTTATTATTTTATATTATCAATATAATATAATAAAAAGTTATTTTATATTATCAATATAATATAATAAAAAGTTATTTTATATTATCAATATAAAAATTAAGATATCTTACTTTTTTAGTTTTGTACTTGAGTCTTTGAAATCTGGTGTATATTGTGTGTTGACAGTATATCTGAATTTGACTAGCCACATTTCAAGTGTTCAACAGTCATATGTGGTTAGTAACTATCTATTGGGCAGTGTGGGTCGAAAGTAATTAAAAATAAATTTTGAACTGCATAGACAACGTCATCTATTTACATGAATGTGTGTGTGTGTGTGTATGTGTGTGTGTGCGTGCGCACGCGCGTGTTTAGCAATTCTTAGGGTTAAGACAATTCATTTGATAGGCCTGGGTTGATGAACTCAACGGAAGTTGATGTGAATAAAAATGAAAGTGAGGGCTTGGCGCAGTGGTCCACGCCTGTAATCCCAGCACTTTGGGAGGCCGCGGTTGGGAGTTCAAGACCAGCCTGGCCAATGGTGAAACCCTGTCTCTACTAAAAAAAATACAAAAATTAGCTGGGCCTGGTGAGAGGCACCTGTAATCCCAGCTACTTGGGGGGCTGAAGCAGGAGAATTGCTTGGGCCTGGGAAGTGGAGGTTGCAATGAGCCGAGATTGCACCACTACACTCCAGCTTGGGTGACAGAGCAAGATTCTGTCTCAAAAAAAAAAAAAAGAAAGTGAGATTGAGTTCAAAGGGAAGTCATTGCTTGCAAGGAGGCAGTGCCAATACTAAACTTAATACCTCCGTCCTGTATAGACACATCCACTTTGTTGAATGGAAAGCTGGCCTCTTACTACCCTTCAACTACTTTATTTTTTCTGATGACTTGTAATAAATACCGTCTAACTGGAAGTCAGTGTGTTACAATTAGAATGTGAGGATTAGAAGAAACTAATATAGGTAGAACTAGGAAAAAATAATAGGTTAGAGTGATAAAGTAAAAATTTTAAGAATACATGCAATAGTATAAAAATCAAAAGATATAAAAAGATTATATATCAAATATAAAGCTCTTATCCTCTAGCCATCTGATTCCCTTCCTTGGGAGTAACTAGAATAGTTTCTTATGTCTTACTTATCTTTTAGGAGTAGCCTATGCATTTACAAGTGTATACATACTTTTTTGTCTTTCCTTGAATAAACCAATAAAATACTTATATCCTTTCGAAAATATACAAAAGGTAGCATACAACACACACCATTTTACATCTTGCTTCCCGCCCCCCCTCCGCCCCCCCGCCTTAATCTATCTTGGAGCTGCTTTGTTGTTTTTAAAGTCTATATAATATTTCATTGTATGGATGTACCATAATTTATGTAACCAGTTTTTTATTGATGGTTATTTAAATTGTTTTCAATATTTTGCCCTTACAATCAATACTGTAGTGAATATCTTTGGGTATATCTGTTGAACACATATGTGAATTATGTGGAATAAATTCTCATAAGTAGAATTTCTTGTTCAAAAGTTTTTTTTTAGTTGTATAAATATTGCCAGATGCAATAAAGGTTTTTACCAGTTAACACTTCCAACTAATAATGTGTGAATAAACTCTTTCTTAAATAAAACTGATTCTACAAACTGAGTCTTAGGAGAAAATAAAATTTATAAATAATAAAATTTTTATTGTGCTGTTGAATTGAAGAGGCATAGATAACCCCCTTTTGTCTTGACATGATCCTTTTGAGCAACCTCAGAGGAGCCCCTAGAGTTGCAGAGGCATAGACTGAAAACACCGATGACCAGCTCCCTTTATTTTATGTATGAAGAAGAGAGCTCTGAAGGGATGAAGCTGTTCCTCCAAGGCCACCCAAAAAACAGAAAAACATGAACTATAGAACCCTCAGATAGGAATAGGAATGGCTTCGAAATGTATCCAAGAGTGTTTTGTGTAACAGGTAAACCCCAATTAATTACTTTTTGAGAATCAAACCTTTTTAAGATAACATTTGCTGTTTGATTTTGTTTTAGTAAGCTTCATGGTTAGTGGAGCCTTGGCAGCCTAAGGGATCCTTGGAGTAGAAAAGGGAACTTGGTGGTCAGAGACAAGTAAGGGAGGAAGTCCTGCCTTCATGTTTCTGACGTGGTGACAACTGATATGAAGAGCAAAAGGGGCAAAGACTAGCAGAAGAGAATGAGGAGGTGGAGGGGCAAAAGGATCTCAAGTACCTACCCAGTGCCTGGTGCATGATGGCTGCTCAGTAATGCTAGTTCCTTACTGGTGGAAGTATGGACTGGTCTAACCATTTTGAAGGATGGTACTAAATCAGATTATGCATTATGTATACCTTGTAACCCAGCAACTTTTTTCTTGTATATATGTGTGAAAGAAGTTCTCACACAGGTTCATAAGGGGTCATTCATTTCAGTGTATTTGTTCTTGTGGAAAGTAATTTGTTGTCCATACCCTTTCCCCAATGATGTGTAAAATGTGATCATAGATTTATACCTCAGTTTGAAGTAATGGTCTAGATGTGCACATGGCAGCCTAAGGAGCTTAGAGACGTAGTGCTGAGTAACAGAAAGAAAAGGAATGAGATATGTAACACAATAGCATTTATATACATTTTAAAATGTGTGTAAGTAAAACATATTACATACTTTACAAGAAAACATGTTAACACATTAAACACATTATAGTGATTGCCTGTGTTGTGGATGATAGGAGTGGAATAAAAGAGAATAAGCAAATAAGAGTAAAAATACACAAATGTAAAACTTCATTTCTGTATTGAGGTGATCTTTAAAGCATCTGTTGGATAATTAGGAGGACACCTACAGATCAGTACCCCTGTGTCTCCCATTCTCCCATTATGGTTACCTTTGGGAGTAAAATTTCTGGTAATGAATTACCATTGGAATATTTTTTGTTGTTAATTTAACTGAAAGTAAATCAGATTCACGGTTCTCAATTTTTTTTTTTTTTGCCTTTAAAAGGAAAAAAAAAAAAGAAGAATCCCCCGTCCTTCACTTTTTCTGTTACTGTGTGTTTTGTTAGATTGTTGCTTAAATACAAAATACTAACCTTATGCCTAATTTAGGTACTACGTGTATACCAGCACTACATGATATCCTTCTTAGAAGATAATACTTAGTGACATTAATAATTCATTGGGAGACTTCTCCATGTTCTTTTAGATAATTGCCTTTTCTGATTAAAGCTTGGAATACCAATAGTTGGAATAAAGCAGTCACTTCTTTGATCTGTTACCCATTATAAAATTTATATTATTTATCTTGCTTTTTTTTTTTTACAAGAATCTCTGCTTATGGCAGATAAAAATACTGACTGACTTCCAGAGAGTTCCCTGAGATACCAGGTAAGATCTTGGATGGAATGGAGTGTAGGAAACAAACAGTTCCTATCGTAAGCAATTTTTGTTGCTAGAACAAAATACTTTTGTAGGTCATGAACTTTTGAGTAGCCTGAGTTTTGAGTTAGCCTCAATTAAGGTTTTTGGTTGTTTTACCACCCAGGATCCAGATTAGCAACTGGAGACAGGAGCTGTGGTGGAATTAAAGTAACCGTGGCAACCATTATAATGTAAATGAGCCTTCTTGGGCAGGAAGTTGAGAGCATGAGCACTTGTTAGGGCATTCCTTTATTACATCTACAACTAGAGCTGAGTAGCATTTTGCTATTTTAAAATCCTGCTCCTTGGACACCATCAAGTCCTGTGTTATTCCAACCTTCTTTTAGTTTTCTGAGAAACTAACACCAAACTAATATGTATATAAAATAGGAAATGAATCTCTGATGTGCTTATCCTCCTTCATTCACATTAAGACCTTTTTTTCGTTTAATAACATTACCTTTTCCCCACTGCTTCTGGCAATAACACTCAGCACCAAGTCTCTGATAAACAAAGAAGGCCACTTAGGTTTTGAGAGATGTGGTGTGTGCCTAGTATACTCTGATGGCCAAGATTTGGCTTATGGTGGAACAAGTGGTGCCAGGGCCACTTCTTAAGCAGCATAAGAGCGACAAATCTTTGGTCTCAAATCTTAATTTTTTGTATTAGTCTTTAAAATTTTAAATTATTTAAAAATTTTTTTCAATAAGTCTTTTGTACTCCTAACCTTTGAATTTCAAGTCATAAGATTCTAAGTTTTAGAGTATTAATGTAGGCTTACTCTTTGTGGATTTAGAGATTAGATGACTGGAGGAGAATAATAAAAGTGAAACTGAAGTAATTACCAAACTGAGGTTGAGTTCTAAGTTAAGTACTGTACTTGTTTACTACCCCACAATGAGTCCAGTGATTTTAACAACAAGGCTTGTAAGCGAGAAGCTTAAGGTTCCTATTCAAGGTTAACTATCGTTATGATGTTGGTGCTAGGAAAATAACTTCCCTCAACCTCAGTTTTTCTCTTTGTAAAGGAAGAGTGAAAACAACGACTCACTCTGTTGTGGGGACATATTTACAAAAGGAAATAAAATTTAACTAGTAGTGTGGTCAAGAATGTCAACTGAGGTTGGCCAGGCGAGGTAGCTCACATCTGTAATTCCAGTGCTTCGGGAGGTTGAGGCAGGTAGATCATCTGAGGTCAGGAGTTCGAGACCAGCCTGGCCAACATGGTGAAACCCTGTCTTTGCTAAAAATACAAAACTAGCTGGGCATGGTGGCATGTGCCTGTAATCCCAGCTACTTGGGAGACTGAGGCGGGAGAATCGCTTGAACCCGGGAGGCGGAGGTTGCAGTGAGCCGAGATCATGCCTTTGCCCTCCAGCCTGGGCAACGTGAGTGAAACTCCGTCTCAAAAAAAAAAAAAAAAAAAAAAGCTGATATAAGACAAATTCTGAATTTTAAGGTAATGTGCCTTAGTTATGCCTGCTTAGCTTGTGCCAGTTAAGGCTTTTTACTTTGATTTTAAGTTTCCTTCCTCCTACTTCATCCTTTTGTTGAGTTGTCATTCAGATCACAACAGATACTCTTGTATAACTGTCTTTGTTGGCTTAGTCTTCAGCAAGTGGGTTGATCTTGGACTTCAAATATTTGAGCATTTACTATATGCAAAGCTTGGAACTGGGTGCATAGGGAATCAATATAAAATGTATACAAGTGTGATTCCTGCCTTTCAATATACAATCATTCAAATACTTGTAGACAGTTCTGCTCTTACTTTTCCTACCCCAGATAGTCTCTTCCCCATGGAAATCATTCCTGCTTCTCTTTATCATTCTTCATATGATGTAGTCGGCCAGGCCATTACTACCATCCTGGCTATCAGCATTACTTGTAAGAGGTCATATTTCAAATTATAATTCTCAGGGTGTTGCTTGACGTGTTTCATATTTCAAATGATAATTCTCAGGGTGTTGCTTGACCTGTTTCGATTTTCTTCCTTGTTCAGGTCACTGTACTGTTATTTTATTAGCTATGAATTTGTATTAACTTTTAAGCTGTCAATTCAGGACAAAGGCCCACCTTGAGCTTACAGTCAACTGAACTCTCATCAACACATGTTAAAATTGGTTTCAATTTTTTTTGAGATGGAGTCTTGCCCTGTCACCCAGGCTGGAGTGCAGTGGCACGATCTAGGCTCACCGCAACCTCCGCCTCCTGGGTTCAAATGATTCTCCTGCCTCAGCCTCCCGAGTAGCTGGGATTACAGGCGTACGCCACCACCCTCGGCTAATTTTTTGTACCTTTAGTAGAGACAGTGTTTCACCATGTTGGCCAGGCTGGTCTCAAACTCCTGACCTTAAGTGATCTGCCCACCTCGGCCTTCCAAAGTGCTGGGATTACAGGCGTGAGCCACCATACCCAGCCTGAAATGGATTTCTTATTCGCCGTATACTTCTAAAAAATAAATGCATGTATATTTACCCTTGATAAATTTTATTTTGTATTTTCAGCCCATTGTTTCTGTATGTTCAGATATTTGATCTTTTATAATCTTTAATGGTATCTCTTATATCTTTAATGGTATTATTTAATCTTTATAGATGGGTTTAGATCACCAGAAAATTTGTAAGCTACCATTTAAATCTTCACAATATTGATAAACATCTACTAAGATAAGGCCAAATAGAGAGTTCTGTGGCAACTGTTAGTTACTTCTGTCCAGATTTACGTTAACAATTGATTAATAATCTTAGAATGGTTGTTCAACCAATTGTAAATCTATCACTTAACTAGCATAAGAAAGTTAATCTTGATTTCAGCAATATGTATTGGACCTGCTTTATGTTATTTCTCTGATCTCTTAGTCTAATACTTTTGTCAAAAGTAAAATGAGGTTAGCATGATTGTTTTTCTTGGTGAACCCCATTCTGACTTACTGTGTTCTCTGTACCCCTTCCCTACCCCACCGTAGGCTAACATAGGAAATCTTTGTTAAACCCTTAATCTATGATTTCAGAGAAAATTAACATTGAACTTTATTGTTTCTAGTCTTCTAGCTTCTCTTCCGTTTTTCATGAGAGATCATGGAGATCTTAGGCTGTAATTTATCTGGTCCTAGATATTTGCATTTACTAAAAGCTACTGGGTGCTCTTTTATTATCTTTTCTCCTATTTCAGGCTTCAGTTTCCTCTTAACCATTTGCATTCTCTTTTCAGTATGGAAAGTTACTCTGGATAAAGAAAATGCAAGCGAAATAAGAGTTAAATACGTTCGATTTTCTGTATTATTTTTTAACATGGTAGAAGGGCCTGTCTCATATTTTTGCATATAACATCACTGAAAAAAGACTATATATTTGCACTTTTCATAAGCTTATATTGATATTCTATTATGTGCCAGGCACTGCATTAGATTCTTGGGCTCCAAATATAAATAAGATATTTATATTTTATTTGTGTTCTCAAGGAGGTCACAATATAATTGGAGAGATACATATTTATATAAATATTTACTGTATAGCAAGAGCCGCTGGCCAGGATCAGAAAACATACTTTGAGGGTTAGAAAAATAAGACAGGGATTTATGCTGAATGAGGTGACGAAATGTACATTTTCAATAAGCTATAGGAGGAGTCATGAATATTTATGAAAGGAGAAACATGTACACACACAGTTGAGCTTCTTACCCCTTTATGGGTTGCATGTACAGAGAAAAGGCAGCATTAGCATGATCCAAGGGTGGAGTTTTTGAGCCTCTGGCCTCAAAAGGTGAAGCAGAGGACATGAAAAGCCTCACTGCGCATCCTCTGTAGACTGGCCAGAACCACTCCGTGGTTGGTGGTCTCCTATTAGGAAGGAATACTGGTTGGTGGTTGTGAGGAAACCACAAAAGGGAGGGGCAATGTCAGGAGATTGGTTTATATTAGCAGTGGAGCAAGTAAAAAGGCTGGTTTCTGTTTAACTCTTAGGAAAGAAGCCTAATGCTGGGCAGCAAGGGATGGGTATAATGAGGTGTGTCTGACCTTTCACCTGGTCATGGCTGGGAACTCAGATTTCAGGGTTTCTCTGGGGTCTCCTTGGCCAAGAGATGGTCACTTCAGTCAGTTGGGGGGCTTAGAATTTTATTTCTCAGGAGGAACAACATTCCTTTTTGTGAAGAATAGCATATAATAAGTTGACATGAAAATGGAGGCTAAAGGCTGACCTGATGTGTGTAGAAATCTTAAAGTAATCCAGGATGGTTGGAATATGGAATAGGAGTCCCAAGAAATGAGGCTGGAGGTGGGACCGTAACAGAAAGGGCCTTATATTCTTTGCTAGAATTTGGACTCCAGGAGGCACAGGAGTATCACCGAAGGATTTTAAGCTAGGGATGTGATCAAAACCAAGCCTGTCTAGTCAGTCCTTCCTTATTACATACTATATAATTAAGTTTAGTCTAAGTTATGTTGTGGTAACAAACAGTCCCATATTTTAGTGGCTTACAATAACAAGGATTTATTTTTTGCTCATACTGCATGTCCATTGTGTAGCTTTGTTCCAAGACTTAGGCTAGGTGCTCCTATCTGAGACATTTTCTCTTGTATTAGAGAGAAATAAGTCATGGTAGAACCACACCATTGCTCTGAAAGTTTCCGTTCAGAAGTGGGATATGTCATTTCCTCTTACTTCCCAGCGTCATTGGCTAAAGCAAGTCATGTGGCCAAACTTGATATCAACTGGACCGGTTGTCTAATTCTCCACCAGGAAGGAGCAGTGATTTTTGAATAATAATGGCATCTATTTACATGTATAAAATTTTATTTCTTTACTTTCCGGGATTACCTGGGAGCATCTGGTGACTGTGTTCCCAGTGACTTGAAGTAGCTTGAGGGAATAAAGCTAGTTGTAGGCAGAGAAACGAGAGACAAGAAAATGTCCTGGCAGCTTTAATTTGTTTCTCTTCTCCCTGGGGCTGTTCTGGTTCCTGAAATTTTCCTTTGTGTCTGTAAGCTAATAGGAGAGTGTCATGATCAGATGTGCATTTTAGCAAGATTACTTCAGATGCAATATGGAGAATGGGGAGAATGCATTCGAGTAAAAGCAGGAAGAACAGTTAGTGCCTTGTGTAGAAAGAATGATTAGTAATCTGTTTCAGATATAGAAGGACAAACTAAGGGCTTGGCAATAGAAATGTAGGATTCTTTTAGAGTTACCTCAGAGTCCTGGCTATTGTGGGGAGAAATAAAAGAGAAGGAAGAGAGTTATGTCCAGGTAAGGCATTTGAGTAGATGGTGGGGCCATTCACCAACATAAGGGGTAAAACAGGTCAGAGGAGAAGATATTTTATTTTATTTTATTTTTTATTTTTTTGAGACGGAGTCGTGCTCTGTCGCCTAGGCCGGAGTGCAGTGGCGCCATCTCGGCTTACTGCAAGCTCCACCTCCTGGCTTCACGCCATTCTCCTGCTTCAGCCTCCTAAGTAGCTGGGACTACAGGCACCCGCCACCATGCCCGGCTAATTTTTTGTATTTTTAGTAGAGATGGGGTTTCACTGTGTTAGCCAGGATGGTCTCAATCTCCTGACCTCGTGATTCACCCGCCTCAGCCTCCTAAAGTGCGGGATTACAGGCGTGAGCCACCGCGCCCGGCCAGGAGAAGATATTTTAGACGTTGAGTTTGAGGTGTCTGTGGAACATTTAAGTGGAGATGACTAGTAGGCAAATTGGATAAACTGGTATCGAGCTCACGGGATGTAAAGAGTGTTATTAAAATGATGGTTCATGGAATGTAAGGGTAAGAAATCACGGATAAGAAGGAAAGGAAAAAAGGAGATGACCGAGAGATTGAAGTAAAAGAATTAGCGAGCTAAAGTCTGTGAAATTATAGTAGAGAAAATTAAATAAGCAAGCTAAAAAGAAGTCAGAGAACAGGATACCCAAATTAGCCATTATGGAGATGTAACAGTTTCTAGTGGTGATAAGGTCTGGAATAATCTTGGTTGTGCTTAGCTGAGTTAGAATGGAGCAGAACGTCATTGAAGATGACATCAAGGAACTCGAAGGCTAAGGTCTTCATGGGCCACCCATGTGGATTGTTGCTTGTTCAGTGTGACAGAGTCTCCTAGTTGTCTACTCAATATCCAGTTTCTACTTCTTCCTTATTAGCAGAACACTAGGCAATATGCATTGGAAAAACTATACATAGAATTAAATTCAACTGCATATAACAGTAACCCCCAATAACAATGCCTTATATTGTATATGGGTTTATTTTTATTAAAAAATCAGCTTCGTTTCACATCTTTTACAGAATTTATGGTATTTATTAGATTCTAACTTGAGTAAGTTATATACATGATTTATTAAATCTGGTCAATTGTAATCCAGAATATATGTACTGTGCTTTATTTATAAAGAAATATAGAGATAAACATTTACAAGATTGGTATGATGGCTCCTCCACAGGGATTAGAGACCCAGACTCCTGTCATTTTTCTCTCCATTGTTCTTAGTATGCTGCTTCCATCATTAGGGATGCTTTCATGGCTTAAGATGACTGCTGGAGCTCAGGGCATTATTTCAACATTATATGAAGGAAGAAGGAGGAAGGGGAAAAAGGCAAAAAGGGCATCCCAGAAGCCCCACCCAACAACTTCTGCTTACATTTCATCTGATAAACTCAGGTTGATGGTGGGATTTAGGATGACTAGAATCTGAGAGAGGAATTTGATAGGTGGCAGTAACTAGGGAAAGAGATGAGAGAATTGAATGGCATGACCTTAAAGGGGCTGCTTTATTATAAGAGAGTGAAGAAGTAGTATTCTGGCAGAGTGTGGCAAGTGCACCGGTTCTGAGGCAGTGTGTGTGGGTGAAGGAAGTTTATCAGACATTTTTCAGGAATTAGCAAGGAGGCACATGCAGCTGGAGTAGAGTAAGCAAGGGGGGGAGAGTTGTGGAGATAAGGGTGGCAGGTAATGAGCCAGTGTCATGTATGGTGTTAATAGGTCATATTTAAGATTATGCTTTAACTTTTGCTTTAAATGAGATAGAAAACCATTGGAAGGTTTTGAGCAAAGAATGACAGGATCGTATTTAAGTTTTGAAAAGATCGCTCTGGCTGTAGGGTTGAGAATAGACTGAAGGGGTCAGCAGACCAGTTAGGAGGTTACTGCAATAACTAGAGAAGAGACGATAGTAGTTTGGAGCAGATAATAGTGGTGAAGATGAGAGAAGTGGCCAGATTCTGCATATATCTTAGTAGAGCAAAAAAGATATGCTAATGTGTTTGATGAGTGTTTGAAAGAGAAAAGTTTTGGATGACTTGAAAGTCTTTGTCCAGAACAACTGTAAATATAAAAGCAATAGGGAGAAGTTGTCCAAAATGAGGATAATTGTATTGGTACAGTGACCTTCTGTAGGTGTAGTCAGTGTCCTCCTGTTTTAGTATATTCCTGTTTCTTGTCTCTTTTTCTTTTTTCTCAGTGCACATTTAACTAGTTTTCAATATATTCGCTATTTTGCTCAGCCAACAAATGACTGTTAGCAATTACAAAGTTGTTTCAGCCTTTATCGGTTAGGCTTCTTCGGTTGCAAAACAAACCAAAATTGACTTTGTTCAATTGACTTAAGCAAAAAAGATGGATGAGAAGGAGGGAGGGGAAAGGATAATGGAGGTAAGTCACAGAATAAGGAAATGCTAAAGAATTACACCTTGGGGCTGGGCGTGGTGGCTCACACCTGTAATCCCAGTTACTCTGGAGGCTGAGTCAGGAGAATGGCTTGAACCCAGGAGGCAGAGAGGTTGCAGTGAGCCGAAATCTCGCAATTGCACTCCAGCCTGGGCAACAAGAGTGAAACTCCGTCCCCCGCCAAAAAAAAAATTACACCTTGGGAGAACCCTGAACTAAAGTATCTCACTGAGATCTAGGTAGCATAATGGACATAATGGTTTTTATCAGGGTAACGTCATCTGGACAAATCACTCATATAATTGAGTATCTAATTTAATAATGGTACTGAGCTAGATACTGAGGGCGGGGAATAGGAGGGGCAATCCAAAGCTGAATAAAATATAGTACATACCTTTAGAGGGTTATAATAGAGTAGAATTAATAAATCATGTCTGTCACTTATTCAAATTAGAACATAATAAATACCATAAATGCTACAAAAGATATTAAACAAAGATGATTAGATGATTTTGTATGACTGACCATAGCAATATTTAACATTTTAGATACAAATAGATTTTAAAGGAAAGATAAACATAAGAAAATGTCAGATAAATTTTTTTTTTTGCCCACTAAAACAACGCAAAATATTTATGTTGTGGAGACATAGTAAATTATGATACATTCATAGAGCGTAATACTAAGCAGCCATCAGAAATGATGTTGCACAAGCATGCCTAATGAGAAGGGGAAATGATCATTTTGTTTTAAGTGAAAACAAAAATCAGATTATGAAATCACACAAATAGAAAATCTGAAATTTAACATGAGTGGGGTGTGTGTATGAGAGAGAGAGAGAGTAGTACACCCTCCAAGTTACTGAGTTCACTCAAGGGGGGGGTGTGTGTGTGTGTGTGTGTGTGTGTGTGTGTGTGTGTGTGTGTGTGTGTGTGTGTGTGTGTGTGTGTGTGTGTGTGTGTGTGTGTGTGTGTGTGTGTGTGTGTGTGTGTGTGTGTGTGTGTGTGTGTGTGTGTGTGTGTGTGTGTGTGTGTGTGTGTACACCCTCCAATTTATTGAGTTCACTCAAGCCTTATTAGGAATTTTTTTTGAGACAGAGTTTCACTCTTGTCGCCCAGGCTGGAGTGCAGTGGCGTGATCTCAGCTCACTGCAAACTCCACCTCCCAGGTTCAAGCGAGTCTCCTGCCTCAGCCTCCCTAGTAGCTGGGATGATTACAGGTGCCTGTCACCATGCCTGGCTAATTTTTGTATTTTTAGTAGAGACAGGGCTTCTCCATGTTGTCCAAGCTGGTCTCGAACTCCTGACCTCAAGTGATCTGCCCACCTTGGCCTCCCAAGGTGCTGGGATTACAAGCATGAGCCACCGCGCCCCGCCCCAAGCCTTATTAGATTTGAATGTTAGTGTGAATAGTATATTGGAGGTGGAGGTGAGGCTAGTATTGAAAGTGAAGAGAGAATAGTCAGGCTATTGTAATTATCTAAGTAAGAGAGGATAAGGACCTGACCCTAAGATAGGAAGTAGAAAAGAGGGAATCTTGTGGGAGAGATGTTAAGATGATGGGATTGATAGAATTTGGTGACTGACTTCTGTATGTGTGTGGGAGTGGATGCTCTGTGTGATAACCGAGAGATGAGTTTCTAGTCTTATATGATTGGATAAATGGTCATACTCCTATTTATTTAACAGTACCTATAACATGGGAGTAGAAAGCTCTGAAAATGGCATATGATCTGTTTTAAGAAAAAAGAGGATGAGGGGAAATAGAGAGAGAGAGGAAAGTGAGGAATTTCTTTTGAAGACTTTTTGGACAAACTTGCTATTTTAGTTCACTCCTTTTTTACTCCTAGTTCTACTAGGAGTAAACGTAGTAGTTTAAACTAGTAATTAGTAATTTAGTAAATTTAAACTAATAATTTCCAAGTCTGAATTTTAACAGTCATGACTGATTTTTAAGCCTCTATGTTATCTTGAGGATCTTGTTTTTACCAGCTATACATTAAAGAAGCTCAGCTTTGAAAGAGCTTTGTGACATAACCAGGTTTTGGAAAGATCAAGGTATGAAAATGCTGTAACTTTGAAGGCAGCATTAGGGAGTTTGCTTGTACTTTCTTTTTTTGTTTTTGTTTTTGTTTTTTCAGACGGAGTCTTACTCTGTTGCCCAGGCTGGAGTGCAGTGGCATGATCTCGGCTCACCACAACCTCCACCTCCTGGATTCAAGTGATTCTCCTGCCTCAGCCTCCTGAGTAGCTGGGACTACAGGCACGGGCCACCATACCTGGCTAATTTTTGTATTTTTTTAGTAGAGATGAGGTTTCACTATGTTGGCCAGGCCAGTCTAAGGCCAGATCCTGACCTTAGGATCCACCCGCCTCAGCTTCCTAAAGTTTTGGGATTATAGGCATGAGCCTGCACCTGGCCGCTTGTGCTTTCTTGGGAACGACATTAATGCTGTGGTTGAATCTTTCCTTTGTTTAAACAAACCAGAAGTAAGATTTGAAGGCTGCTTGGTGGGCTGAATTTCTCTTTTGGTAGAATGTTTTAGCTTTTTGAAAATAAATAGACCTCTTTACTTTTTAAAAATAACTTTATTGAGATATAATTTCATACTACGAAGTTCACTCATTTAAAGCATACAATTCAGTGAGTGATTTTTTTTCATATTTACAGAGTGTATAACCATTACTGTAATTTAATTTTGGAACATTTTCATCATCCCAGAAAGAAACCTTGTAGTAATCATTCCCTAGGCAACCACGAATCTATTTTCTCTCTCTGGACATTTCATATAATTTGCCTATTCTGGACATTTCATATAAATGGGATCATAACCATATGTGTAGACCTTTTGGCTTTCAAAGTTTCTTTTTTTCCTAAATGATTCCTGGGTTTTTTTTTTTCACTTACTCTGTTGCCCAGTCTGAAGTGTGGTGGCACGATGATGGCCCAGTGCAGCCTGAACCTCCCAGGCTCAAGCCATCCTCCCACATCAGCCTACTGAGTCCTACTGGGACCACCATGGTGTGCACCACCATGCCTAATTTTTTTTTTTTTTTTTTTTGAGACAGAGTCTTGCTCTATTGGCCAGATTGGAGTGCAGTGGCACAATTTCAGCTCACTGCAACCTCCACCTCCTGGGTTCAAGTGATTCTCCTGCCTCAGCCTCCCGGGTAGCTGGGATTACAGGTGCACATTACCATGCCTTGCTAATTTTTTTTATTTTGAGTAGAGACGGGGTTTCACCATGCTAACCAGGCTGGTCTTGAACTCCTGAGCTCGTGATTCACCCATCTCAGTCTCTCAAAGTGTTGCGATTATAGGCATGAGCCACTGCGCCTGTTTTTTTTTTTTTTTTTAATAGAGATGGGGGTCTCACTATGTTGCCTAGGCTTGTCTTGGACTCCTAGGCTCAAGCAGCCCTCCTGCCTCAGCCTCTCAAAGTGTAGCCACCATGTCCGGCCATAAATGAGTTCTTTTTGTGTTCTGTAATTTTTAGAGTTCACCTTAAATTTTAGTGTCTATAGATTGATAAATTTGCTTGATACTTAATTCATGCTTATATCCTTCTTATCATTAAATGCATAATATATGTCAAATAAATAATTTGTAATGGATTTTTTATGGACATTAAAATATATTCTTTATTGATATTGTTCCAGTGTCTGACTTTCATTTATAATTTCTTATTACCATTTTTGCTCCTATCTACTACTCACTTTCTAGCTAAAGTGTTTATACTTACAGTGATGGAAAGTTTTTGACTCAGGCCTTCCTTATTCCTGCATATTATTAAATTTTACAGTGTTTGGTAGAAGCAAGGTCAAAAGTTTACTGAAAAGAAAATGAAGCCCATTAGGAGACTATTAGGTATATCTTAATATTTCCTTTCTCAGTTCCTTTAGATCCTTCCTCATTGTATTATCTGGGTCACACTGGTTGAGGGATTCTGCCTTCCTAATGTAATGTCAGTTGTGTTTAGAACTGCCTTGACATAGATACCTGCTTGATTGGTGTCCTCTTCCATTAGTCACCAGAGTACAGAGATACTCAGTTCCAATGGTAAAAATAGTATACATTCCTTTAGTTAGAATCTTCTTAGTGCAAATAACCTTGGACCTATGAGTCCTGTCCATGATAAAAGGCAGAACATTTTTCACTTTTTTCTTTGAGTTTCTCTTCCTGTGACCTCCCCCTCCTTGTTATATGTTTTACATTTGACAAAGGGGGAAAGACCACTCAAGATTCCTAGTCATATGCCAGATAAATATATAATAGACATTATTTTAAATCTATAGCTGAGCTTGTGAAAAAGTAAGGAAAATCTTTAGGGGCAAAAAAAATGATGAGGGCATTGAAAATCAGTGTTAAGTACATAAGCTAAAGCTACGGCTGCTCTGGGTGACTAAGAGACTTAGTTTTAACAACCACATGGGAATAAGAGACTTTTTTACTCCCCTGCAGAAAGCTAAGTTCCTCAAAGGGTTTCCACATTATTGAAAAGATGATCTAGAAAAAACATTGGCTCCATGGCGTCGAGAGATGTCAAGGAAGTTTGTCCACTCCGTGTGGGCTTTAGGTGAGAAAGGTTTCTCTGAGAATTTGTTACCTGGGCTTGTCTTCACATAGGTTCAGTTTAGAATGTTCCTCTTTTTCTGCAGTCCAGGAAACCCAAAGCCAAGAAATTAACATATTCTTGGCTTGAATCTGCCAAGTCCTATGTAGTCTTGAATCTGCAGCAGTCCTATGGCATCAGGCTGAAGCAAGTGCAAAACTTCTCTATAGGGATATCCTCAATCTAGGCCACATCAATTCTCACAGCTAAAGGTGCTCCAAAAAAAAAAAGTTTTGGCCGGGCGCGGTGGCTCATGCCTGTAATCCCAGCACTTTGGGAGGCCTAGGTGGGCGGATCACGAGGTCAGGAGATCGAGACCATCATGGCTAACACATTGAAACCCCGTTTCTACTAAAAATACAAAAAATTATCCAGGTGTCGTGGCAGGCACCTGTAGTCCCAGCTACTCAGGAGGCTGAGGCAGAAGAATGGCGTGAACCCAGGAGGTGGAGCTTGCAGTGAGCCGAGATGGTGCCACTGCACTCCAGCCTGGGCAACAGAGCGAGACTCTGTCTCCAAAAAAAAAAAAGAGTTTTAAAATAGACCTTCAAAAAATATAGTCACTGAAACTTAAAATTTGGTGGACAACATCAATGGTGGAATGGATACATTATGGTATATTCATATAACAGAATACTATTAAGCAATGGAAATGAATAAATTGCTGCTATGCATAAGATCATGGCTGAATAACAATAATGTTGAAGGAAGGAAGCCAGATATAAAATAATATATACTATGTAATTTTATTTATATAAAGCTAAAAACCCGGGTGCAGGTGACATTGGATTTTTGTCCTGGGTGATAGTTACATGGCTGTTTCACTCTGTTATAATTCATTGAATTTATAATTTGTATACTTCCTCCATTTAATAGAAAGCAGATAAGGAAAATGTAATAAATGTCATAGAAAAGATAGGATAAATAGAAAGCATAATAAAAGATGGTAGAGAGAAATCCAAATGCATCAGTAATCATACTGAACGTAAATGAATTACACTTATTGAAACAAAGACAGATTGTCTATTGTAGCATGTTTTCAAGATGGCTGATGTTATTTCCTTCCCTCCACGTATGCACCACCCCCATCTAGTGGTGGAGTTTATTCCTCTGTTCATACCAAATCTGGGCTGGCCTTAGTGACTTGTTTGGTGAAATGTGGCAGAGATAACATTCTGGGACTTTCAAGGCCAGGTCATGAAAAGTTTTGCAGCTTCCATTTAGGCCTCTTTGAACATTCTCTTTTGGATTGCTGTGCTATGGAACATTTAGTCTGGGAACGTAGCTGCCATGCTGTGAGGAGTCCAAGCCAGATGGAGAGGCTCAGCTGAGCTCCTAGCCAACAGCTAGCATCACCTTTCAGCTATGTGAGTGAGTAAAGGAATTATCTTGGACATTCCAGTTCCAGTAGGCATCATGTGGAGAAAAGTCCAGGCCCTAGGCATATGGCTCCCAGTCTAGTTATCCTCAATCAATGAAGCCACCTTACCTGAGGCCCCAGATGTTATAGAGCAGACATGAGCTGTTCCTGCTATACCCTGTCTGAATCAGAATTGTGAGTATAATAAAATGGTTGTAGTTTTATGCCACTAAGCTTTAGTGTAGTTTGTAGTGATAGATAATTGAAACCAAATTTGGTACCTTGAAATGAGGTGCTGCCAAAACCTACAATTTGCATTGGCTATGGAATTTGGTGAGGATTGAAGATGGAGGGACCTTGAGAAGACAGTGAAGACTTGAAACATAGTGAGAAAAGTGTTATTGGAGGCTGGGAAAAGAGTGAACCTTTGTTATGTAGTGATACAAGGTTTATTGGTACTGCCACATGTGGTTACATAGACCATAGAAAATGTATCTAATGACTTCAATATATCTAAAGAGATTTCTAGGCAGAATGTTGAAAAAAATGTTACCTAGTTTTTTTCTAAGTATGATAAGGTACAAATTGATAAATGAACTAAAAAATGAACTACTAAGTTTTAAAACAGAACTTAGAGGAAATATTTCTAACCCAGGAATGGTTGTGTTATTATAGAAAATAAAACTTTTTCTCATCTCTAGTTGCTTCAAATGGCCAATGACTTTTATTTATTACTACTATTATTATTATTATTATTATTATTTTGGGATAGTTTTTCTGTCGGTTAGGCTGGAGTGCAGTGGTGCTCACTGCAACCTCTGCCTCCCAGGATCAAGTGATTCTCCTGCCTCAACCTCCTAAGTAGCTGGGATTACAGGCGCCCACCATGATGCCCAGCTGTTTTTTTGTATTTTTGGTAGAGACGGGGTTTCACCATATCAGCCAGGCTGGTCTCAAACTCCTGAGCTCAAGTGATCCATCCACCTCAGCCTCCCAAAGTGCTGGGATTATAGGCATGAGCCACTGCGCCTAGCCTGACTAGTGACTTCTAAATAAATGGCTTGAGAGCAAAGATAAAATTCAAGATGCTACCAATAAAACATGGCCTCAAAGTAAAGATCTCAGTGATGCAACTGTAAATCCCTTTGCTAAGACTTTTTTTTTTTTTTTCTGAGATGGAGTTTCGCTCTTGTTGCCCAGGCTGGAGTGCAATGGCGTGATCTTGGCTCACCGCAACCTCTGCCTTCCTGGTTCAAGCGATTCTCCTGCCTCAACCTCCCTAGTATCTGGGATTACAGGCATGCATCACCACGCCTGGCTAATTTTGTATTTTTACTAGAGACGAGGTTTGTCCATGATGGTCAGGCTCGTCTTGAACTCCCGACCTCAGGTGATCCGCCCACCTCGGCCTCCCAAAGTGCTGGAATTATAGGCATGAGCCACTGTGCCTGGCCGACTTCAGAAAGATTAAAGACAGTTCCTCACAAAACCTTTCAATTAGATAACGGGATATCTAGAGGTCTTAAGGGAATACTTCTTAGGCTCACTATGTTAAACAATAGGGCTTCTAGGGATCTTAAGTGTGTTTTCATACAGTAGCCTCACATAAGACTTGCGATAGAAAAGGTGGATGTGGCTTTTGTCTGCTGGAGTGAATCCCAATAAGATTCATAGGAAATCCACAAGATTTTAAAGAAATTGTAATAATAAAAGAGGAACAGAGACAGTAGAAAGTGAAAATAGGCCTTTAGATTTCCAATCATCTATAGGCAGGAAACAAGCTAATAAGGCCACTCCATTGCAAAAATTAACTCATCTCTTATGTAAAAAGAAGGTTAACTCAGAAACTCGGAGGGTGGAGCCAAGGGTTGTGGAGAGTCATTCTCAAGGTGTAGGACTTAGCTGTAATAGAGGAACTGGTGATATGTGTCTGATTAGATTTCAGAATTGTTATGGGCCAGTAACTGTTATGTGTCTCCTGTTCCTTCTCCCTTTTTCCTCACATTTTGAATGAGAGTGTCTATTGTGGTTATCTTAAGTCAGTCTCACTATTGTATGTTTGTATGTTGGGTGTGTGGGAGCAGATAATTTGTTTCTTTAATTCAGATCAGGAGGAACTATACTGCAGTAGCTGTACCTGAGGAACTGCATCTGAGGAGCCTCAACCACATCTGGACCTGGTTTAGATATCGAGATTCTGGACATCAAGCTGATGCCATAATGAAATGAGACTTTTGAAGGTCTTAGAAGAGGGTGAGTGTATTTTGCATGTGGGAGGGCCTTGTTGGGGCCAGAGGGTGGTCTGTGGTAGCTTGTCTCCAAAGTGGCCACCACCAGTTTCTTCCCTTCTTGCCATTCAGTGGTGGAGTCTATTTCCCTTGTCCCCTTGAATCTGGGCTGGCTTTAGTGACTTGCTTAACCAACAAACTGTAACTTTCTGGGACTTCAGAGGCTAGGTCATGAAAAGCCTTGTGTCTTCTGCCTGTGCCCCTTGGAATCCTCTCTCTTGGACTGCTTGTGCATAGAACCCAGCCACCATGCTGTGAGAATCCCCAGCCAGATGGAGAGGACACATGTAGGCACTGGTTGATAGCCCCATTGAGCTACCAGCAAAGAGCCAGTATCAACTGTCAGCCTTAGGAGTGAGTGAAGGAACCATGTTGAATAATCCAGCCCTAGCAGACACCACCTGGAGAAGAGCCAAGGTTTCAGACTTATGGCCCATGTTAAGACATCTCAGCCATCTTCATCCTTTCAGGGCACCCCACCTGAGTTTCCCAGACGTCGTCAATCAGAGACAAGCTGTCTCTGCTGTGCCCTGCCAGAATTTGTGGCCCACAGAATCATGAGAATAATAAAATGATTATTGTTTAACACTACTAAGATTTAGAATAGTTTTTAAATTTAGCTGTAGATAACTGGAACATGGCCAGGCGCAGTGGCTTACATCTCTAATTCCAGAACTTTGGGAGGCTGAGGTGGGCGGATCACCTGAGGTCAGGAGTTTGAGACCAGCCTGGCCAACATGGTGAAACGCAGTCTCTACTAAAAATACAAAAATTAGCCGGGCATGGTGGTGTGCACCTGTAATGGTTGCAGGCGCCTGTAATCCCAGCTGCTCGGGAGGCTGAGGCAGGAGAATCTCATGAACCTGGGAGGCAGAGGTTGCAGTGAGCTGAGATTGTGCCACTGCACTCCAGCCTGGACGACACAGCAAGACCTTGTCTCCAAAAAAAAAAAAAAGATAACTGGAACATTGCCAAACTGAATAGAAAATAATCCAAGTCTATGCAGTTTGTAAGAAATACACTTAAGACATAAGGAATGAGAGAGACTGGAAATAAAGATATGGAAAAATCTATTCCAAAAGAAAGCTGGCATAGCAGGTTAATAATAGGCAAAACTGATATGAAGGCAAAAATCATTATTTGCGTTAAAAATTATCAGAAAAAAATTGTAAAAGAAGAATTAAGCAAGAAGCTATAATTCCAAATCAGTATGCATTTTATAGCATGGCCTTAAAATAGATAGATAGAATACAAAATATGTAGATAGAATATAGGAAGAAAATATATAGATACAAATATGAATAAATTTATAAATCTATAAAATGGAAAAATTTAACATGTCTTTTCTAGTAATTGATGGTCAAACAGACAAAAACAACTTGAGAAGATAACAGAAGATTTGAACAACCAACCAACAGGCTTCATGTTTTGGATATATACCAAGCCCCACACTTAATAGATGAGAATATACATTCTTTTTAGGGAGTTTTTAAAAAATTGAACACACACTGAATTCATAAGTCAAGTCTCAACAAAACCAATGAATGGATATTATGCAAACTATTCTCGTACTCAATTCATTTAAGATTGAAATTGAGCAAAAAGATAACCAAAATAATTTTATATATTTGGAAATTTAAAAGCATACTTCTAAGTAACTCATAGATCAAAGAAAAAATAATAATGGAAATTATAAGTAAAGCCGAATGGTAATATAAATACTGTGTATCAGAATTACGGGTTACAACTAAAGCAGCATTTAGAGAGAAATTTATATCATCACAAAGAAGATGAGGGTAAGAAAAACTAATTAAGAACATTAAAAAAGCCAAAGGGAAATTTACAGCCTTACACGCTTATATTAGAAAAAAAACAGAGTTCATTATTTATTAGTCTTAGTATTTGACTGACAAGTTATTTTTAAAAAGAAATGAATAAAAACCAGGAAAGAAGAAGGGAAGAATAAAAAAAAACAGCAGAACTGAATGAAATTGAAAACAGGCTGGGCACAGTGGCTCATGCCTATAATCCCAGCACTTTGGGAGGCTGAGGCAGGCAGATCACTTGAGGTCAGGAGTTCAAGACCAGCCTGGCCAACATGGTGAAATCCCGTCTCTACTAAAAGTATAAAAATGCCGTGCATGGTGGTGGGCACCTGTAATCGCAGCTACTTGGGAGGCTGAGGCATAAGAATTGCCTGAACCTGGAAGGCAGAGGTTGCAGTAAGTTGAGATCATGCCACTGCACTCCAGCCTGGGCAACTGTCTCAAAAAAAAAAAAAAAAAAAAAAGAGAAAAACCACAAAGATATAAAAGAATTAACAGCAACAAAAGTTGGTTTTCTAAAAAAAACGATTAAAATAAGACAAAGCCCTGCAAAGATTAATCAGCAAGATAGAGTGAAGATACAGATACCACTAAGATTGAACAAGAAGACATATCTACAAATACAGCATAGATTATGAAATAACAAATGTATTATTAACAAATCTACGGTGCTAAATTTTACAGCTGAGATAAAAAGAATAACGTTGTGAAAAATATATATAATTTACCAAAATTGACTCAAGGAGGAATACAAACCTGAAGAGACCTATAATCATTAAATATTTTGAATTAATAAGTAAAATACTACCTAATTGAAAAGAGGCACAGATGCAATTTTTACAATAGTTTTATAAAGGGGTATAATTGACATACAAAAAACTGCGGATATTTAAAGGTTACAACTTGGAAAGTTTTGACACATGTCTAAAACCATGAAACTATTGTTACAATGAAGATAAAGAACATATTTATTACCTCTAAAGTCTCTTTTTTTTTTTTTGAGATAGAGTCTCGCTCTGTCGCCCAGGCTAGATGGAGTGGTGCGACCTTAGCTCACTGCAACCTCCGCCTCCTGGGTTCAAGCAATTCTCCTGCCTCAGCCTTCTGAGTAGCTGGAATTACAGGCGCGCACCACCACACCCGGCTAATTTTTTTGTATTTTTAGTGGAGACAGGGTTTTGCCACGTTGCCCAGGCTGGTCTCGAACTCCTGAGCTCAGGCAGTCCACCCGCCTCGGCCTCCCAAAGTGCTAGGATTACAGGCATGAGCCACCGCGCCTGGCCTCTCCTGTCTTTACCACCCAGTTTCATCCCTAGGCAATCACCGATCTGCTTCATATAGTAATAGAGTCTGCATTTTCTAGGCTTTTAGTGGAATCAAGTAGTATGTACTCCTTGGGGAGAGGGGAGTGGGGTAGTTCTGGCTTCTTCCACTTAGCATCATTATTTTGAGATTTATTTATGTTGTTGATTGATCAAAGGTCTTTTTCATTGCTTAGTAGTACCATCGTATGGTTAGACCACATTTGATTTATTCATTCACCTGTTGACAGCCACTTGGGTTATTTCCAGTTTGAGGCTATTATAAATAATGCTTCTGTGAACATTTATTAGAGATATGTTTTTGTTCCTCGTTGTTAAATATCTGGAAGTGTAATGGTTGGATTATATAAGTATACGGTTTAATTTTTAAGAAACTGCCACACTGTTTTCCAAAGACGTTTTGCCGTTTTACATTCCCACCAGGTTTGAATTCCTCCACATCCTCATCAACATTTGGTATGGTCAGTCTTTATTTTTAGCCATTCTGATTAGCATAAAATAGTATTTCATTGTGGTTTTAATATACTTAAGTGACTAATGCTGAGAATCTTTTCATGTACTTTTTGTCATTTGTATGTCTCTTGTGGTAAAGTGTGTATTTAAATATTTTGACCATTTTATTTTATTTTTTATTTTTTTAGAGATGGAGTCTCCCTGTGTTGCCCAGGCTGGTCTCAAACTCCTGGGTACAAGTGATCCTCCTATATCAGTCTCCCAGTGTGTTGGGATTACAGGCGTGAGTCACCACATCCAGCCTCTTTTTACCATTTTTAATTAATTGGGTTGTTTATTTTCTAATTATTGAGCTTTGAGAGTTATTTATATATTCTAGATATAAGTCCTTTATCAGATAGATGATTTGCAAATATTTCCTCCCAGTCTGTGGCTTATTTTTTTTATTCTCTTCACAATGCCTTTCGAAAAGCAAAATCTTTGTATTTTCATGAAGCCCAATTTATCAATTTGCTCTTTTATGGCTTGTAGTTTTGGTGTCATATCTAAGAAATCTTTGTCCAACCCAAGATTAGAAGAGCTTTCTCTTATGTTTTCTTCTAGAAGCTTTATAATTCTGGTTTAACATTTTATACCAGTGGCCCATTTTGAGTTAATTTTTGTATATGGTACAAGGTTTGAATTGAAGGTCTTTTTTTTTTTTTTTTGCATATGAATATCTAATTGTTGCAGCATCATTTGTTGGTAAGACTCTTTTCTCCACTGAATTGCTCTTGCACCTTTGTTGAAAACCAGTTGTCTACAGATGTGTGGGTGTATTTTTGGACTTTCTTCTGTTCCATTGATCTGTTTGTCTAACTTGACACAACTACCACATTATTTTTATAGCTATCGTTTTTACAAGTCTGAAAAACTGATAGAGGTAGTCCTCCAGCTTTGTATTTCTTTTTCAAAGTTGTTTTGACTCTTCTGCGTCCTTTACATTTCCATGTGAATTTTAGAATCAGTTTGTCAGATTCTACAACAAAGCATCATACCATCTTGTGGCCATCTTTTATTTCTCTCAGAAGTGTTTGATAGTTTTTTTTTTTTCCCTGCCTCAGCCTCCCGAGTAGCTGGGATTACAGACGCACGCCACTAGACCTGGCTAATTTTTGTATTTTTAGTAGAGATGAGGTTCGGCATGTTGGCCAGGCTGGTCTTACACTCCCAACCTCAGGTGATCCCCCCACCCCGGCCTCCTGGCCAGTGTTTAATAGTTTTCAATAGGTCTTGCATATCTTTTGTCCAATGTATCGATCGATGTTTCATGTTCCATGTTTCATGTTTTTGTTATTACCCTGGAAAGGGGTCCTGATCTAGACCCCAAGAGAGGATTCTTGGATCTCATGCAAGAAAGAATTTGTGGTGAGTCCACAGAGTAAAGTGAATGCAAGTTTAAGAAAGTAAAGGAATAAAAGAATGGCTGCTTCATAAGCAGAGCAGCCCTGAGTGCTGCTGGTTGGCTATTTTTGTGGTTATTTCTTGATCATATATGCTCAACAAGGGGTAGATTATTCATTCATGAGTTTTGCAGGAAAAGGGGAGGCATTTCCCACAACTAAGGGGTCCCCTTCCTTTTAGGGTAACTTCTGATGTTGCCATGGTATTTGTAAACTGTCATGGCACTGGTGGGAGTGTCTTTTAGCATACTAATGCATTATCATTAGCATATAACCAGCAGTGAGGACAACCAGAGACACCTCTTGGTTTTGGTCAGCTTCTTTACCGCATCCTGTTTTATCAGCGGTGTCTTTGTTACCTGTGTGTTGTGCCAACCTCGTATCTCATCCTGTGACTAAGAATGCCTAGCTTCCTGGGAATGCAGCCCAGCAGGTCTCATTTTACCCAGCCTCTATTTAAGATGGAGTTGCCTTGGTTCTAATGCTTCTGACAATATGGTTGCTTTTTGCTAATATACAGAAATATCAATTGACTTTTATAAATTGATCTTATAGTCTTTAAGTTTGCCAAATTCTTTT
Organism: Pongo pygmaeus; assembly: GCF_028885625.2. Classification (NCBI taxonomy): domain Eukaryota; kingdom Metazoa; phylum Chordata; class Mammalia; order Primates; family Hominidae; genus Pongo; species Pongo pygmaeus. The sequence goes on from NC_072379.2 coordinate 128,160,151, forward strand.
TTTTTTTTTTTTTTGAGACAGTCTTGCTCTGTTGCCCAGGCTAGAGTACAGTGGCACGATCTCAGCTCACTGCAACCTCTGCCTCCTTTGTTCAAGCAGTTCTCCTGCCTCAGCCTCCCTAGTAGCTGGGATTGCAGGCGCCCACCACCATGTCCAGCTGATTTTTGTATTTTAGCAGACACGAGGTTTCACCATGTGGGCCAGGCTGGTCTGGAACTCCTGACGGGAAGCAATCTACCTGCCTTGGCCTCCCAAAGTGTTGGGATTACAAGCATGAGCCACCACGCTTGGCCCTAAATTTGCTAAATTCTTGTTTTAGTTCTAGTAGCTTTTTTGTAGATTCCATCAGATTTTCAACTGAGGCAGTTTTTTGTCAACTATGAGTAAAGACAGTTTTACGACTCGCTTTCTAGTCTAGATACTTTTTAAGTTCTTATTTTATTGTACTTTTCAGATCATCCCATACAATATTGAATAGAAGTGGTGAGAGTAGACACCAATAAGTATGATTGGTGACAGCTATGATATTAGCTGTTGTTTTTTTTCTAGATCTGCTTTATCATGTTGAGAAAGTTTCCTTGTATTCCTAGTTTTCTGACAGTTTTCATCAGGAATGTCTGGTGGATTTTGTCTAATGCATTTTCTGTATCTGTTGAAATGATCACATGATCTTTTTAATTTTGTTAACATGGTGAGTTACATTGATTCTTTTTTTTTTTTTTTTTTGAGACAGAGTCTCGCTCTGTCGCCCAGGCTGGAGTGCAGTGGCGCCATCTCGGCTCACTGCAACCTCTGCCTCCTGGGTTCAAGTGATTCTCCTACCTCAGCCTCCTGAGTAGCTGGGACTACAGGCGCCCGTCACCACGCCTGGCTAATTTTTTGTATTTTTAGTAGAGATGGGGTTTCACCATGTTACCCAGGATGGTCTCAATCTCCTGACCTCATGATCCGCCCACCTTGGCCTCCCAAAGTGCTGGGATTACAGGCATGAGCCACCACACCCGGCCCATTGATTCATTTTTAAATGTTAAACTCACCTTGTATTCTTAGGATAAATTTCACTTGATTGTGATGTATTCTTTTTATATATTGCTGGGCTTGGTTTGCTGAAATTTTTAAAATATTTTTTCATCTATGTTCATGAGAGTTATTAGTATGCAATTTTCTTTAGGTCTTTGCAAGGCTTTGGTATTAGGATAATGCTGACATCATAAAATGGGGTAGGAAATGTTTCTTCTTTTCAGTGTTCTAGAAGAGTTGTTATAGATTTCCTTCTGATCTTTATTTTCTTTCTTCTGGTTGCTTTGTGTTTTATTCTTCTGTTTCTAGATTTTTTTTTTTTTTTTTTTTTGAGACAGGGTCTTCCTCTGTCACCCAGGCTAGAGTGCAATGGCGTGATCTCAGCTCACTGCAAACTCTGCATCCTGGGCTCAAATGATCCTTCTGCCTCAGCCTCTGAAGTAGCTGGGACTACATGCCTGGCATCACCATCCCTGGCTAATTTTTGCGTTTTTTGTAGAGATAGGGTTTTGCCATGTTGTCCAGGCTGGTCTCGAACTCCTGTACTCAAGTGATCCGCCTGCCTTGGCATCGTAAAATGCTGAGATTACAGGCGTGAGCCACTGCGCCTGGCCATGTTTCTTGATTCTTGAAATGGAAGCTGAAGTCTTTTATTTGAGACCTTCTTTTATTAATAGGAGTGTTTGTGTTATACATTTCCTTTCGTGCTACTTTAGCAACGTTCCACAACTTTTGATGTATTTTCATTTTCATTCAGTTCAAAACACTTTCTAATTTCCCTTTTGATTTATTCTTTGACCCATCAGTTACTTAGGTGTGTATTACTTTACTTCCTGATATTTGGGAATTTTGCAGATATTTTCCTTTGTTGATTCCTAATTTAATTCCATTATGGTTAGAGAACATACTTTGTATGACTCTAATTCTTTTATATTTATTGAGGATTGATTTATGGCCTCAAATATGGCTTATCTTGGTAAATTTTTTATATGCACTGGAAAAATATTTGTCTATTATTGGTGCATTTTTCTTGTGTTTTTTGTTCTTATGGTTCATTTCGCATCTTAGATCTATGAGTTTATTGTCAATATCAAATTTGGAAAAATTTGGCCACTATTTCTGTAAATATCCCTGTTTTTCCTCTCTTTCCTTCTGGGAACTCTAGTTACATGTATATTAAACTGCTTAAAGTGTTCCCAGAATTCACTCATGGTCTCTTTATTCTTTTTCCACTCTGGTTTACTTTGGGTAGTTTTTATTATGTGTCTTCTAGTTCACTCATCTCTTATGTTTTGTCTGATCTGCCATCAGTCTTATCCAATGCATTTTTCATATTAGACATTATTCTTTTTGTCTGTAGAACTTGGATTTAGGCCTTATTTTCTTTCTCCCATGTTTCTACTTAGCTTTTTGAATATGGAATAACTTTTTTAATTCCCTTATCTGCTAATTCTAACATATATGTCAATTTTGTTAGCTTCAGTTGATTGATTTTTTTCTTCTTAATGGGTCGTATTTTCTTCTTTGCGTGTTTGATAAATTTGTGTGGATTATAAACATTGTGAATTTTACCTTTTTAGGTACTGGATTTTTTTTTATTTGTTCTGTGTCACAGTTAATTTATTAATACAGTTGAATCCTTTCCTTAAGATTTGTTTCAAAAACATAGAGAGAAGAGGGGGAGAAAAAAAAAAGATTTGTTAGGTGGAGCCAGAGCAGTTTTCCATCTAGGGTAGTTACTCCCCAAGATCCTTGAAATACTCTACCTCGTGCCCTGTTAATTATGGGGTTTTCCAGTTTGGCTGGTGGGAACAGGCATTGTTCTTGTTCTGTTTGAGTGCCAGTTAGTGTTCCCTCTACTTCTCTGAGTAGTTCCTACATGCACTCACTGGTCAGTACCCCACTGAGTACTTAAGAGGAGCCCACTGCAGAGCTCCAGGTGCTCCCAGCATGCAGCCCGTTTTCCAGCACTCCATCCTGCACACTCTCTGCCTTGGCCTTCCCAGTCTCTCAGCTTCATCTCTTCAACTAAGATAGCCCTGGGCTCTACTTGGGTTCCTCCTTCATTAAACTGCACCTTGGAAATATTCTCAAGGCAGTTAAGCAGAAGCATTCACAGAACTTACTTCACTTGTTTTCTGTCTCTCAGGGGTCGCTGTTCCTCATTGCCTAATGTGCAGTGTCTTTGAAACCATCGTTTCATGTATTTTCTCTGCTTTTTTTGTTTGTTTGTTTCAGGCAGGTAGGTAAATCTCATATTTGTTATTCTGTATTGGCTAGAAATGGAAGTCCATTATTTTAAATACTTCTTATGTGCTTGAAATGTTTCAGGATAAACATATACACTAAATGGATATATTTGCCAAAGATGAGGTACTGATAGAAATTTTCTAGACTTTAAAATTAAGTTTCACCTTCTTCTCTTCCATCATTTTGAGAGACTACAGTTTTATATTTTAAGTGTTTTTTGGTAATTGCTTGTGCTTTGCTTTTTATCTATAAAAAAATAGGTTTAATATGTTCTATGGTTATGTGAATCAAACAATATAGTACTTTTTGTACCACAGGCCCTGAGGTCTGAACTCAGCATCACTATCTTTTTTCATATTAGCTTCCAGGTAGCATCATGTGGTCATTTTTAAAATTTAAAACCAGTCTACCTATCTTGTTTGATTTGATCTTGTGACCTTAGGGAAGAAACCTACCCAGGAATAGAATAAAGAAACTTTTTACATCCTGAGGCTTTAAAAAACAAAATCAAAATCCAGCTATTTAAAAAATTTTAATATCTTTAAACCTTTCTACAATGGAGTCATTTTTTTAAAAGAAAGCACTGTCCTTTGCCTGATTAATGAATAATGTGAGTACTATTTTATTATAAATAATTGATTTCCAGGACTTCCTGGGGTAGGAAGAATGTGTCCTAGCTGAATAAATTAAGGGAAGTGATAAGGACTGAATTCTGTTAGTGGAGGTAATAAAGGAAAGAAAGGTATGAGGTTGGGGTTGACTGTGAGCAGAGAGTGATTCCATAGTTAAGATGAAGGGATTTGTTAGTCTTCTCAGAGAGGAAGGACAAGCGTGAGGAATAGGAAAATTTCACCTGTAGGTGGGATGGAAAAAGCTTGGAATAGTTGGCCGGGCATGGTGGCTCAACGCCTGTAATCCCAGCACTTTGGGAGGCTGAGGTGGGTGGATCACCTAAGGTCAGGAGTTCACGACCAGTCTGGCCAACATGGTGAAACCCCCATCTCTACTAAAAATAAAAAATAATCCAGGCATGGTGGCGTGTGCCTGTAATCCCAGCTGCTTGGTAGGCTGAGGCAGGAGAATCGCTGGAACCCAGGAGGCAGAGGTTGCAGTGAGCCAAGGAGCCAAGATCGCACCACTGTACTCCAGCCTAGATGACAGAGTTGAGACTCCGTCTCAAAAAAAAAAAAAAAAAAAAAAAAGCTTGGAATAGTTGTTTAGGGGCCATCCTGAGACAATGTGATTCTTACATATGGGAGTATGAAGATAAGGAATCTCTTGGAGAATTCTAGCTTGTGACTTTCACTCCTGCTTTCTCTTTCTTCTCTATGTTCAGTATGCAATTGTTGATTAATTGAAAAGGAGTGGAAATGAAAAAACTAAAAAAATTTTTTTTTCAAACTAGAAAAATATATTAAGAAATTGAAAATGAAATCATTAGTTTCTAGAGCTTTATTTTTGGCAAACTAGAATAATCCAAGTTTTATTTTACTAATTTTATAGAATTATAGCCCTAGGAAGGTAAGCAAATTTCTGTTTTCTGCTATGATATTTTTGTAAAGGTGAAATCTAGTTAAAATATCTTGGAGTATAAAAAATTAGAGAACATGGTACAGAAGAGGCCAGTGCTGCTCAGGGGTTAATAAGACTGGGACAGCCAGCTCTAGCTGTTAGCATATGTAGGTATTAATATACGAAAGGCCGTGAGCTACAGCCTTTGCTTTCTCTCCCATCTATGGCCTCCTTCGTGTATTTATGTATGTAGCCTCCCTGATGTGTGGATGTATGGATGTATTTACAGCTAGCATCAGCTATGGTTAGGGCTGCATTCTTTTCTTTCTCTCCCATCTGAGGCCTCCTGGAGTCATTCTTGCAAGAGTTCACACAAGTTTGTTGAACTGAATTAAACTTTAAGTTTTTGTTAGAAGAATTGGGCAGGGATCAGAGCATAGAGATTCCTGATGGAGAATCCATCAGGCAAGGAAATGAACAGCTCTTTGTGTCCTGAGATGACCAGCTTCTACCCAGACCAGGAAGGATTGTTTTGCCAGTCTTCCCATGGTGTCAGGGAACCAGGATCGAGGAGTCTAAATTTCAGTTTTGGCAAGTTGGAAAAGAAAAAAAGATACAAAAAAAGGAACTTAGGTTGAACTTACTGCCAATCTTTCCCCAGAGGGAAATGTTCTTCCTGACCTTGTAGAATCCATGTGATTAAAGTTCTTCATGTCCTTTTTAGAGTTCTGAGCAGTAATCCTCTATTTTCTTTTCTTTTCTTTCTCTCTCTCTTTTTTTTTTTTTTTTTTTTGAGATAGGGTCTGGCTCTGTCACCCAGGTTGCGGTGCAGTGGCACGATCTCAACCTCCACCTTGCTAACTGCAACCTTCACCTCCCAGGCTCAAGCGATCCTCCCACCTTGGTCTCTTGAGTAGCTGGGACTATAGGTGTGTGCCACCCCACCCAGCTAATTTTTGTATTTTGTGTAGAGACAGGGGTCTTTCTTTGTTGCCCAAGCTGGCCTCAAATTCCTGGGTTCAAGTAACCCGCCCACCTTGGCCTCCCAAAGTGCTGGGATTAGGGGCACGAACCACCGTGCCTGACCTAAATCCTCTATTTAAACCAGGACCACCTTCCTACCCCCAACCTCCACCAAAAAGGAATTTTAGTTATATCAAACCAACTAGTTTTAGGTCACAGTGTCTTTCTTTGGAGGGTGAAAATGAAAGAATTGAGGCTACACAATATAAAATAAATGGTAATGTGAGCATTAATTAGAATTATAGGTGTTTTAGAGCAGTAGTTCTCAAACTTTTTTGTCTCAGGGCCCTTTACACTCTGTATTTTTTATTTTTTTGTGTGTGAGATGGAGTCTTGCTCTGTTGCCCAGGCTGGAGTGCAGTGGCGCAATCTCAGCTCACTGCAACCTCTGCCTCCCAGGTTCAAGCTTCTCCCCATGAGACTTGCCTTGGCCTTTTCCTTTTTTCCCTTTACCTGGCTTTCAAAGACAAATATAAATATGAGAGGAGGGGAGTTAGGTTTTTTTTTTTTTTTTTTTGAGACAGGGTTTCACTCTCATCACCCAGGCTGGAGTGCAGTGGCATGCTTTCAGCTCACTACAACCTCCACCTCCTGGGCTCAAGTGATCCTCCTGCCTCAGCCTCCCGAGTAGCTGGGACCACAGGCACACGCCACCGTGCCTGGCTAATTGTATTTTTGGTAGAGATGGGTTTCACCATGTTGGTCAGGCTGGTCTCGAACTCCTGACCTCAAGTGACCCACCTGCCTTGGCCTCCCAGAGTGCTGGGATTACAGGGGTGAGCCACCACTTCCAGCTCCTTTACACTCTTAAAAATTAAGGATCCCAAAGAGTTTTTGTCTCTGTGGGTTATATCTATATCAATACTTACAATGTTAGGAATTAAACCTGATAATTTAAAAATATTGATTGACTGATTGATTTAAAATAACTATAAACCCACCATGTGTTATTATTTAAAATGGAGACATTTAATAATATTTAAATATTAATAAATTGAAAATAATCCCACTGTATGTTAACATAAGTAATATTTTCATGAAAAATAACTACATTTTCTAAAACAAAGACATTTAATGGGAAGAAAAACATTGTTTTATATTCCTGCAAATCTCTTTGATGGCCAAATTCATAAAAAACTGTTGGATTCTCGTATCTGCTTTTGCCTTATCTGATGTGTTGCCACACATCTTGTATTCTCTGGAAAACTCCACTGTACATTTATAAAATAATAAGAGTAAAAAGAACAAATACAATCTTAGTGTTATTATGCAAATACTTTTAACCTCAAGCACCCCCTCCAGGGATACCTCCAGTAGTTTCTGGACCATATTTTGAGACCACTGTTCCCAAACTGTTTATGTGTGAGAAAAGAGAAACACAAGAGTTATCACCATTACTTCTACGGCAGATTTTTCCTTGTGTTTAATCAGTACTGGCTGTTTAGCCTAATTAAGCAGTATAACATCCAGACTCCAGAATTGAAGTGGGTGGTATAGCTGAAAACTCCAAGCACTGTACTGGGAGTAAGTCTCAGTTTAATGTGCTTTTTAAAAGTAGTTGTTGTTCAGTGTTTTTGTAGGCTATTGCTAATCAGTGGGAGAGGAAAGTTAAGGCAGCTCTCTGGGAAAGAAAAACCAAGGAATTTTAGAGATTAAAAATGACCTTTAAAGATAATCTGGTCATCGAATTTTAGACTATTGGATTTGAAAGTCAGATGCTGAGCGGTCATCTAATCCAACCCTTAAGCTTTTTAGTGATTATAATTAGTACTTGTGATACACAGGCTAAGTTCTTTATGTAGAGCTCCTTCTCCCCACCCCACGTCATTTTGATGTTTACTGTTTCTTATAATAGAAAATGTCGATCATGTACTCCATTACTCACCTTCAACAATTGTGAATTCATGGCCACTTGTTTCACATATAGCCCTATCCACACCATCCACTCCCTGGATTATTGGATGCAAATTGAAGAATTTTATAGCTTCACCTGTAAACATATCACTGTATCTCTAAAGATAAAGACTTTAAATAACTTCACTTCCATTATCATGCTAAAAAATTAGTAATAATTTTCTAATAGCATAAAAACCCAATGTTCACATTTCCCCCATTGTGTTATTCATAAATGTATATTTTTTCAGTATGTTTGAATCAGGATGCAAATGAGTATCATATAGTGCAGTTTGTTGATTTGTCTCTTAACATTAGTCCTCTCTTCTCCCCTGCTTTTTGTTTTGCAGTTTTTTGTTGTAGAAATCAAGTCATTTGTGTTGCAGAATTTCCCTGAGTCTGAATTTTGCCGATTACATCTCTGTAGTGTCTTTTAAACATGTTCCTTTGTTTTTTGCAACTCCTGTAAATTGGTATTTATATTTATTTTAATTTAATTTAATTTAATTTAATTTTATTTTATTTTATTGAGACAGAGTCTCACATCGCTCAGGCTAGAGTGCAGTGGCGTGATCTCGGCTCACTGCACCCTCCACCTTCCAGGTTCAAGCGATTCTCCTCCTCAGCCTCCCGAATAGCTGGGATTACAGGGGCCCACCACCACGCCTGGCTAATTCTTGTATTTTGTAGAGACAGGGTCTTATCATATTGGCCAGGCTGGTCTCGAACTCCTGACCTCAAGTGATCTGCCTGCCTCAGCCTCCCAAAGTGCTGGGATTACAGGCGTGAGCCACTGCGCCCGGCAGTACTTCTATTTAGAAGAGTGCCCAGACTTCTTCATGAGTGGTGTTAAGTACTTCCATCAGAAGGTACATAAATGTCTGCTTGTCTTTTTTGTTTTAAAATTTTGTCTATTTATTATTATTATTATTTTTGAGACAAGGCCTTGTTCTGTCACCCCGGCTGGAGGTGCAGTAGCATGATCACAGCTCACTGCAGCTTCAACCTCCTGGACTCAATTGATCTTCCCACTTCAGCTTCCTGAGTAGGTGCGACTGCAGGCATGCACCACCACGCCTGGCTAATTTTTGTTTGTTTGTTTGTTTGTTTGTTTCTTTTGTAGAGATAGAGTTTTACCGTGTTGCCCAGGCTGGTCCTGAACTCCTGGGCTCAAGCCATCTGCCAGCCTTGGTCTTCCAAAGTGCTGGGATTACAGGTATAAGCCACCACAACGGGCCTATTTTAATTTTTATTTTACTTTTTTGAGTCAGGGTCTTGCTGTGTTGCCCAGGCTGGAGTGCAGTGGTACAATTACAGCTCACTGCAGCCTCAACCTCCTGGGTTCAAGTGATCCTCCTGCCTCAGCTTGCCTAATAGCTAGGAGCACAGGTGTGTGCCACAATGCCTAGCTAATTTTTAAATTTTTTTTGTAGAGATGGGGGTCTCACTATGTTGCCTAGGCTCGTCTTGAACTCCTGGGTTCAAGCAGTCCCTTGCCTTGGCCTCTCAAAGTGTTGAGATTGCGGGCGTGAGCCCCCTCGTCCAACCTGTCTGTTTTTGTGTGATGTTAGTAACTATTGATGATTTTTACTTAGATCCATTAAATCATTAAGAGCTATACAGTGATGATATTCCAATTCTATTATTCTTTCATTTATTCGCTGGAATACTTCTATAAAGAGAAAGCTCCCCTTTTCTAATCTTTGATTTACCCAGTGGTATAATACATATGGGAAAGTCAGGATGAATATTTCGTTCTTTCCCCTTGTTTGCCAATTTTCAGAATACTGTATTGGTTCACTAGCATTCCCCAATTAGGCATTGGTTTTGGTGGGGTTTTTTTGGTATCATAAACTCTTGGGTTTAAACATTTTTGAATATGTTTCAATTCATTGCATTTTTTTCCTTTTCTAGGGATTTTACTTATATATTTCTTCTTTCTTTCTTTTTTTTTTTTTTTTGAGACAGAGTCTTGCTCTGTTGCCCAGGCTGGAGTGCAGTGGTACAATCTCAGCTCACTGCAACCTCCACCTCTCAGGTTCAAGCGATTCTCCTGCCTCAGTCTCCTGAGTAGCTGGGATTACAGGCATGCACCACCTCGCCCAACTAATTTTGTATTTTTAGTAGAGACGGAGTTTCTCCATGTTGGTCAGGCTGGTCTTGAACTCCTGACCTCAGGTGATCCTCCCGCCTCGGCCTCCCAAAGTACTGGGATTACAGGCACCATGCCCAGTGGCATATATATTTCTTCTAATAAACTCAGCTTGATGATGAGGACGTGTCTTAGACATCTTTCTGTCCATGGTGCCTAGTGCATGGCTTTCAATAAATGTCGAATGAATGAGTTGATATTCTGAGCAGCATTTAAAAATAAGAGCTAGTGGCTGGGCACGGTGGCTCATGCCTGTAATCCCAGCACTTTGGGAGGCCGAGGTGGGCGGATCACGAGGTCAGGAGATGAGACCATCCTGGCCAACATGGTGAAACCCTGTCTCTACTAAAAATATAAAAATTAGCCGGGCGTGGTGGCGGGTGCCTTTAGTCCCAGCTACTTGGGAGGCTGAAGCAGGAGAATGGCGTGAACCCGGGAGGTGGAGCTTGCAGTGAGCTGAGATTGTGCCACTGCACTCCAGCCTGGGCAACAGAGTGAGACTCTGTCTCAAAAAAAAAAAAAAGTCAGTTTTGGAGGCATGACAGAGGAGCAAAGTCCAGTATTACTTTCCTGTGTGATCTGAAGAAAGGGCAGTATAACAGTGAAAAATAATACGGTTGCAGGTGAAAGAGAAACACGTTTTTTAAAAAGTGAATGTGGCCAGGCGCGGTGGCTTATGCCTGTAATCCCAGCACTTTGGGAGGCCGAGGCAGGTGGATCATGAGGTCAGGAGTTCGAGACCAGCCTGGCCAAGATGGTGAAACCCCATCTCTACTAAAAAATACAAAAATTAGCCGGGTGCAGTGGCGGGCGCCTGTAATCTCAGCTACTCGGGAGGCTGAGGCAGGAGAATCGCTTGAACCCGAGAGGTGGAGTTTGCAGTGAGCCAAGATCATGCCACTGCACTCTAGCCTGGGTGACAGAGCGAGACTCCATCTCAAAAAAAAAAAAGTTAATATTATTTAATTGCCGTTTGTTAACAGACATGGCATTGTTTCCACCATTGTTTCCAGTGGATCTTTTAATTATATTTATTAAAATATGAAAAAAGGAGTAATTCAGAGTCCTTGTCTTTACTTCACTTGCTGTAAGATAAGTAACATTTAAAAGCCACCTTTCCTCCCCTCAGGTTCTTTTCTCTTTTAATATAAACAGCAAAGAACATACATGTTTATGACAGACATGTTCTCCATAAGTTTATTCATTTATTCTACAAACCCCCAAAAAATTTTGCAGGGAAGTAAAACAAAACTAATTTAAGTACCCACAATATGTGAGGCACTGTTCTGAACATTTTTGCATGGATTATACATATCATTTATTCTTACCACAACTCTATAAAGTTGGTAGGATTATTATCATCGTCTCCTTTTTATAGATTAATTGAAGCACAGACATTAAGTAACTTACTGAGGGCATACAACTAGTGAATATTAGTGCTAGGATTCAAATCATGCATTATTTTACCGGAGCCTCTGCTGTTAAATTACTTTTAGAGACTTTACCTGAGACCTTTTTTTTTTTTTTTTTTTTTGCAGGATGGGGTGGTATTCATAAAAGAATTTTATAATCATGTGAATAATAAAATTTATTGCCACAAAGTCCTATTTTTTTTTTTTTTTTGAGACAGAGTCTCGCTCTGTCACCCAGGCTGGAGTGCAGTGGCGTGATCTCAGTTCACTGGAAGCTCCACCTCCCAGGTTCACGCCGTTCTTCCACCTCAGCCTCCCGAGTAGCTGGGACTACAGGCACCTGCCACCATGCCTGGAAAATTTTGTTTTTGTATTTTTAGTAGAGACGGGGTTTCACCATGTTAGCCAGGATGGTCTCAATCTCCTGACCTCATGATCCGCCCGCCTCAGCCTCCCAAAGTGCTGGGATTACAGGCGTGAGCCACTGCGCCCGGCCCAAAGTCTGTCATTTTATGATGACAAATATGGCTAAGTTTTTTTTAATGGAACTTTATTCCTCCAAAAAATGACTTTTAATTTTTCCCAGGGCATCATTTCATGGTTGGTATTAAGATAAACAATTGTGAAGTGTTGAAGAATTAAGTTCCTATTATTACTGTATTACTGTATTATGTATTACTGTAAAAAAAATTAGAATTCATAGAATTTGCAAATCTTGAACATTTTTAGTAGGACTACTGCTTGTAACAATTTGCTTACCGTCACTTTCCCTTTAATTAGATAATTATAACTTGTTTTGTGTGGTTATAAACAGGTTCATAACATTCTCATACATGAGTCCTAAAGAGGCAGCCATCCTAGTTTCTTCATCTGTCTTTGCTTCATTATCATGAATTTATGTGTGGATAAAGATAAAATAAGTCACAAGCACTATAATAATCAGCAGTGTCACAGCTGTGAGTATAGCATATGTAATAGAGCCCACTGGTTGTCCAAAATTCCTTGCTGACTAGGGCTATATATCATTCCTTTCTCTCCCACTCAGTTAAAGTTAAATGTGACACAAGAATGAAAATGATGTTAAGGCTGGGCACAGTGGCTCACGCCTGTAATCCTAGCACTTTGGGAGTCTGAGACAGGCAGATCACCTGAGGTCAGGAGTTCAAGACCAGCCAGGCCAACATGGTGAAACCCCATCTCTACTAAAAATACGAAAATTACCTGGGCATGGTGGCACACACCAGTAATCCCAGCTAGTTGGGAGGCTGAGGCAGGAGAATTGCTGGAACCCAGGAGGCAGAGGTTGCAATGAGCCGAGATCACGCCACTGTACTCCAGCCTGGGTGACAGAGTGAGATTCTGTCTTAAAAAAAAAAAAAACGAAGAAAGTAAGTTATGTTAATAGGGATTGAATTTACTTTAACTTATTCATTAGAAAGGAACTTAAATATTATTAGGAACAAATTATTTGGGACACAGTTTTATAGCTTCTAGACTGAGAAACATTACTCTTAAAAGCATATTGCTTTGGGGATGATAGAGGAATAAAAAATAAAAGCATATTGCTTACCCACTTTTAAAATTATTTATTTATTTATTAGAGATGAGGTCTCACTGTGTTGTCCAGGCTGGTCTCAAATTACCAGGCCCAAGCACTACTCCCACCTCTGCCTCCTGAGTAGCTGTGATTATAGGCACTTGCCACTGTGCCTGGCTTTCTCAAGTTCATCAGCGAAGACAGAGTTTTTGGGGTTTTTTTTGGTATCTTTCAAAGTATGGCACTGGGAAACTCTTTGTAATGGTTGCGGAAAAGGAATTTTTAAAAAAGGAAACTAAGAAATAATAAATGCTAAACTTATTGTAATAAGTTATAGTTGTTGGTTTTCCAAGACTAAGAGGTTAAAAGTACTCTTAAAGCACATAAAAGTTATATACAAATATATGTATACCCCTTCAACTAATAACCAGAGTCTGGCCTTGAAAATGTTCTAGTAGAAGCCATAGATTGATTGTAATGGAGTAAAACTGGCTGGACGCGGGAGGCCAAGACCGGCAGATCACTTGAGCCCAAGAGTTTGAGACCAGCCTGGGCAACATGGCAAAACCCCATCTCTACAAAAAATACAAAAAAATTAGCTGGGCATGGTGGCACATGCCTATAGTCCCAGTTACTAGTGGGGTGGGAGGACTGCTTGAATCCAGCTGGGCAACAGAGTGAACCCTTGCCTCAAACCCCCCCACCCCCCGAAAAAAAACCCAAAAACTTATTTGAGGAAACCCAATACACACATGACATTTTTTCAAACAAAAATGATAAAAATTGCAACAATTAATTTAAGTTCTTATAGGTCAGGGATCTAACATGTTCAAATTGTTCAAATATTTATAGCAGTAATCTCTTAACTGTCTTTTGGAATATAGTATAATTCCAGGAGAGAGATGGCTTAGTATGAATTTGTATATAGTATTGAGATTAAGACTTGGATGTGATTTGTTCCAAACTAATTTAGAGATTGTTAATTCACTTTTAGGAACTAATTTCGCAGTCAACGTGATTTTTTACTTATTGGTTGTGAAAAGTGCTTTATCTTATTTGGCTTGTTTGGTAGTAATGGAGAAAGATTATTTAGATTAATGTTTATATTATTTCACTTTGGATCTAACCAGTTATTTTGTGGGAAAAGAAACATTCTTCTCTTCTTTATTGGGAGACTGAATGGTGTATTCTAGCTGGCATTTAAATATATATTTAGTTGGTAGAACAATTACTTTGTGTACCTATGATGAATGTTATTTATTTGGACACATTTGCCTTTTCCTATTTTTTTCTTAATTGGTTTGACTGCATCTCTAAAAGCTCCCTTTAGATTGATGCCAAAAAATCCCACATGTCTGAGGGAAGTGCCAGGAAAGTGTTAATGCTTCAATTTCCTTGATTCTTATCCCTTAATTTTTAGGGGTCATTGAAATCAGAAGGGTTAGACTCTCTAGAGGCTGTTGGTCTGTTTAAGGACTATTCCAGGGAAGGAAATTAACACTTACATGCCTGTTAGTATTAGGAATTTGATGTGTTAACTCATTTAATTCTTAGAATTCTGTGAGGTAGATGGTATGTCAATTTTTCTGATACAGCAATTGAAGCCAGTTATCAATTTACCATAAGTCACACACCTGAAGTGGCAAGAGTGTAATCCGAATCCATATCGGTCTCTAAATATCTCTCTTTCTACTACACCATGTTAATCTATGTCCACCACAACACTGTAGCTGTTCATCTGAACAGGATATCTTCTATTAGCAAATATTTTAATAAGATGGGGCAGATATTGAGATTAGTAGACGTACTAAGGAGATTGCAATGAAATGTGATGTATAGAAAAATCCTGGGACTATAACTTCATAAATTAGAATTTTAGATCCACTATTAACATGTGTACCCTGGATAAGTCATATGTTGCCTTTGTTGTAGTTTTCCAGTCTGTAAAAATGAAGATATTAATAATATCTATTCTACCTTCCCAATGGGGTGTGTTGAATGTGTGTTTGCTGGCTTTGAAAATGATAAAACTTTACCAATGTAAAGTATTAAGTAATGTGGTTATGAGGAGTTGTGTAGCTTGATGGATTGGTACCATTCTTTTAACCAAGAAACAATTAGTTGATCTTGGCAGTAGGCCATTGGAACTCAAAGAAATAGCATCTGTCAATCACAGTCATTTCTTGGAAGGAAGAATTGAAAAATGGCACAGGAGTTATTCTCCTTGACCTCTTTCTCTGAAAGGAAATTTGGTTAGGCAAGCTGGTTTCATAATAGAGTTTCTCTCTTCTCTCTGGGGAATTGAAGCTGAGCAGCCAGACTGGTTCTGTGAAGCCAGAGCAATCTGGTTTTAAAGGATTTAACTAAATTCTCTATGATTAAGGTTTTCTGAGGGATGCGCATTGCTGAGCAGCAGCTTTAAAAATGTTACGTATGAGTCAGTCTGTGTCCCTAGACTGAGAACAGAGTAGTGGAACTGGTTTAAGTTCAGGGAATAGTCTTCAACAAGTTCATAGCATCTTGAAGAGAAGCCCAGACTCTGAAAGCTGAAAAAATAGGCAGTAGGAGACCATTGTATAGACTATAGAACTGAGACCCCATCTAGTCATTATTTGGTATTTCTCCACACCTTTGTTAGTGAGCTGACTCAAGTACTTTATAATATAGAAAAATAAAACTAAAGGTCAACAATCAACATATAGTAGGTGTGCAGTAAGGATATGAATATGTAATAAAAATGATTGTAAAATTATGCCTAATTATTGTCTTACAGTGAAGGCTGTGAATGGCCAGAGAAACTACTTAAAACATTTGAGTTTCTGAAACTACAGCCATCCTCAGAGGGTTAATGCATGCTCTAGTAGAACTCAAATGTCTCTAATTAGGAAGATCTTAATCCTTTATTCTTCCAACAGTTGCTGACTTGGCTGGGGGGTTGTTCGTATATATGCAGAATTAAAGCCACTGGTTTAAGTAATTTGGCCAAAGTCAGGATAAAAATAGATTAGTTTCTCTAAAGCTTCTCTGCGTTTGTACTGTTACCTTTATTTGCTAAATAGATTGTGGATAAATATATAGCTGATTTTAGATCTTGGAATCTTAGTACTTTAGACAGCCACTTGCCTTCGCTGCTTCAATCCCCATTCCAGTATGTGTTATTCCAACTCATTGGAGACTTTAGAAATGTGATTAGATGAGTCTCATTTTGGAGGAATCATGTAGGATTACCCCTATGATAGTTACTTAAAATTCTTATCACTATATTTAGGAGAAAACACATTTAGATGGAAGTAAAAAATCAAGGAAATAATAGGAAGAGTAGAAGAGAGGTTGCATAAAGGGAGCCAGTGAGTAACGTTTGTACACCTTAATATTCCATCAACCACAGACTTTTCTTCCAATTAAGTACTTTCCCAAAGAATCACAAACATCAAAGGAAGAAAGACAAAATTATTTTCTGGTGTTATATTGGCTTTCATTGGATTTAAATATTTTGGGGTCAGGTATGGTGGCTCACGCCTATAATCGCAGCACTTTGGGAGACTGAGGTGGGAGGATCACTCGAGCTGAGGGGTTCAAGACCAGCCTGGGCAACATACTGAGACCTCATCTCTACTAAAAAAAAATTAAAAAATTAGTTGGGTATGTAACACGTGCCTGTAGTCCCAGCTACTTGGGAGGCTGAGGTAGGAGGATCCCTTCAGCCCAGGAGTTCAAGGCTACAGTGAGCTATGATCATGTCATTGTACTCTATCCTGGGTGACAGAGTGAGACCCTGTCTCTAAAAAATAAAAATAAATTTAAAAATTTGGCTTCCTAGAATGGTCCATGCAGTTGATAGAGAGTAAATGCCTGGGGTTTATTAAAATGGAAAGGTTAGGATGCTTATACCTATTTTTCACATAATCTGGAAGGTAAAATAAGTAAAAATTTCAGGACATTCTGATACTAGGTAGTTTAAAATGATACTCAAATGGTTTCTGAAAATAGCCTTATAAAGGAGAATTAAACTAAATTGGCTAAGTTAGAGTCCTTACCCTTGCTTGGCGAGTTAGAGTTTTTGGAAGCTTAAAGTTTATGTTCTTTTTGAGATTTAATATATGTCAACCTTTCTGAAGTGGGTAGCCAACTTGTGAAGACTGTGTGTACACATGCACACTGACCTATTGTAGCCTTGGTACATTGTGTGACTTTAAGTAGGGTGATTGGGGATGTGAAAGGTAAAAGGATCATAGAGAGGTGGCTGCTCCAAAGAGGAGGAATTTCTGAAAACATCACTGTTTATTCCGATTACAAATTTTTTGTAGTGCTATGTCCCCTGGTTAATGATGGTGTCAGTGGTTGCCTGTGAGTCCTTTGCATTCTAGTATGCTTTGCTTTGAAGTAAACTTCATCTTAGGACCGGGCTGAGTTATGCATACTGCTGAAATTAAAGGTACTGAAAAAGCATAGGGTAGACAGGCCCCAAGGGAGAAGCAACTGTTGGGAGCTTTGGAAAGCTAGTGAACAGCTCCAGAGCACTGGTGCTTGGGGAGCAGAAGCGTCACATGTTGAGATAGGAAATTTAGAATGCCTTTGCTTGAGACCTAATTGGTCTCCTTCCTCCTGTAGACTGCTAGAAATTGCTATGTAGCTCTGGACTACGGGTCCCAAAGTTGGAACCACCATTCTATTCCTGTCATTTGTAGTATGGAAAAGTACCTTTTTTCTTGTTTATAAAATGAGAAAAATTTTTGAGAAGGATTTTTTTTTATGAGTGAAAGTATATGGTGTTTGATAGGGTAATTTAGAGCCGTAATCAAAATCATTACCTGGCCGGATGCAGTGGCTCATGCTTGTAATCCCAGCACTTTGGGAGGCCAAGGCATGGGAAGATCCTTTGAACCTGGGAGTCTGAGACCAGCCTGGACAACATAGGGAGAGCCAGTCTCTAAAAAAAATTAAAAATTAGCCCGACATGGTGGTGGACTAATCCACTAATAGTCTCAGCTACTCAGGAGTCTTAGGTGGGATGATTGCTTGAGCTGAGGAGGTTGAGGCTGCAGTGAGCCATGATCCTGCCCCTGCACTCCAGCTTGGGTGACAGTGAGATCCTGTCTCCAAATAAACAAATCATTACCTGCTGAAATAGTCATTCCCAGTTTATATAATCAGATAGCTAGAGGGTAACCGTAGACGAGAAGGCCTGTGGTTTAATTTGATAGGAAAGACGCTAACCTCATTGAGAGAAAACGATCAGAAAATATTCCTTTTCTAATGGCAAGAGAGGAAAAACTTGATTTATTTAAACATATAAATTAGGTTCATATTATATAGGGAATGGGGTATTCACCAGCCAGCCTATTTCTGATTCCTTAGTGAAATCTGATTTAGGAAATACAAGGTAGCCTGGTTTTATTGTTGAACTAGGGAAGGAAAAAATCACTTTATCTTATCTAGTTAACTAAATATTTCAAGGTAAGGATATGAAGATAGTTTAAATTTCCGTTACAACTGGTATCAAATTTTGCTTCTCTGCTTTGATTAGACACTGTCTCCACCTACTGGCCGCAATTCGCTTGACATTTCATGAGGACACCTGGTTTTTTGTTTTGTTTTCTTGAAACATGTAACCGCTATGGAAAGTACTTAGGCAGGGTTGTAATGACTAAAATACCTCTATGTAGCTTTTCCTAAAATTTCCAGAAGGGTTTTGGAGTTTTTTCCTAAACTTTGCTTGGGGGATAATGGAAAAGAAGCAATGTAAGGCCTTACAAGAACCAAACCAAAGCAGCACATTTGCAGTGTTTGTTTGATATTTGTCATTCTACCAAGTGAATTGTCTATTTTATGTATTATATTAAACTGTTTAAGCTTTGTTATTTATAATTAAGGTCATTATTTTCCAAATTGCTGTTGGTTTCACCTCTTTTGCCTATTTGGAAATAATTATCACAATCATTACTGAATTATACAATAAAATAAAACTTTTCTTGGTCTAAAGGTAAGCAAGCTTTTTCTGTAAAAGGTCAGATAGTAAGTATTTTAGGCTTTGCAGGCTATATGTTTTTTGTTGTAACTACTCAAACCTGTTATTGTAGCAAAAAAAGTAGCCATAGGCAATACATAAATGAATGAGTTCCAAAAAAACTTAATGGAAACCAAAAATTTGAATTTGATACAATTTCCATGTGCCGTGATATATTGTTCTTTTTTAAATTTTTTGACCTTTTTTTGGGGGAGATTCAGGGACAGACTGGAAATTTTTCAACCATTTAAAAATGTAGAAAGTATCGGGCATGGTAGCCCATGTCTGTAATCCCAGCGATTCGAGAGGCTGAGGTGGGAAGATCGCTTGAGGCTGGGAGTTTGAGAGCAGCCTGGGCACCATAGCAAGTCCCCTTCTCTACCAAAAAAAAAAAAAAAAAAAAAAAAAAAAAATTATCCGGGCATAGTGGCTCACCTGTAGTTTCAACTATTCAGGAGGCTGAGGTGGGAGAGTCCAACTTTTTTTTTTTTTTTTTTTTTTGAGACTGAGTCTCGCTCTGTCGCCCAGGCTGGCGCGATCTTGGCTCACTGCAAGCTCCGCCTTCTGGGTTCACGCCATTCTCCTGCCTCAGCCTCCCGAGTAGCTGGGACTACAGGCACCCGCCACCACGCCCTGCTAATTTTTTGTATTTTTAGTAGTGACGGGGTTTCACCGTGTTAGCTAGGATGGTGTTGATCTCCTGACCTCGTGATCCGCCCGCCTCGGCCTCCCAAAGTGCTGGGATTACAGGCATGAGCCACCACGCCCGGCCAGATTCCAACTTTTAGGAGTACTTCCATAACAAAGAAAACTTGTCAGAAGGGTGTTGTACCTGTTCCGTCTCATCACCAACCACATGGTATAGAAGTACAGAACTTTGTATATGTGGAAGATGATTCTTTACCCATACACGTAGGATCATGACCTGTTGTGGTTTGTTTATATACCCACGGTTTAGATAATTTAAGTTCAAAACACCGAAATAATTTTTTAAAGGAGAAGACTCTTTTTAAAATTTTTGAGACCAGCCTCGAATTTTATACATACAGGAGAAAACTTTAAACAATTTTTTTATTTATTTAAAATTTTTAATTTTTGTGGGTACATAGTAGGTGCATATATTTATGGAGTTTATGGAATATTTTGATACAGGCATATGATGCGCAATAATTACATCAAGATAAATGAGGGTATCTATCAACTCAAACATTTATTGTGTTACAATCCTATTATACTCTTTTAGTTATTTTAAAATGTACAATTAAATTATTATTGACTATAGTTACCCTGTTGTGCTATCAGATACCAGATCTTATTCATTCTTTCTGTTTTTTTGTACCCATTAGCCATCCCTGCCTCCCCCGCAACCTCCTCACTACCCTTCCCAACCTTTGGTAACCATCATTCTACTCTCTATCTCCATGAGTTCAATTCTTTTAATTTTTCTCTCCCAGAAATAGGTGAGAACATGCAAAGTTTGTCTTTCTGTGCCTGGCTTATTTCACTTAACATAAGGATATCTACTTTGATGCATGTTGTTGCAAATGACAGGATCTGATTCTTTTTTATGTCTGAATAGTACTCCATTGCTTATATGTACCACATTTAAAAAGATCTATTCGTCTGTTGATGGACACTTAGGTTGCTTCCAAATCTTGGCTGTTGTGAACAGTGCTACAGCAAACACGGGAGTGCAGATATCTCTTCAATATACTGACTTCCTTTCTTTTGAATATATACCCAACAGTGGGATTGCTGGATTATATGGTGGTTCTATTTTTAGTTTTTTGAGGAATCTCTAAATTGTTCTTCATAGTGTATGAGGGTTTCCTTTTCTCTCTATCCTCGCCAGCATTTGTTATTGCCTGTCTTTTGGATATACACCATTTCAGCTGTGGCAAGATATCTCATGGTAGTTTTTCTGTGTTTTTTTGAGATGGAGTCTCACTCTGTCGCCCAGGCTAGAGTGCAGTGGCACAATCTCAGCTCACTGCAATCTCCACCTCCTGGGTAAGGGATTCTCCTGCCTTGGCCTGCCAAGTAGTTGGGATTACAAACCTGACTAATTTTTGTATTTTTAGTGGAGATGGGGTTTCACCATGTTGGCCAGGCTGGTCTCGAACTCCTGACCTCAACTGATCTGCCCACCTTGGCCTCCCTAAGTGCTAGGATTATAGGTGTGAGCCACTGCACCCGGCCTTGAGCATCTTTTCATACACCTGTTTGCCATTTGTATGTCTTTTGAGAAATATCTATTCAGATCTTTTGCCAATTTTTTAATTCGATTATTAGATTTTGTTTCCATAGGGTTGTTTGAGCTCCTTATATGTTATGGTTATTAATCCTTTGTCAGATGGATAGTTTGCAAATATTTTCTCCCATTCTGTGGGTTGTGTCTTCACTTTGTTGGTTGTTTCCTTTGCTGTGTAGAAGCTTTTTAACTTGATGTGATCTGATTTGTTCATTTTTGCTTTGGTTCCTGTGCTTGTGGGGTATTTACTCAAGAAATCTTTGCCCACTCCAATGTCCTGGAGAGTTTCTCCAATGTTTTCTTTTGGTAGTTTCATAGTTTGAGGTCTTAGATTTAAATCTTTAATCTATTTTTATTTGATTTTTGTATATGTGAGACATAGAGGTCTAGTTTTATTCTTCTGCATATGGATATCCAGTTTTCCCAGCACCGTTTATTGAAGAGACTGTTCTTTCCCCAATGTATAGTTTTGGCATGTTTGTCGAAAATGAGGTCACTGTGGATGTATGGATTTGTTTCTGGGTTCTCTATTCTGTTCCATTTGTCTGTGTGTCTGTTTTTATGCCAGTACCATGCTGTTTTGGTTACTGTAGCTCTGTAGTATAATTTGAAGTCAGGTCATGTTATTCCTCCAGTTTTGTTCTTTTTGCCCAGGATAGCTTTGACTATTCTGTCACTTTTGTAGTTCTATATAAATTTTAGGATTTTTTTTTTTCTATTTCTGTGAAGAAGAAGAAGAAGTGTTATTACACTGATTCTGCTTTAGGTAGGATGGACATTTTTACAATACTGATTGTTCCAATCCATGGACATGGAATATCTTTTTCTTGGTGTGGGAGATATTCTTTTCAATGTCTTGCATCAGTGTTTTATAATTTTCATTGTAGTTATATTTCACTTATTTGGTTAAGTTAATTCCTAGGTATTTAATTTTATCTGTAGTTATTATAAATGGGGTTACTTCCTTGATTTCTTTTTTGGATTGCTTGCTGTTGTTATATAGAAATGCTAGTGACTTTTGTGTGTTGATTTTTCTGAATTTGCTTATCAGTTCTAATAGGTATTTGGTGGAGTCTTTAGGTTTTTCCAAATATAAGGTCATATCATCTACAAACAAGGATAATTTGACTTCTTCCTTTCCAGTTTGAGTGCCCTTTATTTCTTTCTCTTGACTCATTGCCCTAGCTAGGACTTCCAGTACTATATTGGATAATAGTGGTGAAAGTGGGCATTGTTGTCATGTTCTAAATCTTAGACGAAAGGCTTTCAGTTTTTCCTCATTTAGTATTGCTGTGGGTTGTTGTATATGTTTTATTATGCTGAGGTATGTTTCTTCTATACTCAGTTATTTTTAGGGTTTTTATCATGATGTTGAATTTTATCAAATGCTTTTTCAGCATCAGTTGAAATGATCATATGGTTCTTGTTCTTCACTCTGATGATAGGCTCACATTGATTGATTGGTGTATGTTGAACCATCCTTATATCCTTGGGATACATCCCACTTGATCATGATGAATGATCTTTTTAATATGTTGTTGAATTTTATTTGTTAGTATTTGTTGAGGATTTTTGCATAAATGTTCATCAGAGCCTGTAGTTTTATTTTTTTGGTGTGTCTTTGTCTGGTTTTAGTATCAGGGTAATACTGGTCTCATAGAATGAGTTTGGAAGTATTCCTTCCACCTCCATTTTCTGGAATTGTTTGAGTAAGATTGTTGTTAGTTCTTCTTTAAATGTTTGGTAAAATTCAGCAGTGAAGCCATTGGGTCCCGAGCTTTTCTTTGCTGGGATACTTCTTTTTTTTTTGAGACGGACTTTTACTCTTTGCCCAGGCTGGAGTGCAATGGTGTGATCTCGGCTAACTGCAACCTCTGCCTCCGGGGTTCAAGCGATTCTCCTGCTTCAGCCTCCCAAGTAGCTGTGATTATAGGCATCCGCCACCACGCCTGGTTAATTTTGTATTTTTAGTAGAGACCGGTTTCTCCATGTTGGTCAGGCTGGTCTCGAACTCCCAACCTCAGGTGATCCGCCTGCCTCGGCCTCCAAAAGTGCTGGGATTACAGGCATAAGCCACCATGCCCGGCCGACTGAGAGATTTTTAACTTTGACTTTGATCTTGCTACTTGTTATTGGTCTGTTTAGGTTTTAGATTTCTTCATGATTCAATTTTGGGAGGTTGTATGTGTCAAGAAATTTATTCATTTCTTCTAGGTTTTCCAATTTATTGGCATATAATTGCTCATAGTAGCCTCAAATGGTCCTTTGAGTTTCTACAGTATCAGCTGTAATGTCTTCTTCTTCATCTCTGATTTTATTTTGGTCTTCTTGTGTTTTTTCTTAGTCTGGCTAAAGGTTTGTCAATTTCGTTTTATCTCAAAGAAACAATTTTTTATTTTGTTGATATTTTGTATTGTTTTTTTCATTTCAACTTCATTTATTTCTCCTCTGATCTTTATTTCTTTTCTACTAACTTTGGGTTTGGTTGGGTCTTGCTTTTCTAGTTATTTAAGATGCATTGTTAGGCTATTTATTTGATGTGTTTCTACTTTTTTGATATAGGAACTTATAGCTATAAACTTCCCTCTTTGGCTGGGTGTGGTGGCTCACACCTGTAATCATAGCACTTTGGGAGGCTGAGGCGGGTGAATTGCCTGAGCTCAGGAGTTCCAGACC
This sequence comes from Pongo pygmaeus, assembly GCF_028885625.2. NCBI lineage: Eukaryota > Metazoa > Chordata > Mammalia > Primates > Hominidae > Pongo > Pongo pygmaeus. The sequence goes on from NC_072379.2 coordinate 128,183,884, forward strand.
AGCCTAGGCAACACGGTGAAACCCTGTCTCTACTAAAAATACAAAAAATTAGTCAGGCATTGGTGGTGCATGCCTGTAATCCCAGCTACTCAGGAGGCTGAGGCACAAGACTCACTTGAACCCGGGAGCTGGAGGTTGCATTGAGCTGAGATCGTGCCACTGCACTCCAGCCTGGGTGACACAGCACAAGACTCTGTCTCAAAAAATAAAAAATAAAAAATAAATAAATAAATAAGCAAACTTCCCTCTTAGTACTGCCTTAGCTGTATCCCATAGGTTTGGGTATGTTATGTTTCCATTATCATTTATTTCAAGAAATTCCTTCATGTTTGTACCATTTCCAAAATTCTTGTTATTGATTTCTAGTTTTATTCCATTGTGGTCAGAAAATGCTTGATATTACTTCAGTTTTTTGAGTGTTTTAAGACTTGTCTTGTGACCTAACATATAATCTGTCCTTGAGAATGATCCATGTACTGAGGAGAAGAATGTGTATTTTGCAGCCATTGGATGAAATGTTCTGTAAATATCTATTAGGTCCATTTGGTTTGTTGTGCAGATTAAGTCCAGTGTTTCTTTGTTGATTTTCTGTCTGGATGATCTGTCCGATGCTGAAAATGGGATGTTGAAGTCTCTAGCTAGCTATTGTTTTGGAGTCTTATCTATTTAGCTTTAATAATACTTCCTTTATATATCTGGGTGCTCCAGTGTTGGGTACATATATATTTAAAATGGCTACATCTTCTTGCTGAATTAACCCCTTTATCATTATATAATGACCTTTTTCTGTCTCTTTTTATAGTTTTTGTCTTGAAATCTATTTTGTCTGATAGAAATACAGTTAGTCTTGCTCTTTTTTGGTTTCCATTGATATGGAATATTTTTTTCATCCTTTCATTTTCACTCTATATGTTTCTTTAAAGGTGAAGTGTGTTTCTTGTAGGCAACAGATAATTGAATCTTGCTTTTTTATCCATTCAGCCACTCTATATCTTTTGATTGGGGAGTTTAGTCCATTTACATTCAATGTTATTATTAATAAGTAGGGACTTACTTCTGCCATTTATTTGTTTTCTGGTTATTTTTTTGGTCTTCTCTTTCTTCTTTTCTTCCTTCCTATTTTCCTTTTAGTGGATGTGATTTTCTCTGGTGGTATGTTTTAATTTCTCCCTTTTTATTTTTTGTGTATCCACTATATGTTTTTAGATTTGTGGTAACCATGAAGTTTGCAAATAATATCTTATAACCCATTATTTTAAACTGATGACAACACTGATTGTATAAACAAGCAAGCAAAAAAACTAATAAAAACTTTATACTTATGCTGGGCACGGTGGCTCATGCCTGTAATCCCAGCATTTTGGGAAGCCGAGGTGGGCAGATCACGAGGTCAAGAGATTGAGACCATCTTGGTCAACATGGTGAAACCCCGTCTCTACTAAAAATACAAAAATTAGCTGAGCATGGTGGCGCGGGCCTGTAGTCCCAGCTACTTGGGAGGCTGAGGCAGGAGAATCGCTTGAATCCAGGAGGCAGAGGTTGCAGTGAACTGAAATCATGCCACTACACTCCAGTCTGGGTGACAGAGCGATAATCCGTCTCAAAAACAAACAAACAAAAAAACACTTTATACTTTAACTTCATATCCCCCACTTTCTAATTTTTTGTTGTTTCTATTTATATCTTATTGTACTGTGTCTTGAAAAGTTGTAGTTATTCTTTTTGATCAGTTCATCTTTCTTCTTGAAATATGAGTTTACACACCGCAATTACCTAAGTTCAAAAACACTTGAATCTGTGTTTTTCTATGTACTATTACCAGTGAGTTTTATACCTTCAGATGATTTCTTATTGATCATTAGCATCCTCTTCTTTCAGACTGAAGAACTCACTTTAGTGTTTCTTATAAGATAGGTCTGGTGTTGATGAAATCCTTTAGCTTTTGTATGTCTGGGAAAGTCTTTGTTTCTCCTTCATATTTGAAGCATATTTTCGCTGGATATACTGTTCTAGGGTAAAAGATTTTTCCTTCAACACTTTAAATATGTCATGCCACTCTCTCCTGGCCTGTAAGGTTTCCACTGAGAGGTCTGCTGGCAGATGTATTTGGAGCTCCATTGTATGTTGTTTCTTTTCTCTTCCTGCTTTTAGGATTCTTTTTCTATCTTTGACTTTTGAGAGTCTGGATATTAAATCCTTTGAGGTAGTCGTCTTTGGATTAAATCTGCTTGGTGTTCTATAACCTTCTTGTACTTGAATACTCATATCTTTCTCTAGGCTTGGGAAGTTCTCTATTGTTATCCCTTTGAATAAACTTTCTATGTCTGTCTCTACCTTCTCTTTAAGGCCAATAACTCTTATATTTGCCCTTTTGAGGCTATGTTCTAGATCTTGTCGGTGTGCCTTATTCTTTTGTATTTTTTTTTCTTTTGTCTCCTCTGGGTGTGTGTTTTCAAATAGCCTGTCTTCAGGCTCACAGTTCTTTCTTCTGCTTGAGCAATTCTGCTATTAAGAGACTCTGATGCATTCTTCAGTGTGTCAATTGCATTTTTCCACTACAGAATTTCTGCTTTATTCTTTTTTTAATTATTTCAATTTCATTGTTAAGTTTATCTGATAAGATTCTGAATTCTTTCTTATGTTATCTCGAATTTCTTTGAGTTTCCTCAAAACAGCTATTTTGAATTCTGTCTGAAAGGTCACATATCTCTGTCTCTCTGAGATTGGCCTCTGATGCCTAACTTAGTTTGTTTGGTCAGATCATGTTTTCCTCCTGGTCTTGATGCTTGTGGATGTTTGTCAGTGTCTGGGCATTGAAGAGTTGGGTATTCGTTGACTTCTTAGCAATCTGGGCTTATTTGTACCTGTGCTTCTTGGGAAGGCATTCCAGATATTCAAAGGGACTTGGGTGTTGAGATCTAAGTTTTTGGTCACTGCAGCCATATCTGCATTAAGTGGCACCCCGAACCCAGTAATGCTGTAGTTCTTACAGACTCGTAGAGGTATCACCTCGATGGTCTTGGGTAAGATCCAGATGCATTCTCTGGATTACCAGGCAGAGACTCTTGTTCTCTTACCTTACTTTCTTCCAAACAAACGGAGTCTCTCTCTGTCTCTGTGCTGAACTGCCTGGACCTAGGGGTGAGGTAACACAAGCAGCCCTGTGGTCACCAACACTGGGACTGCACTGGGTCAGTCCTGAAGCCAGTACAGCATTGAATCTTGTCCAGGGGGTGCTGTGACCACTACCTGCCTGCTGCATGTGTTCACTCAAGGCCCTAGGGCTCTACAGTCAGCAGGTAGTGAAGCCAGCTAGTCTTGTGCCTTTCCCTTCAGGGTGGCAAGTTCCCTTGGGCCCTGGGCAAGTCCAAGAGATGCTTTTCAGGAGCCAGGGCTTGGAGTTGAAAACCTTAGAAAGAAATCTACCTGGTGCCCTATTCCATTGCAGCTATGCTGGCAGTGAAACCACAAGACAAATCCTTCCTATTCTTCCCTACCCTTTCCCCAGGCAGAGGAGTCTCTTCCCATGTCCACCACTACCACAGGCCTATGAGTACCAGGGCACCACTGATGTTCACTTAAGGCCCAAGGGCTCTTCAGTCAGCTTGTGGTGAATGCTGCCAGGCCTAGAACTCACCCTTCAGGGCAGTGGGCTCCTCTCTGGCTCAGGGTAGGTCTAGAAATGCCATGCAAGAGCCAAGGCCTGGAATCAGGGACTCCAAGAGCCTGTTTGGTACTCTTCCCCACTTTGACTGAGCTGGTACCTAAGCTGCAAGACAAAGTCTCCTTTATTCTTTCTTCTCCATTTCTCAAGCAGAAGGATTCTCTCCTCATAGCCAACAGTTGTGAATTTGCTGGGAAGCACCTGAAGTCAGCATGTCTCAGAGTCTTACCTAAGACCCATGGCATGTACTAGCTGGTTACCGCTGCTGATTATTTAGAGCCCAAGGGCTGTTTAGTCAGCAGGTGATGAATCCTGCCAGGACTGTTTCCCTTCTGACCCAAGATATGTCTAGAAATGTCCGGGAGCTAGGGCCTGGAATGGGGCCTTATGATCCTGCCTGGTGCCCTTTTCTACTGTGGCTGAGCTGGTATCTAAGTTGTAGAACAACATCCTCTTTACTCTTCCTTCTTCTCTCCTCAAGCAGAAGAAAGGGGTCTCTTTTGAAGCTGGGAGCTTCAAGCTGCACTGCCTTGGGTTGGGGGAGGGATGACACAAGCACTCCCTTAGCCACCCTGGCTGACATCTCACTAGGTCATGTGCCCCTCAAGTCCCCTGGCTCCAAGCCCAGCACAGCACTAGGACTTGCCCAGGAGTTGTAGTCCTAGTGGCCTAGACAGCCTTTCAAGTTTATTTAGAACCCCAGAGCACTTTAGCCCATGGTGGCAGGGCTTATGACCGCTGGGTTGGGTGATTCCCCTCTGGCTAGGGCTTTTCTGAATGCTCCCTCTGTGGGTACCTGCTGAGTCCTGTCTGGTGTTGCCAGCACTGAGTTCCAATGCAAAGTTCCACAATCACTGAGCTCTCCCTGCCCCAAGCATACAGATTGCCCATGTGGCTGCTGCCAGGGGATGGGAGAGGGGTGTTGTTGCATTTCAAGATTGTTTTTCCTGCCTTTTTCAGTGCCTCTTTCAGTGATATGTAGTTAAAACCAGGTACTGTGATGGCTCACATGATTTTAATTCTAATTGAAGGTGCTTTTTTTGTGTAGATAGTTGTTAAATTTGGTGTTCCTGCAGGGAGGATGATCAGTGGAGGCTTCTATTCAGCTATCTTATTCCATGTCTTCTCAGGAGAAGATTCTTTATGTTCATTTAAAAAACAGAAACATTCAGATAGTAGAATTATTCTAAGACAGTTTCAAAAAAGAAACTATCATTACAACTGAAGAATAATTTGCTGTAGTGAGGAGCATGTGGGGTTGGTATTGGGTGCCCTGGGCCACATGATCTGGGCAGCATGGTATAGATCATTCATTACAATTTCAGTGTGATGTCACTGTGGTCCTGTGGTGGTTCTTAGTCTATTTTGGAAGATAACTATTTTAAAACATTGAATTAAAAATATTTATGGTTATGGGCTGGGTACAGTGGCTCATGCCTGTAATCCCAGCACTTTGGGAGGCTGAGACCAGGTAGATCACCTGAAGTCAGGAGTTCGAGACCAGCCTGGCCAACATGGTGAAACCCTGTCTACTAAAAATACAAAAATTAGCCGGGCGTGGTGGCGGGCACCTGTAATCCCAGCTACTTGGGAGGCTGAGTCAGGAGAATCGCTTGAACCCAGGAGGTGGAGGTTGCAGTGAGCTGAGATCATGCCACTGCACTCTAGCCTGGGTGACAGAGCAAGACTGTCTCAAAACAACAACAAAAAATTATGGTTATGTGAGGTGCAGTGGCTCACACCTGTAATCCCAGCACTTTGGGAGGCCAAGATGGGAGGATCACTTGAGGCTAAGAGTTTGAGATCAGTCTAGAAAACATAGTGAGATCCCATCTCTATAAAAAGTTTAAAAATTAGCTGGGTGTGGTGGTACATGCCTGTAGTCCCAGCTACATGGGAGGTTGAGGTGAGAGGATCACTTGAGCCTAGGAGTTTGAGGCTGCAGTGAGCTATGATCACACCACTGCACTCCAGCCTGGGCAACAGAGCAAGACCTTGTCTCAAAATAAATAAATGAAAGAAAAGAAAATTTATGGTTACAAATGGTTCATCATTTTAGTTTGTCACATATAAATATCTTCTATTCCTTTGGTTCTTGTCCGCTGCCAGCCCCCGCATTCATGGATCAATCTTACAGTCTGCCTTCTCTGTTTCTGCCTGTGCCTTAAAAACTGAGTGCTGTAAAGTTATGGAATTGCTGCCTCTCTAAGCTCATGTCTCTAAATTCCAATCTCATTTGAGTTCTCTTTACCAGTCACCATTTTTTTTTTTTTTTAAATTTTATGTTAGTTAGTTCTCTTTGCCTTTTCCTTCAGCAGCTGTTACAGACTTCTACTCATCTCAGACCCCGTCCTAATCTCTGTCTCATTGCCATCCAACCTACCTTGGATCTGGGACACCAAAAAGTTTAGGCTTTCTCTTGTGAACTCTTTCAACTTCCTTCTGACTTTCTCATTACATGTCTCTGTTTGACCTCATTTTTACCTTTTTCCTTTCTGTGCCAGAGGAAGAGGTTTAGCTCTTCCCATTTTAGATAGTTGTGACATCTGTCTAAATATATGATTCTTGATACCATCTCATCCACCTCCTTGGTGACTTAACAACATCATTTATATCCTTGATCTTCAGTCTTTCCCTCTCCATTAACTTCATTCCCATTTAAAAAAAAAAAAAGGAAAAAAGATGACAAAATAGACCCCATAAATCTCTAATCCTATCTATACATGCGCTTTTAGATTTATCATTTCAATTTCTGTTTGGTAATAGAGCATTTATCCTCACCTTTTCTCTGAAACCATGCTTGCTAAGATCACCAAGGATCTCCTGTCAAATCATTCATTCTTTCAGTGGAATCACCAGGGAGTTTATATGAAGTGATGGAGACAAGGCTGAGAATGGACCCCAATGGACATCAACATTTAAGGGAATTGGTGAAGGAAAAGATAATGAAGGAAATTAGAAGCCAGGGTTGAAGGAGAAAGCCAGGAGAGTGTGGTATTTAGAGAGTTTTTAAGAAGGAGGGGAATTAAGTGTTAAATGCTATACAGATGTAAAATAAAATCAGTATTGAAAATAATTCACTGAATTTAGCAGCAAAGCAGTTAAGTGTTAGGATAGATGGTAAGGTTAAATTGCACTGGTGAGAGACATTTGTAGGGAAGCAAAACAAGCTGGGGTAGAAAACTGTTTTGAAAATATTGACTGTGAAGAATAAGGGAGTTAGAGTTGCCAGAGAGGGTTGCAAGCTCTAGGGAAAATGTTTTTTAAAACAATATATAACAGACTTGATGGGCCAGGTGCGGTAGCTCATGCTTGTAATTCTAGCACTTTGGGAGGCTGACGTGGGCATATCACTTTGAGCTCAGGAGTTTGAGTCCAGCCTGGGCAACATGGTGAAACCCTGTTTCTACAAAAAATACAACAATTAGCCAGGCGTGGTGGCTCACACCTGTAGTCCCAGCTACTCAGGAGGCTGAGGCTAGAGAATTGTTTGAGCCCAGGAAACAGAGGTTGTAGCGAGCCAAGATCACACCGCTGCACTCCAGCCTGGGCAAGAGTGAGACTCTGTCTCAAAAAAAAAAAAAAAAAAAAGTATGACAGACTTGAATATGTTTAGGTGCCTATGGAAAAGAGTTTGGAAAGGAAGAAAGCAAGATTGGAAGAAGAAGGGAATAAAAATGGACTGAAGTCCTTGAAAAGAAAGGAAGGAACATGATTCAAAGCATGAATAGGACGATTGGCCTTATTTACATAGAAACAGGATATCTTACACAGTAAGAGACCTATTAATATGGGATGCCATGGGGCCAGTCCTTGAATAAGTTCATCTCTTTTCTGTCATGGTGATCGTACCTATTCCCATGGTTTTAAATATCATCTAACCTAAATGCTGACAAGTCCCAAACTCTCCTGAATTCCAGACTTGCATCTCTAACTGCCGTCTTTATATCTTCTTTCAGGTGTCTGTAAACATTTCAAAACTTAGCATGTCAAAACTGAATTCCTCTGAAACTTATTTCTTTTACAGTCTTGTCTTACCCCGCCTCCAGCAACTTGGGCAGAAAGTCCTATTGTCATTGTTGACTCCCCTCTCTTAATACTAATCTGTCAGCAAATCCTTTTGGCTCTACTTTCAATATATTCATAGTCTAACCACTTCTCACCACTTTGGTCTAAGCCACACTGTCACATCTTACGTGGATTATTGCATAGCCTTCCAAATGGTCTCTGCTTCTGTTATTGCTGTTTCCGTCGTCTGTTTTCAGTTTATAGCCGGAGGGAACTTGTTAAAACCTATGTCAGATCATGTCACTCTTAGGCTCTGACTCTTGCAGTGGCTTCTCATGTCATGGATAATGAAAGGCAAAGTCCTTAAAATTGACTATAATTATATTAAACTATGAACTCTTATTTATATTTCTCCTTGTTCATTCTGCTACACTCTTTTTTTTTTGTTCTTCTTTTGGAGACAACGTTTCGCTCTTGTCATTGCCCCAGGCTGGAGTACAGTGGTGCAATCACAGCTCACTGTAGCCTCGACCTCGGGCTCAGGCAGTCCTCCCACCTCAGCCTCCTGAGTAGCTGAGACCAGGCTGGAGTGCAGTGGCATGATCACGGCTCACTGTAGTCTCTACCTGTTGGGCTCAAGTGATTCTCTCAGCTCAACCTCCTGAGTAGCTGGGACCACAAGCGTGCACCACCATGCCTGGCTAATTCTGAAATTTTTTGTAGATACAGGGTCTCCCTGTGTTGCCCAGGCTAGTCTTCAACTACTGGGTTCAAGTGATCCTCTTGCTTCAGCCTCCCAAAGTGCTGGGATTACAGGCATGAGCCATTGCACCCAGCCTCCTTCATTTTCTTTTCTTTCTTTCTTTTTCTTTTTGTTATCTTTTAGAGATGGAGTTTTGCTCTGTTACTCAGGCTGGTGTGCAGTGGTGCCATCATAGCTCACTGCAGCCTCAAATTTCTGGGCCTAGGCCATCCTCCTGCCTTAGCCTCCCAAGTAGCTGTGATTACAGGTGTGAGCCACTATGCTCAGCTCTGCTACACTCCTTCAAATCTCTAGTTCTTAATCATTTTTAGTCAGGAGGTCAATATACAGGATTACCTTTTTGCTACAGTTACCTATAACTATTTAGACTTTTTTTTTTTTAATTGAGGTGTAAAATACACAAATATTAAGTCTACAGCACATACAACACCATACACATTGAGACATTGAACGTTCTCATCTCTCTAGAACATTCTCTTATACTCTTTCCCTGTCGGAAACTCCCTGCCTCTCACCCCCACCCCTATGTAACCACTATTCGGACTTACATCACCCCATAAATTGGGTTTTCTGTTTCTAAACTTGAGCCCTACTTATTTAATACTGTTAGGTGTGATACTATAGCCTGACCCTATACACCAATCCCTGCTTCTGCACTTGCTATTTTTTACCCTGCAGTACTTTTTCTTTCTTCTGTCTCTCTTAACCACTTTGTAACATATAATTTAATATGTTTGATATTTATTGTCTCTCTCCTAGAATCTAAGCTGTACAAGGGCAGGGATTTTTGTTCTGCTATAACCACCCAAAACAGTCCCTAATACACAGTAAGTGTTCGATAAATATTAGTGAAATGAATGAATGAGAGGTCTGGTGAATGGATGTAAATTTGTAGGCAATCCAGATGGGAGGATTCAGAAATTGAAGAAAATCTTATGTTGTATTTTTATGTTTTTAGAGAATAAGGGATGAAATTGTCTTTTGGGAGTGCAGAGGAGGTGATGGGATTGGGGTTTTGAAGACAGTGAAGGAAATTTGAAATGTCAGGAGCATGGGAGATTGAGGATTTGGGCAACGTAGATTTATTGCTTTTTGTTGGAGGCTCAGTGTTCTGGCCGTGAGTGTGGTTCATGTAATACCAGCCAATGTGGTTGAATGACTTACTTCAGCAGAACTTAGCTCAGGTGTAGAAACAGAGAAAGTTGACAGTGTTTTTTGCCATGTAGGTTCAGTGGAAGGCCAGAGAGACAAAGGAGTTAGCCAGATACTGACTGAAGTGAAACTACCTTGAGTTTTGGCTAGCCTGAGAAAGAAGTGATAGGCAAGAAAAACAGATTGGGATAGTACCAAAAGATCGTTTCCAGAGGTATGGTTGAGTTCAAACTATTTCCAAATAGACACAATGAAAAAAATAGAATGGGATATTGATAAAAGGATTAGCAGTTGTCATAAAAGTTAAGATACCATAGTTGATTGGTTTTAAGGAATACTTTCTTTTCCATTTTAACATTTCTAAAGTTGAGATGCCAGTTTAATTGGTAACACTTTCTTTTTACTATTACGTGAAATGATGGTGAATCTTCCAATTAATGGCAGATTTGATAAAATACAGTATTTGAATGTTAGATTCCAGAAGTGTAGCATTTATAGGTACTGACAAGGTTACCAGGGCACAGCCATTAGAGAATGTAACTAAAAAGGAGTCGAGATCAAGTATCTGATTAGATAAATTATGGCCGTGGACTTCAAAGACCCAGAGTCATGAGCTAGTTGTAAGAGTTTTCAGCAAATGACATGGAGTGACTAGAGGTAGCAGATGACAGCATAGAAATAGGTAGATAGGAAAATTCACCTTCAAGTCATCCCTTCAAGTCTCATGAGTCACTTTCTCAGAGGTCTTCCCATAAATCTCCTCTCCTCAAGTCTAACTGTGGTTTTCCTCTGTACTGTCTCATAATATCTTATACTTTTTCTTGTATAATTCTTTATTCATTTCTAATTAATCTTTTATTATATGATTATATTATGTTTTTCTTTCACCAGATTGTAAACTCATTGACTGTAGAAATTATTTTTGTGCATTGCCTAGCACATTGTCTTAGCCCATTCAGGCGGTTATACAAACTACCATAGACTGGGTGACTTAAAAACAACAGTTTATTTCTCATAGTTCTGGAGGCCAGGAAGTTCAAGAACAAGGCACCAATAGATTCAGTTTCTGGTTAGGGCCCACTTCCTGGTTCATAGAGTGCCATCCTCTTGCCATGTCCTCGCATAGTGGAAGGGATGAGAGAGCTCTCAGCTCTCTTTTATAAGGGCACTAATCCCATTCAGTCCTCATGACCTAATCATTTCCCAAAGGCCTCACTTCCAAATACCAACACATTGGAGATTAGGTTTCAGCATATGAATTTGGGGTGGGGGTGGGGTAGGGACACATAGGACACATTCTAGGCACTGAATAAATGAATTGAAATAGAGAACGTGAGCTGTCTGTGACCAGATTAAGGATATATTACTCTGGAATAAGGTTCTAGAAGCCACAAGGGCAGTACAGAGTACATTTTACTAAATTTGATTCTGTTTCAGTGGTTGGCTTATTTGCTGCATTTTTTAGCTTTATCTGTTTTCTCTGAGCCTCAGTTTCCTCCTGTTAGATTAAGATACTAATGCCTATTTGACAGGGTTATGGTAACCATTAAGTGAGTTTAGTATGGAAAGCACATCATACAGCACCTACCACATAGTTGGTGCTCTGTAAGTGATAGGCTGAAATGGCCATCTTCATTTTTTTCCTTCTGAAAAAAACCCTATGTCTTACCTGGACTATTGCAGCTGACACCTGACAGTCTTGCTTTTGTCCCTCTTCCCTGTCTTTTCTTCTCTACACTTATGTTGAATAATTCTTCTAAAACAATTGATCATGTAATCTTCCCTTTTTATATTTCTATAACGTCTGCTCATTGCTTACATGATCAAGTTCAAACTCCTTGGCTTGGAATTCAAAGCACTTCAGGGTCCAGTACCTTGGTTCTTTCCTAATGCCCTACTGTCCTGTGCTGCCATTTCTCTCCTGCCTTTCCTGTTACACTCCATCAACATCATGTCATTTGTTTCCCATGCATCCCACATGTTCAGCACTCTGCCTTTGCTCTGGAATTTCTCTCTGATTGAAATGTCCTCCTCCTTCTAGCTCTGATGGAGTCCTATTCATTCTTAAAGTTACCACCTTTCCCAACCTTTATATATTTTCCTATAATTGCGTGATTACACTGTGTTATAGATGTAAATTTACATGTGTTTCTTTAAACAAGACTGTGAGTTGCTTGAGGGCAAAAGCTATGTATTTACCTTTATCCACAACACCTGTATCCTAGTGGGTGATTAGTAAAAGTTGATTAAACCAAAGGGACTGTGGAGAGTTTACAACCTATTTATTTTACTTAAAACAGTTACTCGAAGGAGGAGATAGGTTTGAGTGTAGGTTTAACAAGGAAAAAATCTTAGGTGGGAATCCAATAGAGAGGGGAGAAAATGGTCAGTTATGAAAATTAGCTGTCAGCCATTTTAGTACTAATGTCAGGCCAAAATATGAACAATATTCATTTATCTAGGAAATTAACAATAGGACACAATTCTACTCTTGTTTCAGAGGCTGAAGAGGAGATACAAGAGATCTGACAGAAAAAACTAAATGAAACCCCAGAGGGCCAGAGAGACTTGACAGAAATGGCAGATAACAAACTTGGTTTGGGCTTGAAATGTGATCTGGCAGTCAAAGGAAAGCCAGTGCTATTCTGGGCAGCTAACAAAGAAGAATTGTGCCACGGCATAGGGAGTTGGCAAGAGCCCACTGGGAGTATTACATTTAGCACAGTGTCAGCATGATAGAAACAGAAGGTGGTGAGCTCTGAGAGCAACTGTAGTGCTGAGGGGGATAAATACATGAATTTATGAAGATCAGTTAACAAATTCAAGCATGCAGGGTTGACTGAATTCCAACTACAAGATCCAGGAGAGACACTCCCAAATATTTGAAGGGTGTTAACATTGGAAGAAGAGAGGAATTATTTAGCCTGGACTACAGAACTTTGTAAGAAGGTGAAACCAAGGGCAGGGCAAATTTATACCTCTCTAAAAGAAATGCCCTGATGTAGTTTTTGGGTGATTCGGGTGCCTTCATCCCCCAGGACTTTTTGTAGTATGAAGCTGTAAGGCCAAAATGAAAGATTTGAGAGTTCTTTCTCTGGAGAAATGGTTGAGAAATATTTTGGTCTTGTGAATAAAGAGTTTTTGTCCCAGAGACAGGTTATGAAGGATTGATTTAATATTTATTAGCCATGCACAGTATATTAAGCACTGTATACAACACAGTACATAGTTCTTGAGGTTCTGAAATAAAACTACTGGTCATTATACGCTTTATGCATTCTCAGTGTGTTTCAGTAGTTTAGAAACTTTGGCAAATTTCCTAAGACTTTCCCTTTGGAATAGAATGATGGAGGAATTCGGCCAAATGTAAATGTAAAACAACAACAACAACAACAGATGAAATCCTATTGAAACGAATGTTTCCTTTCACAAGATGGCAAAACATATATCCTTGAGTCGGGAGTTTCCTCAGTGTTGGGGATGAAGAAGCCTTGAGCTGATAACATGATAACGTGTTTGTTCTTCAGGAT